>NW_027421940.1:0-300000 GCF_037893015.1 Macrotis lagotis | reverse complement strand
CCGTGCATTACCTAGCCTTGCGTTGTCGTGCCTTAGCTTTGCCTCGCGTAACGGTGCCTTGCCTTGCGTTACCCTTTCCTTTCCTTGCCGTGCATTGGCTAGCCCTGCGTTTTCGTGCTTTAGCCTTGTTTCCCCTTGCCGTGCCGTTCCTTCCGTTACCCTTGCCTTCCCTTGCTTTCCCTTGCCTTCCTTGCCTTCCGTTACTCTTTGCTTGCCTTCCGTGCATTGCCTAGCCTTGCGTTGTCGTGCCTTAGCCTTGCCTCGCCTGACCGTGCCTTGCCTTGCGTTACCCTTTCCTTGCCTTGCCGTGCATTGCCTAGCCGTGCGTTGTCGTGCATTTGCCTTGCCTTGCCTCACCGTGCCTTGCCTTGCGTTACCCTTTCCTTGCCTCGCCGGGCATTGCCTAGCCGTGCGTTGTCGTGCATTAGCCTTGTCTTGCCTTACCGTGCCTTGCCTTGCGTTACCCTTTCCTTGCCTGGCCGTGCATTGCCTAGCCGTGCGTTGCCGTGCCTTAGCCTTGTTTCCCCTTGCCGTGCCGTTCCTTCCGTTACCCTAGCTTTGCCTTGCTTTCCCTTGCCTTCCTTGCCTTCCGTTACTCTTTGCTTGCCTTCCGTGCATTGCCTAGCCTTGCGTTGTCGTGCCTTAGCCTTGCCTCGCGTAACGGTGCCTTGCCTTGCGTTACCCTTTCCTTTCCTTGCCGTGCATTGGCTAGCCCTGCGTTGTCGTGCCTTACCCTTGTTTCCCCTTACCGTGCCGTTCCTTCCGTTACCCTTGCCTTCCCCTGCTTTCCCTTGCCTTCCTTGCCTTCCGTTACTCTTTGCTTGCCTTCCGTGCATTGCCTAGCCTTGCGTTGTCGTGCCTTAGCCTTGCCTCGCCTGACCGTGCCTTGCCTTGAGTTACCCTTTCCTTGCCTTGCCGTGCATTGACTAGCCGTGCGTTGTCGTGCATTAGCCTTGCCTTGCCTCACCGTGCCTTGCCTTGCGTTACCCTTTCCTTGCCTTGCCGTGCATTGCCTAGCCTTGCGTTGTCGTGCCTTAGCCTTGTTTCCCCTTACCGTGCCGTTCCTTTCGTTGCCCTTGCCTTGCCTTGCTTTCCCTTGCCTTCCTTGCCTTCCGTTACTCTTTGCTTGCCTTCCGTGCATTGCCTAGCCTTGCGTTGTCGTGCCTTAGCCTTGCCTCGCCTGACCGTGCCTTCCCTTGCGTTACCCTTTCCTTGCCTTGCCGTGCATTGACTAGCCGTGCGTTGTCGTGCATTAGCCTTGCCTTGCCTCACCGTGCCTTGCCTTGCGTTACCCTTTCCTTGCCTTGCCGTGCATTGCCTAGATGTGCGTTGTCGTGCATTAGCCTTGTCTTGCCTTACCGTGCCTTGCCTTGCGTTACCCTTTCCTTGCCTGGCCGTGGATTGCGTAGCCGTGCGTTGCCGTTCCTTAGCCTTGTTTCCCCTTGCCGTGCCTTGCCTTTTGTTACACTTGCCTTGCCTTGCTTTGCCTTGCCTTCCTTTCCTTCCGTTACTCTTTCCTTGCCTAGCCGTGCACTGCCTAGCCTTGCGTTGTCGTGCATTAGCTTTGCCTCCCCAAACCGTGCCTTGCCTTGCGTTACCATTTCCTTGCCTTGCCCTGCATTGCCTAGCCCTGTGTTGTCGTGCCTTAGTCTTGTTTGCCCTTACCGTGCCGTTCCTTCCGTTACCCTTGCCTTTCCCTGCTTTCCCTAGCCTTCCTTGCCTTCCGTTCCTCTTTGCTTGCCTTCCGTGCATTGCCTAGCCTTGCGTTGTCGTGCCTTAGCCTTGCCTCGCCTGACCGTGCCTTGCCTTGCGTTACCCTATCCTTGCCTTGCCGTGAATTGCCTAGCCGTGCGTTGTCGTGCATCAGCCTTGCCTTGCCTCACCGTGCCTTGCCTTGAGTTACCCTTACCTTGCCTTGCTTTCCCTTCCTTTCATTGCCTTCCGTTACTCCCTGCTTTCCTTCCGTGCATTGCCTAGCCTTGCGTTGTCGTGCCTTAGCCTTGCCTCGCCTGACAGTGCCTTGCCTTGCGTTACCCTTTCCTTGCCTGGCCGTGCATTGCCTAGCCGTGCGTTGCCGTGCCTTAGCCTTGTTTCCCCTTGCCGTGCCGTTCCTTCCGTTACCCTTGCCTTGCCTTGCTTTCCCTTGCCTTCCTTGCCTTCCGTTACCCTTTCCTTGCCTTGCCGTGCATTGCCTAGCCGTGCGTTGCCGTGCCTTAGCCTTGTTTCCCCTTGCCGTGCCGTTCCTTCTGTTACCCTTGCCTTGCCTTGCTTTCCCTTGCCTTCCTTGCCTTCCGTTACTCTTTGCTTGCCTTCCGTGCATTGCCTAGCCTTGCGTTGTCGTGCATTCGCCTTCCTCCCCAAACCGTGCCTTGCCTTGCGTTACCCTTTCCTTGCCTTGCCCTGCATTGCCTAGCCCTGTGTTGTCGTGCCTTAGCCTTGTTTCCCCTTACCGTGCCGTTCCTTTCGTTACCCTTGCCTTCCCCTGCTTTCCATTGCCTTCCTTGCCTTCCGTTACTCTTTGCTTGCCTTCCGTGCATTGCCTAGCCTTGCGTTGTCGTGCCTTAGCCTTGCCTCGCCTGACCGTGCCTTGCCTTGAGTTACCCTTTCCTTGCCTTGCCGTGCATTGCCTAGCCGTGCGTTGTCGTGCATTTGCCTTGTCTTGCCTCACCGTGCTTTGCCTTGCATTACCCTTTCCTTGCCTTGCCGTGCATTGCCTAGCCCTGCATTGTCGTGCCTTAGCTTTGTTTCCCCTTACCGTGCCGTTCCTTTCGTTGCCCTTGCCTTCCCTTGCTTTCCCTTGCCTTCCTTGCCTTCCGTTACTCTTTGCTTGCCTTCCGTTCATTGCCTAGCCTTGCGTTGTCGTGCCTTAGCCTTGCCTCGCCTGACCGTGCCTTGCCTTGAGTTACCCTTTCCTTGCCTTGCCGTGCATTGCCTAGCCGTGCGTTGTCGTGCATTTGCCTTGTCTTGCCTCACCGTGCTTTGCCTCGCGTTACCCTTTCCTTGCCTTGCCGTGCATTGCCTAGCCCTGCATTGTCGTGCCTTAGCTTTGTTTCCCCCTACCGTGCCGTTCCTTTCGTTGCCCTTGCCTTCCCTTGCTTTCCCTTGCCTTCCTTGCCTTCCGTTACTCTTTGCTTGCCTTCCGTTCATTGCCTAGCCTTGCGTTGTCGTGCCTTAGCCTTGCCTCGCGTAACGGTGCCTTGCCTTGCGTTACCCTTTCCTTTCCTTGCCGTGCATTGGCTAGCCCTGCGTTGTCGTGCCTTAGCCTTGTTTCCCCTTACCGTGCCGTTCCTTCCGTTACCCTTGCCTTCCCCTGCTTTCCCTTGCCTTCCTTGCTTCCGTTACTCTTTGCTTGCCTTCCGTTTATTGCCTAGCCTTGCGTTGTCGTGCCTTAGCCTTTCCGCGCCTTACCGTGCCTTGCCTTGCGTTACCCTTTCCTTGCCTTGCCGTGCATTGCCTAGCCTTGCGTTGTCGTGCCTTAGCCTTGCCTCGCCTGACCGTGCCTTGCCTTGCGTTACCCTTTCCTTGCCTTGCCGTGCATTGCCTAGCCGTGCGTTGTCGTGCATCAGCCTTGCCTTGCTTCACCGTGCCTTGCCTTGCGTTACCCTTTCCTTGCCTTGCCGTGCATTGCCTAGCCCTGTGTTGTCGTGCCTTAGCCTTGTTTCCCCTTACCGTGCCGTTCCTTTCGTTACCCTTGCCTTCCCGTGCTTTCCCTTGCCTTCCTTGCCTTCCGTTACTCTTTGCTTGCCTTCCGTGCATTGCCTAGACTTGCGTTGTCGTGCCTTAGCCTTGCCTCGCCTGACCGTGCCTTGCCTTGAGTTACCCTTTCCTTGCCTTGCCGTGCATTGCCTAGCCGTGCGTTGTCGTGCATTTGCCTTGTCTTGCCTCACCGTGCTTTGCCTTGCGTTACCCTTTCCTTGCCTTGCCGTGCATTGCCTAGCCCTGCATTGTCCTGCCTTAGCTTTGTTTCCCCTTACCGTGCCGTTCCTTTCGTTGCCCTTGCCTTCCCTTGCTTTCCCTTACCTTCCTTGCCTTCCGTTACCCTTTTCTTGCCTTCCGTTTATTGCTTAGCCTTGCGTTGTCGTGCCTTAGCCTTGCCTCGCCTGACCGTGCCTTGCCTTGCGTTACCCTTTACTTGCCTTGCCGTGCATTGCCTAGCCGTGCGTTGTCGTGCATTTGCCTTGCCTTGCCTCACCGTGCCTTGCCTTGCGTTACCCTTTCCTTGCCTGGCCGTGCATTGCCTAGCCGTGCGTTGTCGTGCATTAGCCTTGTCTTGCCTTACCGTGCCTTGCCTTGCGTTACCCTTTCCTTGCCTGGCCGTGCATTGCGTAGCCGTGCGTTGCCGTTCCTTAGCCTTGTTTCCCCTTGCCGTGCCTTGCCTTTTGTTACACTTGCCTTGCCTTGCTTTGCCTTGCCTTCCTTTCCTTCCTTTACTCTTTCCTTGCCTAGCCGTGCACTGCCTAGCCTTGCGTTGTCGTGCATTAGCTTTGCCTCCCCAAACCGTGCCTTGCCTTGCGTTACCATTTCCTTGCCTTGCCCTGCATTGCCTAGCCCTGTGTTGTCGTGCCTTAGTCTTGTTTGCCCTTACCGTGCCGTTCCTTCCGTTACCCTTGCCTTTCCCTGCTTTCCCTAGCCTTCCTTGCCTTCCGTTCCTCTTTGCTTGCCTTCCGTGCATTGCCTAGCCTTGCGTTGTCGTGCCTTAGCCTTGCCTCGCCTGACCGTGCCTTGCCTTGCGTTACCCTTTCCTTGCCTTGCCGTGAATTGCCTAGCCGTGCGTTGTCGTGCATCAGCCTTGCCTTGCCTCACCGTGCCTTGCCTTGCGTTACCCTTGCCTTGCCTTGCTTTCCCTTGCCTTCCTTGCCTTCCGTTACTCTTTGCTTGCCTTCCGTGCATTGCCCAGCCTTGCGTTGTCGTGCCTTAGACTTGCCTCGCGTAACGGTGCCTTGCCTTGCGTTACCCTTTCCTTTCCTTGCCGTGCATTGGCTAGCCCTGCGTTTTCGTGCCTTAGCCTTGTTTCCCCTTACCGTGCCGTTCCTTCCGTTACCCTTCCCTTCCCCTGCTTTCCCTTGCCTTCCTTGCCTTCCGTTACTCTTTGCTTGCCTTCCGTGCATTGCCTAGCCTTGCGTTGTCGTGCCTTAGCCTTGCCTCGCCTGACCGTGCCTTGCCTTGAGTTACCCTTTCCTTGCCTTGCCGTGCATTGCCTAGCCGTGCGTTGTCGTGCATTTGCCTTGTCTTGCCTCACCGTGCTTTGCCTCGCGTTACCCTTTCCTTGCCTTGCCGTGCATTGCCTAGCCCTGCATTGTCGTGCCTTAGCTTTGTTTCCCCTTACCGTGCCGTTCCTTTCGTTGCCCTTGCCTTCCCTTGCTTTCCCTTGCCTTCCTTGCCTTCCGTTACTCTTTGCTTGCCTTCCGTTCATTGCCTAGCCTTGCGTTGTCGTGCCTTAGCCTTGCCTCGCCTGACCGTGCCTTGCCTTGCGTTACTCTTTCCTTGCCTTGCCGTGCATTGCCTAGCCGTGCGTTGTCGTGCCTTAGCCTTGCCCCGCCTGACCGTGCCTTGCCTTGCGTTACCCTTTCCTTGCCTTGCCGTGCATTGCCTAGCCGTGCGTTGTCGTGCCTTAGCCTTGCCCCGCCTGACCGTGCCTTGCCTTGCGTTACCCTTTCCTTGCCTTGCCGTGCATTGCCTAGCCGTGCGTTGTCGTGCATCAGCCTTGCCTTGCCTCACCGTGCCTTGCCTTGCATTACCCTTTCCTTGCCTTGCCGTGCATTGCCTAGCCGTGCGTTGTCGTGCCTTAGCCTTGTTTCCCCTTGCCGTGCCGTTCCTTCCGTTACCCTTGCCTTGCCTTGCTTTCCCTTGCCTTCCTTGCATTCCGTTACTCTTTGCTTGCCTTCCGTGCATTGCCTAGCCTTGCGTTGTCGTGCATGCGCTTTCCTCCCGAAACCGTGCCTTGCCTTGCGTTACCCTTTCCTTGCCTTGCCCTGCATTGCCTAGCCCTGTGTTGTCGTGCCTTAGCCTTTTTCCCCTTACCGTGCCGTTCCTTTCGTTACCGTTGCCTTCCCCTGCTTTCCCTTGCCTTCCTTGCCTTCCGTTACTCTTTGCTTGCCTTCCGTGCATTGCCTAGCCTTGCGTTGTCGTGCCTTAGCCTTGCCTCGCCTGACCGTGCCTTGCCTTGAGTTACCCTTTCCTTGCCTTGCCGTGCATTGCCTAGCCGTGCGTTGTCGTGCATTTGCCTTGTCTTGCCTCACCGTGCTTTTCCTTGCGTTACCCTTTCCTTGCCTTGCCGTGCATTGCCTAGCCCTGCATTGTCGTGCCTTAGCTTTGTATCCCCTTACCGTGCCGTTCCTTTCGTTGCCCTTGCCTTCCCTTGCTTTCCCTTGCCTTCCTTGCCTTCCGTTACTCTTTGCTTGCCTTCCGTTTATTGCCTAGCCTTGCGTTGTCGTGCCTTAGCCTTGCCTCGCCTGACCGAGCCTTGCCTTGCGTTACCCTTTCCTTGCCTTGCCGTGCATTGCCTAGCCGTGCGTTGTCGTGCATTTGCCTTGTCTTGCCTCACCGTGCTTTGCCTTGCGTTACCCTTTCCTTGCCTTGCCGTGCATTGCCTAGCCCTGCATTGTCGTGCCTTAGCTTTGTTTCCCCTTACCGTGCCGTTCCTTTCGTTGCCCTTGCCTTGCCTTGCTTTCCCTTGCCTTCCTTGCCTTCCGTTACTCTTTGCTTGCCTTCCGTGCATTGCCTAGCCTTGCGTTGTCGTGCCTTAGCCTTGCCTCGCGTAACGGTGCCTTGCCTTGCGTTACCCTTTCCTTTCCTTGCCGTGCATTGGCTAGCCCTGCGTTGTCGTGCCTTAGCCTTGTTTCCCCTTACCGTGCCGTTCCTTCCGTTACCCTTGCCTTCCCCTGCTTTCCCTTGCCTTCCTTGCCTTCCGTTACTCTTTGCTTGCCTTCCGTTTATTGCCTAGCCTTGCGTTGTCGTGCCTTAGCCTTGCCTCGCCTGACCGTGCCTTGCCTTGCGTTACCCTTTCCTTGCCTTGACGTGCATTGCCTAGCCGTGCGTTGTCGTGCATCAGCCTTGCCTTGCTTCACCGTGCCTTGCCTTGCGTTACCCTTTCCTTGCCTTGCCGTGCGTTGCCTAGCCGTGCGTTGTCGTGCATTTGCCTTGCCTTGCCTCACCGTGCCTTGCCTTGCGTTACCCTTTCCTTGCCTTGCCGTGCATTGCCTAGCCGTGCGTTGTCGTGCATTAGCCTTGTCTTGCCTTACCGTGCCTTGCCTTGCGTTACCCTTTCCTTGCCTGGCCGTGCACTGCGTAGCCGTGCGTTGCCGTTCCTTAGCCTTGTTTCCCCTTGCCGTGCCTTGCCTTTTGTTACACTTGCCTTGCCTTGCTTTGCCTTGCCTTCCTTTCCTTCCGTTACTCTTTCCTTGCCTAGCCGTGCACTGCCTAGCCTTGCGTTGTCGTGCATTAGCTTTGCCTCCCCAAACCGTGCCTTGCCTTGCGTTACCATTTCCTTGCCTTGCCCTGCATTGCCTAGCCCTGTGTTGTCGTGCCTTAGTCTTGTTTGCCCTTACCGTGCCGTTCCTTCCGTTACCCTTGCCTTTCCCTGCTTTCCCTAGCCTTCCTTGCCTTCCGTTCCTCTTTGCTTGCCTTCCGTGCATTGCCTAGCCTTGCGTTGTCGTGCCTTAGCCTTGCCTCGCCTGACCGTGCCTTGCCTTGCGTTACCCTTTCCTTGCCTTGCCGTGAATTGCCTAGCCGTGCGTTGTCGTGCATCAGCCTTGCCTTGCCTCACCGTGACTTGCCTTGCGTTACCCTTACCTTGCCTTGCTTTCCCTTCTTTCATTGCCTTCCGTTACTCTTTGCTTGCCTTCCGTTTATTGCCTAGCCTTGCGTTGTCGTGCCTTAGCCTTGCCGCGCCTTACCGTGCCTTGCCTTGCGTTGCCCTTTCCTTGCCTTGCCGTGCATTGCCTAGCCTTGCGTTGTCGTGCCTTAGCCTTGCCCCGCCTGACCGTGCCTTGCCTTGCGTTACCCTTTCCTTGCGTTGCCGTGCATTGCCTAGCCGTGCGTTGTCGTGCATTAGCCTTGCCTTGCCTCACCGTGCCTTGCCTTGCATTACCCTTTCCTTGCCTTGCCGTGCATTGCCTAGCCGTGCGTTGCCGTGCCTTAGCCTTGTTTCCCCTTGCCGTGCCGTTCCTTCTGTTACCCTTGCCTTGCCTTGCTTTCCCTTGCCTTCCTTGCCTTCCGTTACTCTTTGCTTGCCTTCCGTGCATTGCCTAGCCTTGCGTTGTCGTGCATGCGCCTTCCTCCCGAAACCGTGCCTTGCCTTGCGTTACCCTTTCCTTGCCTTGCCCTGCATTGCCTAGCCCTGTGTTGTCGTGCCTTAGCCTTTTTCCCCTTACCGTGCCGTTCCTTTCGTTACCCTTGCCTTCCCCTGCTTTCCATTGCCTTCCTTGCCTTCCGTTACTCTTTGCTTGCCTTCCGTGCATTGCCTAGCCTTGCGTTGTCGTGCCTTAGCCTTGCCTCGCCTGACCGTGCCTTGCCTTGAGTTACCCTTTCCTTGCCTTGCCGTGCATTGCCTAGCCGTGCGTTGTCGTGCATTTGCCTTGTCTTGCCTCACCGTGCTTTGCCTTGCATTACCCTTTCCTTGCCTTGCCGTGCATTCCCTAGCCCTGCATTGTCGTGCCTTAGCTTTGTTTCCCCTTACCGTGCCGTTCCTTTCGTTGCCCTTGCCTTCCCTTGCTTTCCCTTGCCTTCCTTGCCTTCCGTTACTCTTTGCTTGCCTTCCGTTCATTGCCTAGCCTTGCGTTGTCGTGCCTTAGCCTTGCCTCGCCTGACCGTGCCTTGCCTTGAGTTACCCTTTCCTTGCCTTGCCGTGCATTGCCTAGCCGTGCGTTGTCGTGCATTTGCCTTGTCTTGCCTCACCGTGCTTTGCCTTGCGTTACCCTTTCCTTGCCTTGCCGTGCATTCCCTAGCCCTGCATTGTCGTGCCTTAGCTTTGTTTCCCCTTACCGTGCCGTTCCTTTCGTTGCCCTTGCCTTCCCTTGCTTTCCCTTGCCTTCCTTGCCTTCCGTTACTCTTTGCTTGCCTTCCGTTCATTGCCTAGCCTTGCGTTGTCGTGCCTTAGCCTTGCCTCGCGTAACGGTGCCTTGCCTTGCGTTACCCTTTCCTTTCCTTGCCGTGCATTGGCTAGCCCTGCGTTGTCGTGCCTTAGCCTTGTTTCCCCTTACCGTGCCGTTCCTTCCGTTACCCTTGCCTTCCCCTGCTTTCCCTTGCCTTCCTTGCTTCCGTTACTCTTTGCTTGCCTTCCGTTTATTGCCTAGCCTTGCGTTGTCGTGCCTTAGCCTTGCCGCGCCTTACCGTGCCTTGCCTTGCGTTACCCTTTCCTTGCCTTGCCGTGCATTGCCTAGCCTTGCGTTGTCGTGCCTTAGCCTTGCCTCGCCTGACCGTGCCTTGCCTTGCGTTACACTTTCCTTGCCTTGCCGTGCATTGCCTAGCCGTGCGTTGTCGTGCATCAGCCTTGCCTTGCTTCACCGTGCCTTGCCTTGCGTTACCCTTTCCTTGCCTTGCCGTGCATTGCCTAGCCCTGTGTTGTCGTGCCTTAGCCTTGTTTCCCCTTACCGTGCCGTTCCTTTCGTTACCCTTGCCTTCCCGTGCTTTCCCTTGCCTTCCTTGCCTTCCGTTACTCTTTGCTTGCCTTCCGTGCATTGCCTAGACTTGCGTTGTCGTGCCTTAGCCTTGCCTCGCCTGACCGTGCCTTGCCTTGAGTTACCCTTTCCTTGCCTTGCCGTGCATTGCCTAGCCGTGCGTTGTCGTGCATTTGCCTTGTCTTGCCTCACCGTGCTTTGCCTTGCGTTACCCTTTCCTTGCCTTGCCGTGCATTGCCTAGCCCTGCATTGTCCTGCCTTAGCTTTGTTTCCCCTTACCGTGCCGTTCCTTTCGTTGCCCTTGCCTTCCCTTGCTTTCCCTTACCTTCCTTGCCTTCCGTTACCCTTTTCTTGCCTTCCGTTTATTGCTTAGCCTTGCGTTGTCGTGCCTTAGCCTTGCCTCGCCTGACCGTGCCTTGCCTTGCGTTACCCTTTACTTGCCTTGCCGTGCATTGCCTAGCCGTGCGTTGTCGTGCATTTGCCTTGCCTTGCCTCACCGTGCCTTGCCTTGCGTTACCCTTTCCTTGCCTGGCCGTGCATTGCCTAGCCGTGCGTTGTCGTGCATTAGCCTTGTCTTGCCTTACCGTGCCTTGCCTTGCGTTACCCTTTCCTTGCCTGGCCGTGCATTGCGTAGCCGTGCGTTGCCGTTCCTTAGCCTTGTTTCCCCTTGCCGTGCCTTGCCTTTTGTTACACTTGCCTTGCCTTGCTTTGCCTTGCCTTCCTTTCCTTCCTTTACTCTTTCCTTGCCTAGCCGTGCACTGCCTAGCCTTGCGTTGTCGTGCATTAGCTTTGCCTCCCCAAACCGTGCCTTGCCTTGCGTTACCATTTCCTTGCCTTGCCCTGCATTGCCTAGCCCTGTGTTGTCGTGCCTTAGTCTTGTTTGCCCTTACCGTGCCGTTCCTTCCGTTACCCTTGCCTTTCCCTGCTTTCCCTAGCCTTCCTTGCCTTCCGTTATTCTTTGCTTGCCTTCCGTTCATTGCCTAGCCTTGCGTTGTCGTGCCTTAGCCTTGCCTCGCGTAACGGTGCCTTGCCTTGCGTTACCCTTTCCTTTCCTTGCCGTGCATTGGCTAGCCCTGCGTTGTCGTGCCTTAGCCTTGTTTCCCCTTACCGTGCCGTTCCTTCCGTTACCCTTGCCTTCCCCTGCTTTCCCTTGCCTTCCTTGCCTTCCGTTACTCTTTGCTTGCCTTCCGTTTACTGCCTAGCCTTGCGTTGTCGTGCCTTAGCCTTGCCTCGCCTGACCGTGCCTTGCCTTGCGTTACCCTTTCCTTGCCTTGCCGTGCATTGCCTAGCCGTGCGTTGTCGTGCATCAGCCTTGCCTTGCCTCACCGTGCCTTGCCTTGCGTTACCCTTTCCTTGCCTTGCCCTGCATTGCCTAGCCATGTGTTGTCGTGCCTTAGCCTTGTTTCCCCTTACCGTGCCGTTCCTTTCGTTACCCTTGCCTTCCCGTGCTTTGCCTTGCCTTCCTTGCCTTCCGTTACTCTTTGCTTGCCTTCCGTGCATTGCCTAGCCTTGCGTTGTCGTGCCTTAGCCTTGCCTCGCCTGACCGTGCCTTGCCTTGCGTTACCCTTTCCTTGCCTTGCCGTGCATTGCCTAGCCGTGCGTTGTCGTGCATTTGCCTTGTCTTGCCTCACCGTGCTTTGCCTTGCGTTACCCTTTCCTTGCCTTGCCGTGCATTGCCTAGCCCTGCATTGTCGTGCCTTAGCTTTGTTTCCCCTTACCGTGCCGTTCCTTTCGTTGCCCTTGCCTTCCCTTGCTTTCCCTTGACTTCCTTGCCTTCCGTTACTCTTTGCTTGCCTTCCGTTCATTGCCTAGCCTTGCGTTGTCGTGCCTTAGCCTTGCCTCGCCTGACCGTGCCTTGCCTTGCGTTACCCTTTACTTGCCTGGCCGTGCATTGCCTAGCCGTGCGTTGTCGTGCATTAGCCTTGCCTTGCCTCACCGTGCCTTGCCTTGCGTTACCCTTTCCTTGCTGGCCGTGCATTGCCTAGCCGTGCGTTGTCGTGCATTAGCCTTGTCTTGCCTTACCGTGCCTTGCCTTGCGTTACCCTTTCCTTGCCTTGCCGTGCACTGCGTAGCCGTGCGTTGCCGTTCCTTAGCCTTGTTTCCCCTTGCCGTGCCTTGCCTTTTGTTACACTTGCCTTGCCTTGCTTTGCCTTGCCTTCCTTTCCTTCCGTTACTCTTTCCTTGCCTAGCCGTGCACTGCCTAGCCTTGCGTTGTCGTGCATTAGCTTTGCCTCCCCAAACCGTGCCTTGCCTTGCGTTACCATTTCCTTGCCTTGCCCTGCATTGCCTAGCCCTGTGTTGTCGTGCCTTAGTCTTGTTTGCCCTTACCGTGCCGTTCCTTCCGTTACCCTTGCCTTTCCCTGCTTTCCCTAGCCTTCCTTGCCTTCCGTTCCTCTTTGCTTGCCTTCCGTGCATTGCCTAGCCTTGCGTTGTCGTGCCTTAGCCTTGCCTCGCCTGACCGTGCCTTGCCTTGCGTTACCCTTTCCTTGCCTTGCCGTGAATTGCCTAGCCGTGCGTTGTCGTGCATCAGCCTTGCCTTGCCTCACCGTGACTTGCCTTGCGTTACCCTTACCTTGCCTTGCTTTCCCTTCTTTCATTGCCTTCCGTTACTCTTTGCTTGCCTTCCGTTTATTGCCTAGCCTTGCGTTGTCGTGCCTTAGCCTTGCCGCGCCTTACCGTGCCTTGCCTTGCGTTGCCCTTTCCTTGCCTTGCCGTGCATTGCCTAGCCTTGCGTTGTCGTGCCTTAGCCTTGCCCCGCCTGACCGTGCCTTGCCTTGCGTTACCCTTTCCTTGCGTTGCCGTGCATTGCCTAGCCGTGCGTTGTCGTGCATTAGCCTTGCCTTGCCTCACCGTGCCTTGCCTTGCATTACCCTTTCCTTGCCTTGCCGTGCATTGCCTAGCCGTGCGTTGCCGTGCCTTAGCCTTGTTTCCCCTTGCCGTGCCGTTCCTTCTGTTACCCTTGCCTTGCCTTGCTTTCCCTTGCCTTCCTTGCCTTCCGTTACTCTTTGCTTGCCTTCCGTGCATTGCCTAGCCTTGCGTTGTCGTGCATGCGCCTTCCTCCCGAAACCGTGCCTTGCCTTGCGTTACCCTTTCCTTGCCTTGCCCTGCATTGCCTAGCCCTGTGTTGTCGTGCCTTAGCCTTTTTCCCCTTACCGTGCCGTTCCTTTCGTTACCCTTGCCTTCCCCTGCTTTCCCTTGCCTTCCTTGCCTTCCGTTACTCTTTGCTTGCCTTCCGTGCATTGCCTAGCCTTGCGTTGTCGTGCCTTAGCCTTGCCTCGCCTGACCGTGCCTTGCCTTGAGTTACCCTTTCCTTGCCTTGCCGTGCATTGCCTAGCCGTACGTTGTCGTGCATTTGCCTTGTCTTGCCTCACCGTGCTTTGCCTTGCGTTTCCCTTTCCTTGCCTTGCCGTGCATTGCCTAGCCCTGCATTGTCGTGCCTTAGCTTTGTATCCCCTTACCGTGCCGTTCCTTTCGTTGCCCTTGCCTTCCCTTGCTTTCCCTTGCCTTCCTTGCCTTCCGTTACTCTTTGCTTGCCTTCCGTTCATTGCCTAGCCTTGCGTTGTCGTGCCTTAGCCTTGCCTCGCCTGACCGTGCCTTGCCTTGCGTTACCCTTTCCTTGCCTTGCCGTGCATTGCCTAGCCGTGCGTTGTCGTGCATTTGCCTTGCCTTCCCTCACCGTGCCTTGCCTTGCGTTACCCTTTCCTTGCCTGGCCGTGCATTGCCTAGCCGTGCGTTGTCGTGCATTAGCCTTGTCTTGCCTTACCGTGCCTTGCCTTGCGTTACCCTTTCCTTCCCTGGCTGTGCATTGCATAGCCGTGCGTTGCCGTTCCTTAGCCTTGTTTCCCCTTGCCGTGCCTTGCCTTTTGTTACACTTGCCTTGCCTTGCTTTGCCTTGCCTTCCTTTCCTTCCGTTACTCTTTCCTTGCCTAGCCGTGCACTGCCTAGCCTTGCGTTGTCGTGCATTAGCTTTGCCTCCCCAAAACGTGCCTTGCCTTGCGTTACCATTTCCTTGCCTTGCCCTGCATTGCCTAGCCCTGTGTTGTCGTGCCTTAGTCTTGTTTGCCCTTACCGTGCCGTTCCTTCCGTTACCCTTGCCTTTCCCTGCTTTCCCTAGCCTTCCTTGCCTTCCGTTATTCTTTGCTTGCCTTCCGTGCATTGCCTAGCCTTGCGTTGTCGTGCCCTAGCCTTGCCTCGCGTAACGGTGCCTTGCCTTGCGTTACCCTTTCCTTTCCTTGCCGTGCATTGGCTAGCCCTGCGTTGTCGTGCCTTAGCCTTGTTTCCCCTTACCGTGCCGTTCCTTCCGTTACCCTTGCCTTCCCCTGCTTTCCCTTGCCTTCCTTGCCTTCCGTTACTCTTTGCTTGCCTTCCGTTTACTGCCTAGCCTTGCGTTGTCGTGCCTTAGCCTTGCCTCGCCTGACCGTGCCTTGCCTTGCGTTACCCTTTCCTTGCCTTGCCGTGCATTGCCTAGCCGTGCGTTGTCGTGCATCAGCCTTGCCTTGCCTCACCGTGCCTTGCCTTGCGTTACCCTTTCCTTGCCTTGCCCTGCATTGCCTAGCCATGTGTTGTCGTGCCTTAGCCTTGTTTCCCCTTACCGTGCCGTTCCTTTCGTTACCCTTGCCTTCCCGTGCTTTCCCTTGCCTTCCTTGCCTTCCGTTACTCTTTGCTTGCCTTCCGTGCATTGCCTAGCCTTGCGTTGTCGTGCCTTAGCCTTGCCTCGCCTGACCGTGCCTTGCCTTGAGTTACCCTTTCCTTGCCTTGCCGTGCATTGCCTAGCCGTGCGTTGTCGTGCATTTGCCTTGTCTTGCCTCACCGTGCTTTGCCTTGCGTTACCCTTTCCTTGCCTTGCCGTGCATTGCCTAGCCCTGCATTGTCCTGCCTTAGCTTTGTTTCCCCTTACCGTGCCGTTCCTTTCGTTGCCCTTGCCTTCCCTTGCTTTCCCTTGACTTCCTTGCCTTCCGTTACTCTTTGCTTGCCTTCCGTTCATTGCCTAGCCTTGCGTTGTCGTGCCTTAGCCTTGCCTCGCCTGACCGTGCCTTGCCTTGCGTTACCCTTTACTTGCCTTGCCGTGCATTGCCTAGCCGTGCGTTGTCGTGCATTTGCCTTGCCCTGCCTCACCGTGCCTTGCCTTGCGTTACCCTTTCCTTGCCTGGCCGTGCATTGCCTAGCCGTGCGTTGTCGTGCATTAGCCTTGTCTTGCCTTACCGTGCCTTGCCTTGCGTTACCCTTTCCTTGCCTGGCCGTGCATTGCGTAGCCGTGCGTTGCCGTTCCTTAGCCTTGTTTCCCCTTGCCGTGCCTTGCCTTTTGTTACACTTGCCTTGCCTTGCTTTGCCTTGCCTTCCTTTCCTTCCTTTACTCTTTCCTTGCCTAGCCGTGCACTGCCTAGCCTTGCGTTGTCGTGCATTAGCTTTGCCTCCCCAAACCGTGCCTTGCCTTGCGTTACCATTTCCTTGCCTTGCCCTGCATTGCCTAGCCCTGTGTTGTCGTGCCTTAGTCTTGTTTGCCCTTACCGTGCCGTTCCTTCCGTTACCCTTGCCTTTCCCTGCTTTCCCTAGCCTTCCTTGCCTTCCGTTCCTCTTTGCTTGCCTTCCGTGCATTGCCTAGCCTTGCGTTGTCGTTCCTTAGCCTTGCCTCGCCTGACCGTGCCTTGCCTTGCGTTACCCTTTCCTTGCCTTGCCGTGCATTGCCTAGCCGTGCGTTGTCGTGCATTAGCCTTGCCTTGCCTCACCGTGCCTTGCCTTGCGTTACCCTTCCCTTGCCTTGCTTTCCCTTGCCTTCCTTGCCTTCCGTTACTCTTTGCTTGCCTTCCGTGCATTGCCTAGCCTTGCGTTGTCGTGCCTTAGCCTTGCCTCGCGTAACGGTGCCTTGCCTTGCGTTACCCTTTCCTTTCCTTGCCGTGCATTGGCTAGCCCTGCGTTGTCGTGCCTTAGCCTTGTTTCCCCTTACCGTGCCTTTCCTTCCGTTACCCTTGCCTTGCCTTGCTTTCCCTTGCCTTCCTTGCCTTCCGTTACTCTTTGCTTGCCTTCCGTTTACTGCCTAGCCTTGCGTTGTCGTGCCTTAGCCTTGCCGCGCCTTACCGTGCCTTGCCTTGCGTTACCCTTTCCTTGCCTTGCCGTGCATTGCCTAGCCTTGCGTTGTCGTGCCTTAGCCTTGCCTCGCCTGACCGTGCCTTGCCTTGCGTTACCCTTTCCTTGCCTTGCCGTGCATTGCCTAGCCGTGCGTTGTCGTGCATCAGCCTTGCCTTGCCTCACCGTGCCTTGCCTTGCGTTACCCTTTCCTTGCCTTGCCGTGCATTGCCTAGCCGTGCGTTGCCGTGCCTTAGCCTTGTTTCCCCTTGCCGTGCCGTTCCTTCTGTTACCCTTGCCTTGCCTTGCTTTCCCTTGCCTTCCTTGCCTTCCGTTACTCTTTGCTTGCCTTCCGTGCATTGCCTAGCCTTGCGTTGTCGTGCATTCGCCTTCCACCCCAAACCGTGCCTTGCCTTGCGTTACCCTTTCCTTGCCTTGCCCTGCATTGCCTAGCAATGTGTTGTCGTGCCTTAGCCTTGTTTCCCCTTACCGTGCCGTTCCTTTCGTTACCCTTGCCTTCCCCTGCTTTCCCTTGCCTTCCTTGCCTTCCGTTACTCTTTGCTTGCCTTCCGTGCATTGCCTAGCCTTGCGTTGTCGTGCCTTAGCCTTGCCTCGCCTGACCGTGCCTTGCCTTGAGTTACCCTTTCCTTGCCTTGCCGTGCATTGCCTAGCCGTGCGTTGTCGTGCATTTGCCTTGTCTTGCCTCACCGTGCTTTGCCTTGCGTTACCCTTTCCTTGCCTTGCCGTGCATTGCCTAGCCCTGCATTGTCGTGCCTTAGCTTTGTTTCCCCTTACCGTGCCGTTCCTTTCGTTGCCCTTGCCTTGCCTTGCTTTCCCTTGCCTTCCTTGCCTTCCGTTACTCTTTGCTTGCCTTCCGTGCATTGCCTAGCCTTGCGTTGTCGTGCCTTAGCCTTGCCTCGCGTAACGGTGCCTTGCCTTGCGTTACCCGTTCCTTTCCTTGCCGTGCATTGCCTAGCCCTTCATTGTCGTGCCTTAGCTTTGTTTCCCCTTGCCGTGCCTTGCCTTTTGTTACACTTGCCTTGCCTTGCTTTGCCTTGCCTTCCTTTCCTTCCGTTACTCTTTCCTTGCCTAGCCGTGCACTGCCTAGCCTTGCGTTGTCGTGCATTAGCTTTGCCTCCCCAAACCGTGCCTTGCCTTGCGCTACCATTTCCTTGCCTTGCCCTGCATTGCCTAGCCCTGTGTTGTCGTGCCTTAGTCTTGTTTGCCCTTACCGTGCCGTTCCTTCCGTTACCCTTGCCTTTCCCTGCTTTCCCTAGCCTTCCTTGCCTTCCGTTCCTCTTTGCTTGCCTTCCGTGCATTGCCTAGCCTTGCGTTGTCGTGCCTTAGCCTTGCCTCGCCTGACCGTGCCTTGCCTTGCGTTACCCTTTCCTTGCCTTGCCGTGAATTGCCTAGCCGTGCGTTGTCGTGCATCAGCCTTGCCTTGCCTCACAGTGCCTTGCCTTGCGTTACCCTTACCTTGCCTTGCTCTCCCTTCGTTTCATTGCTTTCCGTTACTCTTTGCTTTCCTTCCGTGCATTGCCTAGCCTTGCGTTGTCGTGCCTTAGCCTTGCCTCGCCTGACAGTGCCTTGCCTTGCGTTACCCTTTCCTTGCCTTGCCGTGCATTGCCTAGCCGTGCGTTGCCGTGCCTTAGCCTTGTTTCCCCTTGCCGTGCCGTTCCTTCCGTTACCCTTGCCTTGCCTTGCTTTCCCTTGCCTTCCTTGCCTTCCGTTACTCTTTGCTTGCCTTCCGTGCATTGCCCAGCCTTGCGTTGTCGTGCCTTAGACTTGCCTCGCGTAACGGTGCCTTGCCTTGCGTTACCCTTTCCTTTCCTTGCCGTGCATTGGCTAGCCCTGCGTTGTCGTGCCTTAGCCTTGTTTCCCCTTACCGTGCCGTTCCTTCCGTTACCCTTACCTTCCCCTGCTTTCCCTTGCCTTCCTTGCCTTCCGTTACTCTTTGCTTGCCTTCCGTTTATTGCCTAGCCTTGCGTAGTCGTGCCTTAGCCTTGCCTCGCCTGACCGTGCCTTGCCTTGCGTTACCCTTTCCTTGCCTTGCCGTGCATTGCCTAGACTTGCGTTGTCGTGCCTTAGCCTTGCCTCGCCTGACCGTGCCTTGCCTTGCGTTACCCTTTCCTTGCCTTCCGTGCATTGCCTAGCCTTGCGTTGTCGTGCCTTAGCCTTGCCTCGCCTGACCGTGCCTTGCCTTGCGTTACCCTTTCCTTGCCTTGCCGTGCATTGCCTAGCCGTGCGTTGTCGTGCATTTGCCTTGTCTTGCCTCACCGTGCTTTGCCTTGCGTTACCCTTTCCTTGCCTTGCCGTGCATTGCCTAGCCGTGCGTTGCCGTGCCTTAGCCTTGTTTCCCCTTGCCGTGCCGTTCCTTCTGTTACCCTTGCCTTCCCTTGCTTTCCCTTGCCTTCCTTGCCTTCCGTTACTCTTTGCTTGCCTTCCGTGCATTGCCTAGCCTTGCGTTGTCGTGCCTTAGCCTTGCCTCGCCTGACCGTGCCTTGCCTTGCGTTACCCTTTCCTTGCCTTGCCGTGCATTGCCTAGCCGTGCGTTGTCGTGCATTTGCCTTGCCTTCCCTCACCGTGCCTTGCCTTGCGTTACCCTTTCCTTGCCTGGCCGTGCATTGCCTAGCCGTGCGTTGTCGTGCATTAGGCTTGTCTTGCCTTACCGTGCCTTGCCTTGCGTTACCCTTTCCTTCCCTGGCTGTGCATTGCATAGCCGTGCGTTGCCGTTCCTTAGCCTTGTTACCCCTTGCCGTGCCTTGCCTTTTGTTACACTTGCCTTGCCTTGCTTTGCCTTGCCTTCCTTTCCTTCCGTTACTCTTTCCTTGCCTAGCCGTGCACTGCCTAGCCTTGCGTTGTCGTGCATTAGCTTTGCCTCCCCAAACCGTGCCTTGCCTTGCGTTACCATTTCCTTGCCTTGCCCTGCATTGCCTAGCCCTGTGTTGTCGTGCCTTACTCTTGTTTGCCCTTACCGTGCCGTTCCTTCCGTTACCCTTGCCTTTCCCTGCTTTCCCTAGCCTTCCTTGCCTTCCGTTATTCTTTGCTTGCCTTCCGTGCATTGCCTAGCCTTGCGTTGTCGTGCCCTAGCCTTGCCTCGCGTAACGGTGCCTTGCCTTGCGTTACCCTTTCCTTTCCTTGCCGTGCATTGGCTAGCCCTGCGTTGTCGTGCCTTAGCCTTGTTTCCCCTTACCGTGCCGTTCCTTCCGTTACCCTTGCCTTCCCCTGCTTTCCCTTGCCTTCCTTGCCTTCCGTTACTCTTTGCTTGCCTTCCGTTTACTGCCTAGCCTTGCGTTGTCGTGCCTTAGCCTTGCCGCGCCTTACCGTGCCTTGCCTTGCGTTACCCTTTCCTTGCCTTGCCGTGCATTGCCTAGCCTTGCGTTGTCGTGCCTTAGCCTTGCCTCGCCTGACCGTGCCTTGCCTTGCGTTACCCTTTCCTTGCCTTGCCGTGCATTGCCTAGCCGTGCGTTGTCGTGCATCAGCCTTGCCTTGCCTCACCGTGCCTTGCCTTGCGTTACCCTTTCCTTGCCTTGCCGTGCATTGCCTAGCCGTGCGTTGCCGTGCCTTAGCCTTGTTTCCCCTTGCCGTGCCGTTCCTTCTGTTACCCTTGCCTTGCCTTGCTTTCCCTTGCCTTCCTTGCCTTCCGTTACTCTTTGCTTGCCTTCCGTGCATTGCCTAGCCTTGCGTTGTCGTGCATTCGCCTTCCACCCCAAACCGTGCCTTGCCTTGCGTTACCCTTTCCTTGCCTTGCCCTGCATTGCCTAGCCCTGTGTTGTCGTGCCTTAGCCTTGTTTCCCCTTACCGTGACGTTCCTTTCGTTACCCTTGCCTTCCCCTGCTTTCCCTTGCCTTCCTTGCCTTCCGTTACTCTTTGCTTGCCTTCCGTGCATTGCCTAGCCTTGCGTTGTCGTGCCTTAGCCTTGCCTCGCCTGACCGTGCCTTCCCTTGAGTTACCCTTTCCTTGCCTTGCCGTGCATTGCCTAGCCGTGCGTTGTCGTGCATTTGCCTTGTCTTGCCTCACCGTGCTTTGCCTTGCGTTACCCTTTCCTTGCCTTGCCGTGCATTGCCTAGCCCTGCATTGTCGTGCCTTAGCTTTGTTTCCCCTTACCGTGCCGTTCCTTTCGTTGCCCTTGCCTTGCCTTGCTTTCCCTTGCCTTCCTTGCCTTCCGTTACTCTTTGCTTGCCTTCCGTGCATTGCCTAGCCTTGCGTTGTCGTGCCTTAGCCTTGCCTCGCGTAACGGTGCCTTGCCTTGCGTTACCCTTTCCTTTCCTTGCCGTGCATTGGCTAGCCCTGCGTTGTCGTGCCTTAGCCTTGTTTCCCCTTACCGTGCCGTTCCTTCCGTTACCCTTGCCTTCCCCTGCTTTCCCTTGCCTTCCTTGCCTTCCGTTACTCTTTGCTTGCCTTCCGTTTATTGCCTAGCCTTGCGTTGTCGTGCCTTAGCCTTGCCTCGCCTGACCGTGCCTTGCCTTGCGTTACCCTTTCCTTGCCTTGCCGTGCATTGCCTAGCCGTGCGTTGTCGTGCATCAGCCTTGCCTTGCTTCACCGTGCCTTGCCTTGCGTTACCCTTTCCTTGCCTTGCCGTGCATTGCCTAGCCGTGCGTTGTCGTGCATTTGCCTTGCCTTGCCTCACCGTGCCTTGCCTTGCGTTACCCTTTCCTTGCCTTGCCGTGCATTGCCTAGCCGTGCGTTGTCGTGCATTAGCCTTGTCTTGCCTTACCGTGCCTTGCCTTGCGTTACCCTTTCCTTGCCTGGCCGTGCATTGCGTAGCCGTGCGTTGCCGTTCCTTAGCCTTGTTTCCCCTTGCCGTGCCTTGCCTTTTGTTACACTTGCCTTGCCTTGCTTTGCCTTGCCTTCCTTTCCTTCCGTTACTCTTTCCTTGCCTAGCCGTGCACTGCCTAGCCTTGCGTTGTCGTGCATTAGCTTTGCCTCCCCAAACCGTGCCTTGCCATGCGTTACCATTTCCTTGCCTTGCCCTGCATTGCCTAGCCCTGTGTTGTCGTGCCTTAGTCTTGTTTGCCCTTACCGTGCCGTTCCTTCCGTTACCCTTGCCTTTCCCTGCTTTCCCTAGCCTTCCTTGCCTTCCGTTCCTCTTTGCTTGCCTTCCGTGCATTGCCTAGCCTTGCGTTGTCGTGCCTTAGCCTTGCCTCGCCTGACCGTGCCTTGCCTTGCGTTACCCTTTCCTTGCCTTGCCGTGAATTGCCTAGCCGTGCGTTGTCGTGCATCAGCCTTGCCTTGCCTCACCGTGACTTGCCTTGCGTTACCCTTACCTTGCCTTGCTTTCCCTTCCTTTCATTGCCTTCCGTTACTCTTTGCTTTCCTTCCGTGCATTGCCTAGCCTTGCGTTGTCGTGCCTTAGCCTTGCCTCGCCTGACAGTGCCTTGCCTTGCGTTACGCTTTCCTTGCCTTGCCGTGCATTGCCTAGCCGTGCGTTGTCGTGCCTTAGCCTTGTTTCCCCTTGCCGTGCCGTTCCTTCTGTTACCCTTGCCTTGCCTTGCTTTCCCTTGCCTTCCTTGCCTTCCGTTACTCTTTGCTTGCCTTCCGTGCATTACCTAGCCTTGCGTTGTCGTGCCTTAGCTTTGCCTCGCGTAACGGTGCCTTGCCTTGCGTTACCCTTTCCTTTCCTTGCCGTGCATTGGCTAGCCCTGCGTTGTCGTGCCTTAGCCTTGTTTCCCCTTGCCGTGCCGTTCCTTCCGTTACCCTTGCCTTCCCTTGCTTTCCCTTGCCTTCCTTGCCTTCCGTTACTCTTTGCTTGCCTTCCGTGCATTGCCTAGCCTTGCGTTGTCGTGCCTTAGCCTTGCCTCGCCTGACCGTGCCTTGCCTTGAGTTACCCTTTCCTTGCCTTGCCGTGCATTGCCTAGCCGTGCGTTGTCGTGCATTTGCCTTGTCTTGCCTCACCGTGCTTTGCCTCGCGTTACCCTTTCCTTGCCTTGCCGTGCATTGCCTAGCCCTGCATTGTCGTGCCTTAGCTTTGTTTCCCCTTACCGTGCCGTTCCTTTCGTTGCCCTTGCCTTCCCTTGCTTTCCCTTGCCTTCCTTGCCTTCCGTTACTCTTTGCTTGCCTTCCGTTCATTGCCTAGCCTTGCGTTGTCGTGCATTAGCCTTGCCTCGACTGACCGTGCCTTGCCTTGCGTTACCCTTTCCTTGCCTTGCCGTGCATTGCCTAGCCGTGCGTTGTCGTGCATTTGCCTTGCCTTGCCTCACCGTGCCTTGCCTTGCGTTACCCTTTCCTTGCCTCGCCGTGCATTGCCTAGCCGTGCGTTGTCGTGCATTAGCCTTGTCTTGCCTTACCGTGCCTTGCCTTGCGTTACCCTTTCCTTGCCTGGCCGTGCATTGCCTAGCCGTGCGTTGCCGTGCCTTAGCCTTGTTTCCCCTTGCCGTGCCGTTCCTTCCGTTACCCTAGCTTTGCCTTGCTTTCCCTTGCCTTCCTTGCCTTCCGTTACTCTTTGCTTGCCTTCCGTGCATTGCCTAGCCTTGCGTTGTCGTGCCTTAGCCTTGCCTCGCGTAACGGTGCCTTGCCTGCGTTACCCTTTCCTTTCCTTGCCGTGCATTGGCTAGCCCTGCGTTGTCGTGCCTTAGCCTTGTTTCCCCTTACCGTGCCGTTCCTTCCGTTACCCTTGCCTTCCCCTGCTTTCCCTTGCCTTCCTTGCCTTCCGTTACTCTTTGCTTGCCTTCCGTGCATTGCCTAGCCTTGCGTTGTCGGGCCTTAGCCTTGCCTCGCCTGACCGTGCCTTGCCTTGAGTTACCCTTTCCTTGCCTTGCCGTGCATTGCCTAGCCGTGCGTTGTCGTGCATTTGCCTTGTCTTGCCTCACCGTGCTTTGCCTTGCGTTACCCTTTCCTTGCCTTGCCGTGCATTGCCTAGCCCTGCATTGTCGTGCCTTAGCTTTGTTTCCCCTTACCGTGCCGTTCCTTTCGTTGCCCTTGCCTTGCCTTGCTTTCCCTTGCCTTCCTTGCCTTCCGTTACTCTTTGCTTGCCTTCCGTTCATTGCCTAGCCTTGCGTTGTCGTGCCTTAGCCTTGCCTCGCCTGACCGTGCCTTGCCTTGCGTTACCCTTTCCTTGCCTTGCCGTGCATTGACTAGCCGTGCGTTGTCGTGCATTTGCCTTGCCTTGCCTCACCGTTCCTTGCCTTGCGTTACCCTTTCCTTGCCTGGCCGTGCATTGCCTAGCCGTGCGTTGTCGTGCATTAGCCTTGTCTTGCCTTACCGTGCCTTGCCTTGCGTTACCCTTTCGTTGCCTGGCCGTGGATTGCGTAGCTGTGCGTTGCCGTTACTTAGCCTTGTTTCCCCTTGCCGTGCCTTGCCTTTTGTTACACTTGCCTTGCCTTGCTTTGCCTTGCCTTCCTTTCCTTCCGTTACTCTTTCCTTGCCTAGCCGTGCACTGCCTAGCCTTGCGTTGTCGTGCATTAGCTTTGCCTCCCCAAACCGTGCCTTGCCTTGCGTTACCATTTCCTTGCCTTGCCCTGCATTGCCTAGCCCTGTGTTGTCGTGCCTTAGTCTTGTTTGCCCTTACCGTGCCGTTCCTTCCTTTACCCTTGCCTTTCCCTGCTTTCCCTAGCCTTCCTTGCCTTCCGTTCCTCTTTGCTTGCCTTCCGTGCATTGCCTAGCCTTGCGTTGTCGTGCCTTAGCCTTGCCTCGCCTGACCGTGCCTTGCCTTGCGTTACCCTTTCCTTGCCTTGCCGTGAATTGCCTAGCCGTGCGTTGTCGTGCATCAGCCTTGCCTTGCCTCACCGTGCCTTGCCTTGCGTTACCCTTACCTTGCCTTGCTTTCCCTTCCTTTCATTGCCTTCCGTTACTCTTTGCTTTCCTTCCGTGCATTGCCTAGCCTTGCGTTGTCGTGCCTTAGCCTTGCCTCGCCTGACAGTGCCTTGCCTTGCGTTACCCTTTCCTTGCCTTGCCGTGCATTGCCTAGCCGTGCGTTGCCGTGCCTTAGCCTTGTTTCCCCTTGCCGTGCCGTTCGTTCCGTTACCCTTGCCTTGCCTTGCTTTCCCTTGCCTTCCTTGCCTTCCGTTACTCTTTGCTTGCCTTCCGTGCATTGCCTAGCCTTGCGTTGTCGTGCCCTAGCCTTGCCTCGCGTAACGGTGCCTTGCCTTGCGTTACCCTTTCCTTTCCTTGCCGTGCATTGCCTAGCCGTGCGTTGTCGTGTATCAGCCTTGCCTTGCCTCACCGTGCCTTGCCTTGCGTTACCCTTTCCTTGCCTTGCCGTGCATTGACTAGCCGTGCGTTGCCGTGCCTTAGCCTTGTTTCCCCTTGCCGTGCCGTTCCGTCTGTTACCCTTGCCTTGCCTTGCTTTCCCTTGCCTTCCTTGCCTTCCGGTACTCTTTGCTTGCTTTCCGTGCATTGCCTAGCCTTGCGTTGTCGTGCATTCGCCTTCCTCCCCAAACCGTGCCTTGCCTTGCGTTACCCTTTCCTTGCCTTGCCCTGCATTGCCTAGCCCTGTGTTGTCGTGCCTTAGCCTTGTTTCCCCTTACCGTGCCGTTCCTTTCGTTACCCTTGCCTTCCCCTGCTTTCCCTTGCCTTCCTTGCCTTCCGTTACTCTTTGCTTGCCTTCCGTTCATTGCCTAGCCTTGCGTTGTCGTGCCTTAGCCTTGCCTCGCCTGACCGTGCCTTGCCTTGCGTTACCCTTTCCTTGCCTTGCCGTGCATTGCCTAGCCGTGCGTTGTCGTGCATTTGCCTTGTCTTGCCTCACCGTGCTTTGCCTCGCGTTACCCTTTCCTTGCCTTGCCGTGCATTGCCTAGCCCTGCATTGTCGTGCCTTAGCTTTGTTTCCCCTTACCGTGCCGTTCCTTTCGTTGCCCTTGCCTTCCCTTGCTTTCCCTTGCCTTCCTTGCCTTCCGTTACTCTTTGCTTGCCTTCCGTGCATTGCCTAGCCTTGCGTTGTCGTGCCTTAGCCTTGCCTCGCCTGACCGTGCCTGGCCTTGCGTTACCCTTTCCTTGCCTTGCCGTGCATTGCCTAGCCGTGCGTTGCCGTGCCTTAGCCTTGTTTCCCCTTGCCGTGCCGTTCCTTCTGTTACCCTTGCCTTGCCTTGCTTTCCCTTGCCTTCCTTGCCTTCCGTTACTCTTTGCTTGCCTTCCGTGCATTGCCTAGCCTTGCGTTGTCGTGCATTCGCCTTCCACCCCAAACCGTGCCTTGCCTTGCGTTACCCTTTCCTTGCCTTGCCCTGCATTGCCTAGCCCTGTGTTGTCGTGCCTTAGCCTTGTTTCCCCTTACCGTGACGTTCCTTTCGTTACCCTTGCCTTCCCCTGCTTTCCCTTGCCTTCCTTGCCTTCCGTTACTCTTTGCTTGCCTTCCGTGCATTGCCTAGCCTTGCGTTGTCGTGCCTTAGCCTTGCCTCGCCTGACCGTGCCTTCCCTTGAGTTACCCTTTCCTTGCCTTGCCGTGCATTGCCTAGCCGTGCGTTGTCGTGCATTAGCCTTGTCTTGCCTTACCGTGCCTTGCCTTGCGTTACCCTTTCCTTGCCTTGCCGTGCATTGCCTAGCCGTGCATTGTCGTGCCTTAGCCTTGTTTCCCCTTACCGTGCCGTTCCTTTCGTTACCCTTGCCTTGCCTTGCTTTCCCTTGCCTTCCTTGCCTTCCGTTACTCTTTGCTTGCCTTCCGTGCATTGCCTAGCCTTGCGTTGTCGTGCCTTAGCCTTGCCTCGCGTAACGGTGCCTTGCCTTGCGTTACCCTTTCCTTTCCTTGCCGTGCATTGGCTAGCCCTGCGTTGTCGTGCCTTAGCCTTGTTTCCCCTTACCGTGCCGTTCCTTCCGTTACCCTTGCCTTCCCCTGCTTTCCCTTGCCTTCCTTGCCTTCCGTTACTCTTTGCTTGCCTTCCGTTTATTGCCTAGCCTTGCGTTGTCGTGCCTTAGCCTTGCCTCGCCTGACCGTGCCTTGCCTTGCGTTACCCTTTCCTTGCCTTGCCGTGATTGCCTAGCCGTGCGTTGTCGTGCATCAGCCTTGCCTTGCTTCACCGTGCCTTGCCTTGCGTTACCCTTTCCTTGCCTTGCCGTGCATTGCCTAGCCGTGCGTTGTCGTGCATTGCCTTGCCTTGCCTCACCGTGCCTTGCCTTGCGTTACCCTTTCCTTGCCTTGCCGTGCATTGCCTAGCCGTGCGTTGTCGTGCATTAGCCTTGTCTTGCCTTACCGTGCCTTGCCTTGCGTTACCCTTTCCTTGCCTGGCCGTGCATTGCGTAGCCGTGCGTTGCCGTTCCTTAGCCTTGTTTCCCCTTGCCGTGCCTTGCCTTTTGTTACACTTGCCTTGCCTTGCTTTGCCTTGCCTTCCTTTCCTTCCGTTACTCTTTCCTTGCCTAGCCGTGCACTGCCTAGCCTTGCGTTGTCGTGCATTAGCTTTGCCTCCCCAAACCGTGCCTTGCCATGCGTTACCATTTCCTTGCCTTGCCCTGCATTGCCTAGCCCTGTGTTGTCGTGCCTTAGTCTTGTTTGCCCTTACCGTGCCGTTCCTTCCGTTACCCTTGCCTTTCCCTGCTTTCCCTAGCCTTCCTTGCCTTCCGTTCCTCTTTGCTTGCCTTCCGTGCATTGCCTAGCCTTGCGTTGTCGTGCCTTAGCCTTGCCTCGCCTGACCGTGCCTTGCCTGCATTAGCCTTGCCTTGCCTCACCGTGACTTGCCTTGCGTTACCCTTACCTTGCCTTGCTTTCCCTTCCTTTCATTGCCTTCCGTTACTCTTTGCTTTCCTTCCGTGCATTGCCTAGCCTTGCGTTGTCGTGCCTTAGCCTTGCCTCGCCTGACAGTGCCTTGCCTTGCGTTACGCTTTCCTTGCCTTGCCGTGCATTGCCTAGCCGTGCGTTGTGGTGCCTTAGCCTTGTTTCCCCTTGCCGTGCCGTTCCTTCCGTTACCCTTGCCTTGCCTTGCTTTCCCTTGCCTTCCTTGCCTTCCGTTACTCTTTGCTTGCCTTCCGTGCATTACCTAGCCTTGCGTTGTCGTGCCTTAGCCTTGCCTCGCCTGACCGTGCCTTGCCTTGCGTTACCCTTTCCTTTCCTTGCCGTGCATTGGCTAGCCCTGCGTTGTCGTGCCTTAGCCTTGTTTCCCCTTGCCGTGCCGTTCCTTCCGTTACCCTTGCCTTCCCTTGCTTTCCCTTGCCTTCCTTGCCTTCCGTTACTCTTTGCTTGCCTTCCGTGCATTGCCTAGCCTTGCGTTGTCGTGCCTTAGCCTTGCCTCGCCTGACCGTGCCTTGCCTTGAGTTACCCTTTCCTTGCCTTGCCGTGCATTGCCTAGCCGTGCGTTGTCGTGCATTTGCCTTGTCTTGCCTCACCGTGCTTTGCCTCGCGTTACCCTTTCCTTGCCTTGCCGTGCATTGCCTAGCCCTGCATTGTCGTGCCTTAGCTTTGTTTCCCCTTACCGTGCCGTTCCTTTCGTTGCCCTTGCCTTCCCTTGCTTTCCCTTGCCTTCCTTGCCTTCCGTTACTCTTTGCTTGCCTTCCGTTCATTGCCTAGCCTTGCGTTGTCGTGCATTAGCCTTGCCTCGACTGACCGTGCCTTGCCTTGCGTTACCCTTTCCTTGCCTTGCCGTGCATTGCCTAGCCGTGCGTTGTCGTGCATTTGCCTTGCCTTGCCTCACCGTGCCTTGCCTTGCGTTACCCTTTCCTTGCCTCGCCGTGCATTGCCTAGCCGTGCGTTGTCGTGCATTAGCCTTGTCTTGCCTTACCGTGCCTTGCCTTGCGTTACCCTTTCCTTGCCTGGCCGTGCATTGCCTAGCCGTGCGTTGCCGTGCCTTAGCCTTGTTTCCCCTTGCCGTGCCGTTCCTTCCGTTACCCTAGCTTTGCCTTGCTTTCCCTTGCCTTCCTTGCCTTCCGTTACTCTTTGCTTGCCTTCCGTGCATTGCCTAGCCTTGCGTTGTCGTGCCTTAGCCTTGCCTCGCGTAACGGTGCCTTGCCTGCGTTACCCTTTCCTTTCCTTGCCGTGCATTGGCTAGCCCTGCGTTGTCGTGCCTTAGCCTTGTTTCCCCTTACCGTGCCGTTCCTTCCGTTACCCTTGCCTTCCCCTGCTTTCCCTTGCCTTCCTTGCCTTCCGTTACTCTTTGCTTGCCTTCCGTGCATTGCCTAGCCTTGCGTTGTCGGGCCTTAGCCTTGCCTCGCCTGACCGTGCCTTGCCTTGAGTTACCCTTTCCTTGCCTTGCCGTGCATTGCCTAGCCGTGCGTTGTCGTGCATTTGCCTTGTCTTGCCTCACCGTGCTTTGCCTTGCGTTACCCTTTCCTTGCCTTGCCGTGCATTGCCTAGCCCTGCATTGTCGTGCCTTAGCTTTGTTTCCCCTTACCGTGCCGTTCCTTTCGTTGCCCTTGCCTTGCCTTGCTTTCCCTTGCCTTCCTTGCCTTCCGTTACTCTTTGCTTGCCTTCCGTTCATTGCCTAGCCTTGCGTTGTCGTGCCTTAGCCTTGCCTCGCCTGACCGTGCCTTGCCTTGCGTTACCCTTTCCTTGCCTTGCCGTGCATTGACTAGCCGTGCGTTGTCGTGCATTTGCCTTGCCTTGCCTCACCGTTCCTTGCCTTGCGTTACCCTTTCCTTGCCTGGCCGTGCATTGCCTAGCCGTGCGTTGTCGTGCATTAGCCTTGTCTTGCCTTACCGTGCCTTGCCTTGCGTTACCCTTTCGTTGCCTGGCCGTGGATTGCGTAGCTGTGCGTTGCCGTTACTTAGCCTTGTTTCCCCTTGCCGTGCCTTGCCTTTTGTTACACTTGCCTTGCCTTGCTTTGCCTTGCCTTCCTTTCCTTCCGTTACTCTTTCCTTGCCTAGCCGTGCACTGCCTAGCCTTGCGTTGTCGTGCATTAGCTTTGCCTCCCCAAACCGTGCCTTGCCTTGCGTTACCATTTCCTTGCCTTGCCCTGCATTGCCTAGCCCTGTGTTGTCGTGCCTTAGTCTTGTTTGCCCTTACCGTGCCGTTCCTTCCTTTACCCTTGCCTTTCCCTGCTTTCCCTAGCCTTCCTTGCCTTCCGTTCCTCTTTGCTTGCCTTCCGTGCATTGCCTAGCCTTGCGTTGTCGTGCCTTAGCCTTGCCTCGCCTGACCGTGCCTTGCCTTGCGTTACCCTTTCCTTGCCTTGCCGTGAATTGCCTAGCCGTGCGTTGTCGTGCATCAGCCTTGCCTTGCCTCACCGTGCCTTGCCTTGCGTTACCCTTACCTTGCCTTGCTTTCCCTTCCTTTCATTGCCTTCCGTTACTCTTTGCTTTCCTTCCGTGCATTGCCTAGCCTTGCGTTGTCGTGCCTTAGCCTTGCCTCGCCTGACAGTGCCTTGCCTTGCGTTACCCTTTCCTTGCCTTGCCGTGCATTGCCTAGCCGTGCGTTGCCGTGCCTTAGCCTTGTTTCCCCTTGCCGTGCCGTTCGTTCCGTTACCCTTGCCTTGCCTTGCTTTCCCTTGCCTTCCTTGCCTTCCGTTACTCTTTGCTTGCCTTCCGTGCATTGCCTAGCCTTGCGTTGTCGTGCCCTAGCCTTGCCTCGCGTAACGGTGCCTTGCCTTGCGTTACCCTTTCCTTTCCTTGCCGTGCATTGCCTAGCCGTGCGTTGTCGTGTATCAGCCTTGCCTTGCCTCACCGTGCCTTGCCTTGCGTTACCCTTTCCTTGCCTTGCCGTGCATTGACTAGCCGTGCGTTGCCGTGCCTTAGCCTTGTTTCCCCTTGCCGTGCCGTTCCGTCTGTTACCCTTGCCTTGCCTTGCTTTCCCTTGCCTTCCTTGCCTTCCGGTACTCTTTGCTTGCTTTCCGTGCATTGCCTAGCCTTGCGTTGTCGTGCATTCGCCTTCCTCCCCAAACCGTGCCTTGCCTTGCGTTACCCTTTCCTTGCCTTGCCCTGCATTGCCTAGCCCTGTGTTGTCGTGCCTTAGCCTTGTTTCCCCTTACCGTGCCGTTCCTTTCGTTACCCTTGCCTTCCCCTGCTTTCCCTTGCCTTCCTTGCCTTCCGTTACTCTTTGCTTGCCTTCCGTGCATTGCCTAGCCTTGCGTTGTCGTGCCTTAGCCTTGCCTCGCCTGACCGTGCCTTGCCTTGAGTTACCCTTTCCTTGCCTTGCCGTGCATTGCCTAGCCGTGCGTTGTCGTGCATTTGCCTTGTCTTGCCTCAGCGTGCTTTGCCTCGCGTTACCCTTTCCTTGCCTTGCCGTGCATTGCCTAGCCCTGCATTGTCGTGCCTTAGCTTTGTTTCCCCTTACCGTGCCGTTCCTTTCGTTGCCCTTGCCTTCCCTTGCTTTCCCTTGCCTTCCTTGCCTTCCGTTACTCTTTGCTTGCCTTCCGTTCATTGCCTAGCCTTGCGTTGTCGTGCCTTAGCCTTGCCTCGCCTGACCGTGCCTTGCCTTGAGTTACCCTTTCCTTGCCTTGCCGTGCATTGCCTAGCCGTGCGTTGTCGTGCATTTGCCTTGTCTTGCCTCACCGTGCTTTGCCTCGCGTTACCCTTTCCTTGCCTTGCCGTGCATTGCCTAGCCCTGCATTGTCGTGCCTTAGCTTGTTTCCCCTTACCGTGCCGTTCCTTTCGTTGCCCTTGCCTTCCCTTGCTTTCCCTTGCCTTCCTTGCCTTCCGTTACTCTTTGCTTGCCTTCCGTTCATTGCCTAGCCTTGCGTTGTCGTGCCTTAGCCTTGCCTCGCCTGACCGTGCCTGGCCTTGCGTTACCCTTTTCTTGCCTCGCCGTGCATTGCCTACCCGTGCGTTGTCGTGCATTAGCCTTGTCTTGCCTTACCGTGCCTTGCCTTGCGTTACCCTTTCCTTGCCTGGCCGTGCATTGCCTAGCCGTGCGTTGCCGTGCCTTAGCCTTGTTTCCCCTTGCCGTGCCGTTCCTTCCGTTACCCTAGCCTTGCCTTGCTTTGTCTTGCCTTCCTTGCCTTCCGTTACTCTTTGCTTGCCTTCCGTGCATTGCCTAGTCTTGCGTTGTCGTGCCTTAGCCTTGCCTCGCGTAACGGTGCCTTGCCTTGCGTTACCCTTTCCTTTCCTTGCCGTGCATTGGCTAGCCCTGCGTTGTCGTGCCTTAGCCTTGTTTCCCCTTCCCGGTACGTTCCTTCCGTTACCCTTGCCTTCCCCTGCTTTCCCTTGCCTTCCTTGCTTCCGTTACTCTTTGCTTGCCTTCCGTTTATTGCCTAGCCTTGCGTTGTCGTGCCTTAGCCTTGCCGCGCCTTACCGTGCCTTGCCTTGCGTTACCCTTTCCTTGCCTTGCCGTGCATTGCCTAGCCGTGCGTTGTCGTGCATTAGCCTTGCCTCGCCTGACCGTGCCTTGCCTTGCGTTACCCTTTCCTTGCCTTGCCGTGCATTGCCTAGCCGTGCGTTGTCGTGCCTTACCCTTGTCTTGCCTTGCCGTGCCTTGCCTTGCGTTACCCTTTCCTTGCCTTGCCGTGCATTGCCTAGCCCTGTGTTGTCGTGCCTTAGTCTTGTTTGCCTGACCGTGCCTTGCCTTGCGTTACCCTTTCCTTGCCTTGCCGTGCATTGCCTAGCCTTGCGTTGTCGTGCCTTAGCCTTGCCTCGCCTGACCGTGCCTTGCCTTGCGTTATCCTTTCCTTGCCTTGCCGTGCATTGCCTAGCCGTGCGTTGTCGTGCATCAGCCTTGCCTTGCTTCACCGTGCCTTGCCTTGCGTTACCCTTTCCTTGCCTTGCCGTGCATTGCCTAGCCCTGTGTTGTCGTGCCTTAGCCTTGTTTCCCCTTACCGTGCCGTTCCTTTCGTTACCCTTACCTTGCCTTGCTTTCCCTTCCTTTCATTGCCTTCCGTTACTCTTTGCTTGCCTTCCGTGCATTGCCTAGCCTTGCGTTGTCGTGCCTTAGCCTTGCTTCGCCTGACCATGCCTTGCCTTGCGTTACCCTGTCCTTACCTTGCCGTGTATTGCCTAGCCGTGCGTTGTCGTGCATTAGCCTTGCCTTGCCTTACCGTGCCTTGCCTTGCGTTACCCTTACCTTGCTTTGCTTTCCCTTACTTTCATTGCCTTCCGTTACTCTTTGCTTTCCTTCCGTGCATTGCCTAGCCCTGTGTTGTCGTGCCTTAGCCTTGCCTCGCCTGACCGTGCCTTGCCTTGAGTTACCCTTTCCTTGCCTTGCCGTGCATTGCCTAGCCTTGCGTTGTCGTGCCTTAGCCTTGCCTCGCCTGACCGTGCCTTCCCTTGCGTTACCCTTTCCTTGCCTTGCCGTGCATTGCCTAGCCGTGCGTTGTCGTGCATTAGCCTTGCCTTGCCTCACCGTGCCTTGCCTTGCGTTACCCTTTCCTTGCCTGGCCGTGCATTGCCTAGGCCTGCGTTGTCGTGCCTTAGCCTTGTTTCCCCTTTCCGTGCCGTTCCTTCCGTTATCCTTGCCTTGCCTTGCTTTCCCTTGCCTTCCTTGCCTTCCGTTACTCTTTGCTTGCCTTCCGTGCATTGCCTAGCCTTGCGTTGTCGTGCATTCGCCTTCCTCCCCAAACCGTGCCTTGATTTGCGTTACCATTTCCTTGCCTTGCCCTGCATTGCCTAGCCCTGTGTTGTCGTGCCTTAGTCTTGTTTGCCCTTACCGTGCCGTTCCTTCCGTTACCCTTGCCTTTCCCTGCTTTCCCTAGCCTTCCTTGCCTTCCGTTCCTCTTTGCTTGCCTTCCGTGCATTGCCTAGCCTTGCGTTGTCGTGCCTTAGCCTTGCCTCGCCTGACCGTGCCTTGCCTTGCGTTACCCTTTCCTTGCCTTGCCGTGAATTGCCTAGCCGTGCGTTGTCGTGCATCAGCCTTGCCTTGCCTCACCGTGCCTTGCCTTGCGTTACCCTTACCTTGCCTTGCTCTCCCTTCGTTTCATTGCTTTCCGTTACTCTTTGCTTTCCTTCCGTGCATTGCCTAGCCTTGCGTTGTCGTGCCTTAGCCTTGCCTCGCCTGACAGTGCCTTGCCTTGCGTTACCCTTTCCTTGCCTTGCCGTGCATTGCCTAGCCGTGCGTTGCCGTGCCTTAGCCTTGTTTCCCCTTGCCGTGCCGTTCCTTCCGTTACCCTTGCCTTGCCTTGCTTTCCCTTGCCTTCCTTGCCTTCCGTTACTCTTTGCTTGCCTTCCGTGCATTGCCCAGCCTTGCGTTGTCGTGCCTTAGACTTGCCTCGCGTAACGGTGCCTTGCCTTGCGTTACCCTTTCCTTTCCTTGCCGTGCATTGGCTAGCCCTGCGTTGTCGTGCCTTAGCCTTGTTTCCCCTTACCGTGCCGTTCCTTCCGTTACCCTTACCTTCCCCTGCTTTCCCTTGCCTTCCTTGCCTTCCGTTACTCTTTGCTTGCCTTCCGTTTATTGCCTAGCCTTGCGTAGTCGTGCCTTAGCCTTGCCGCGCCTTACCGTGCTTTGCCTTGCGTTACCCTTTCCTTGCCTTGCCGTGCATTGCCTAGCCTTGCGTTGTCGTGCCTTAGCCTTGCCTCGCCTGACCGTGCCTTGCCTTGCGTTACCCTTTCCTTGCCTTGCCGTGCATTGCCTAGCCGTGCGTTGTCGTGCATCAGCCTTGCCTTGCCTCACCGTGCCTTGCCTTGCGTTACCCTTTCCTTGCCTTGCCGTGCATTGCCTAGCCGTGCGTTGCCGTGCCTTAGCCTTGTTTCCCCTTGCCGTGCCGTTCCTTCTGTTACCCTTGCCTTGCCTTACTTTCCCTTGCCTTCCTTGCCTTCCGTTACTCTTTGCTTGCCTTCCGTGCATTGCCTAGCCTTGCGTTGTCGTGCATGCGCCTTCCTCCCGAAACCGTGCCTTGCCTTGCGTTACCCTTTCCTTGCCTTGCCCTGCATTGCCTAGCCCTGTGTTGTCGTGCCTTAGCCTTTTTCCCCTTACCGTGCCGTTCCTTTCGTTACCCTTGCCTTCCCCTGCTTTCCCTTGCCTTCCTTGCCTTCCGTTACTCTTTGCTTGCCTTCCGTGCATTGCCTAGCCTTGCGTTGTCGTGCCTTAGCCTTGCCTCGCCTGACCGTGCCTTGCCTTGAGTTACCCTTTCCTTGCCTTGCCGTGCATTGCCTAGCCGTGCGTTGTCGTGCATTTGCCTTGTCTTGGCTCACCGTGCTTTGCCTTGCGTTACCCTTTCCTTGCCTTGCCGTGCATTGCCTAGCCGTGCGTTGCCGTGCCTTAGCCTTGTTTCCCCTTGCCGTGCCGTTCCTTCTGTTACCCTTGCCTTGCCTTGCTTTCCCTTGCCTTCCTTGCCTTCCGTTACTCTTTGCTTGCCTTCCGTGCATTGCCTAGCCTTGCGTTGTCGTGCCTTAGCCTTGCCTCGCCTGACCGTGCCTTGCCTTGAGTTACCCTTTCCTTGCCTTGCCGTGCATTGCCTAGCCGTGCGTTGTCGTGCATTTGCCTTGCCTTCCCTCACCGTGCCTTGCCCTGCGTTACCCTTTCCTTGCCTGGCCGTGCATTGCCTAGCCGTGCGTTGTCGTGCATTAGCCTTGTCTTGCCTTACCGTGCCTTGCCTTGCGTTACCCTTTCCTTCCCTGGCTGTGCATTGCATAGCCGTGCGTTGCCGTTCCTTAGCCTTGTTACCCCTTGCCGTGCCTTGCCTTTTGTTACACTTGCCTTGCCTTGCTTTGCCTTGCCTTCCTTTCCTTCCGTTACTCTTTCCTTGCCTAGCCGTGCACTGCCTAGCCTTGCCTTGTCGTGCATTAGCTTTGCCTCCCCAAACCGTGCCTTGCCTTGCGTTACCATTTCCTTCCCTTGCCCTGCATTGCCTAGCCCTGTGTTGTCGTGCCTTAGTCTTGTTTGCCCTTACCGTGCCGTTCCTTCCGTTACCCTTGCCTTTCCCTGCTTTCCCTAGCCTTCCTTGCCTTCCGTTATTCTTTGCTTGCCTTCCGTGCATTGCCTAGCCTTGCGTTGTCGTGCCCTAGCCTTGCCTCGCGTAACGGTGCCTTGCCTTGCTTTACCCTTTCCTTTCCTTGCCGTGCATTGGCTAGCCCTGCGTTGTCGTGCCTTAGCCTTGTTTCCCCTTACCGTGCCGTTCCTTCCGTTACCCTTGCCTTCCCCTGCTTTCCCTTGCCTTCCTTGCCTTCCGTTACTCTTTGCTTGCCTTCCGTTTACTGCCTAGCCTTGCGTTGTCGTGCCTTAGCCTTGCCGCGCCTTACCGTGCCTTGCCTTGCGTTACCCTTTCCTTGCCTTGCCGTGCATTGCCTAGCCTTGCGTTGTCGTGCCTTAGCCTTGCCTCGCCTGACCGTGCCTTGCCTTGCGTTACCCTTTCCTTGCCTTGCCGTGCATTGCCTAGCCGTGCGTTGTCGTGCATCAGCCTTGCCTTGCCTCACCGTGCCTTGCCTTGCGTTACCCTTTCCTTGCCTTGCCGTGCATTGCCTAGCCGTGCGTTGCCGTGCCTTAGCCTTGTTTCCCCTTGCCGTGCCGTTCCTTCTGTTACCCTTGCCTTGCCTTGCTTTCCCTTGCCTTCCTTGCCTTCCGTTACTCTTTGCTTGCCTTCCGTGCATTGCCTAGCCTTGCGTTGTCGTGCATTCGCCTTCCACCCCAAACCGTGCCTTGCCTTGCGTTACCCTTTCCTTGCCTTGCCCTGCATTGCCTAGCCCTGTGTTGTCGTGCCTTAGCCTTGTTTCCCCTTACCGTGACGTTCCTTTCGTTACCCTTGCCTTCCCCTGCTTTCCCTTGCCTTCCTTGCCTTCCGTTACTCTTTGCTTGCCTTCCGTGCATTGCCTAGCCTTGCGTTGTCGTGCCTTAGCCTTGCCTCGCCTGACCGTGCCTTGCCTTGAGTTACCCTTTCCTTGCCTTGCCGTGCATTGCCTAGCCGTGCGTTGTCGTGCATTTGCCTTGTCTTGCCTCACCGTGCTTTGCCTTGCGTTACCCTTTCCTTGCCTTGCCGTGCATTGCCTAGCCCTGCATTGTCGTGCCTTAGCTTTGTTTCCCCTTACCGTGCCGTTCCTTTCGTTACCCTTGCCTTGCCTTGCTTTCCCTTGCCTTCCTTGCCTTCCGTTACTCTTTGCTTGCCTTCCGTGCATTGCCTAGCCTTGCGTTGTCGTGCCTTAGGCTTGCCTCGCGTAACGGTGCCTTGCCTTGCGTTACCCTTTCCTTTCCTTGCCGTGCATTGGCTAGCCCTGCGTTGTCGTGCCTTAGCCTTGTTTCCCCTTACCGTGCCGTTCCTTTCGTTACCCTTGCCTTCCCCTGTTTTCCCTTGCCTTCCTTGCCTTCCGTTACTCTTTGCTTGCCTTCCGTTTATTGCCTAGCCTTGCGTTGTCGTGCCTTAGCCTTGCCTTGCCTCACCGTGCCTTGCCTTGCGTTACCCTTTCCTTGCCTTGCCGTGCATTGCCTAGCCGTGCGTTGTCGTGCATCAGCCTTGCCTTGCTTCACCGTGCCTTGCCTTGCGTTACCCTTTCCTTGCCTTGCCGTGCATTGCCTAGCCGTGCGTTGTCGTGCATTTGCCTTGCCTTGCCTCACCGTGCCTTGCCTTGCGTTACCCTTTCCTTGCCTTGCCGTGCATTGCCTAGCCGTGCGTTGTCGTGCATTAGCCTTGTCTTGCCTTACCGTGCCTTGCCTTGCGTTACCCTTTCCTTGCCTGGCCGTGCATTGCGTAGCCGTGCGTTGCCGTTCCTTAGCCTTGTTTCCCCTTGCCGTGCCTTGCCTTTTGTTACACTTGCCTTGCCTTGCTTTGCCTTGCCTTCCTTTCCTTCCTTTACTCTTTCCTTGCCTAGCCGTGCACTGCCTAGCCTTGCGTTGTCGTGCATTAGCTTTGCCTCCCCAAACCGTGCCTTGCCTTGCGTTACCATTTCCTTGCCTTGCCCTGCATTGCCTAGCCCTGTGTTGTCGTGCCTTAGTCTTGTTTGCCCTTACCGTGCCGTTCCTTCCGTTACCCTTGCCTTTCCCTGCTTTCCCTAGCCTTCCTTGCCTTCCGTTCCTCTTTGCTTGCCTTCCGTGCATTGCCTAGCCTTGCGTTGTCGTGCCTTAGCCTTGCCTCGCCTGACCGTGCCTTGCCTTGCGTTACCCTTTCCTTGCCTTGCCGTGAATTGCCTAGCCGTGCGTTGTCGTGCATCAGCCTTGCCTTGCCTCACCGTGACTTGCCTTGCGTTACCCTTACCTTGCCTTGCTTTCCCTTCCTTTCATTGCCTTCCGTTACTCTTTGCTTTCCTTCCGTGCATTGCCTAGCCTTGCGTTGTCGTGCCTTAGCCTTGCCTCGCCTGACAGTACCTTGCCTTGCGTTACGCTTTCCTTGCGTTGCCGTGCATTGCCTAGCCGTGCGTTGTCGTGCCTTAGCCTTGTTTCCCCTTGCCTTGCCGTTCCTTCCGTTACCCTTGCCTTGCCTTGCTTTCCCTTGCCTTCCTTGCCTTCCGTTACTCTTTGCTTGCCTTCCGTGCATTACCTAGCCTTGCGTTGTCGTGCCGTAGCCTTGCCTCGCCTAACCGTGCCTTGCCTTGCGTTACCCTTTCCTTTCCTTGCCGTGCATTGGCTAACCCTGCGTTGTCGTGCCTTAGCCTTGTTTCCCCTTACCGTGCCGTTCCTTCCGTTACCCTTGCCTTCCCCTGCTTTCCCTTGCCTTCCTTGCCTTCCGTTACTCTTTGCTTGCCTTCCGTGCATTGCCTAGCCTTGCGTTGTCGTGCCTTAGCCTTGCCTCGCCTGACCGTGCCTTGCCTTGAGTTACCCTTTCCTTGCCTTGCCGTGCATTGCCTAGCCGTGCGTTGTCGTGCATTTGCCTTGTCTTGCCTCACCGTGCTTTGCCTTGCGTTACCCTTTCCTTGCCTTGCCGTGCATTGCCTAGCCCTGCATTGTCGTGCCTTAGCTTTGTTTCCCCTTACCGTGCCGTTCCTTTCGTTGCCCTTGCCTTCCCTTGCTTTCCCTTGCCTTCCTTGCCTTCCGTTACTCTTTGCTTGCCTTCCGTGCATTGCCTAGCCTTGCGTTGTCGTGCCTTAGCCTTGCCTCGCCTGACCGTGCCTTGCCTTGCGTTACCCTTTCCTTGCCTTGCCGTGCATTGCCTAGCCGTGCGTTGTCGTGCATCAGCCTTGCCTTGCCTCACCGTGCCTTGCCTTGCATTACCCTTTCCTTGCCTTGCCGTGCATTGCCTAGCCGTGCGTTGCCGTGCCTTAGCCTTGTTTCCCCTTGCCGTGCCGTTCCTTCTGTTACCCTTGCCTTGCCTTGCTTTCCCTTGCCTTCCTTGCCTTCCGTTACTCTTTGCTTGCCTTCCGTGCATTGCCTAGCCTTGCGTTGTCGTGCATGCGCCTTCCTCCCGAAACCGTGCCTTGCCTTGCGTTACCCTTTCCTTGCCTTGCCCTGCATTGCCTAGCCCTGTGTTGTCGTGCCTTAGCCTTTTTCCCCTTACCGTGCCGTTCCTTCCGTTACCCTTGCCTTCCCCTGCTTTCCCTTGCCTTCCTTCCCTTCCGTTACTCTTTGCTTGCCTTCCGTTTATTGCCTAGCCTTGCGTTGTCGTGCCTTAGCCTTGCCGCGCCTTACCGTGCCTTGCCTTGCGTTACCCTTTCCTTGCCTTGCCGTGCATTGCCTAGCCTTGCGTTGTCGTGCCTTAGCCTTGCCTCTCCTGACCGTGCCTTGCCTTGCGTTACCCTTTTCTTGCCTTGCCGTGCATTGCCTAGCCGTGCGTTGTCGTGCATCAGCCTTGCCTTGCTTCACCGTGCCTTGCCTTGCGTTACCCTTTCCTTGCCTTGCCCTGCATTGCCTAGCCCTGTGTTGTCGTGCCTTAGCCTTGTTTCCCCTTACCGTGCCGTTCCTTTCCTTACCCTTGCCTTCCCCTGTTTCCCTTGCCTTCCTTGCCTTCCGTTACTCTTTGCTTGCCTTCCGTGCATTGCCTAGCCTTGCGTTGTCGTGCCTTAGCCTTACCTCGCCTGACCGTGCCTTGCCTTGAGTTACCCTTTCCTTGCCTTGCCGTGCATTGCCTAGCCGTGCGTTGTCGTGCATTTGCCTTGTCTTGCCTCACCGTGCTTTGCCTTGCGTTACCCTTTCCTTGCCTTGCCGTGCATTGCCTAGCCCTGCATTGTCGTGCCTTAGCTTTGTTTCCCCTTACCGTGCCGTTCCTTTCGTTGCCCTTGCCTTCCCCTGCTTTCCCTTGCCTTCCTTGCCTTCCGTTACTCTTTGCTTGCCTTCCGTGCATTGCCTAGCCTTGCGTTGTCGTGCCTTAGCCTTGCCGCGCCTTACCGTGCCTTGCCTTGCGTTACCCTTTCCTTGCCTTGCCGTGCATTGCCTAGCCTTGCGTTGTCGTGCTGTAGCCTTGCCTCGCCTGACCGTGCCTTGCCTTGCGTTACCCTTTCCTTGCCTTGCCGTGCATTGCCTAGCCGTGCGTTGTCGTGCATCAGCCTTGCCTTGCCTCACCGTGCCTTGCCTTGCGTTACCCTTTCCTTGCCTTGCCGTGCATTGCCTCGCCGTGCGTTGCCGTGCCTTAGCCTTGTTTCCCCTTGCCGTGCCGTTCCTTCCGTTACCCTTGCCTTGCCTTGCTTTCCCTTGCCTTCCTTGCCTTCCGTTACTCTTTGCTTGCCTTCCGTGCATTGCCTAGCCTTGCGTTGTCGTGCATTCGCCTTCCTCCCCAAACCGTGCCTTGCCTTGCGTTACCCTTTCCTTGCCTTGCCCTGCATTGCCTAGCCCTGTGTTGTCGTGCCTTAGCCTTGTTTCCCCTTACCGTGCCGTTCCTTTCGTTACCCTTGCCTTCCCCTGCTTTCCCTTGCCTTCCTTGCCTTCCGTTACTCTTTGCTTGCCTTCCGTGCATTGCCTAGCCTTGCGTTGTCGTGCCTTAGCCTTGCCTCGCCTGACCGTGCCTTGCCTTGAGTTACCCTTTCCTTGCCTTGCCGTGCATTGCCTAGCCGTGCGTTGTCGTGCATTTGCCTTGTCTTGCCTCACCGTGCTTTGCCTTGCGTTACCCTTTCCTTGCCTTGCCGTGCATTGCCTAGCCCTGCATTGTCGTGCCTTAGCTTTGTTTCCCCTTACCGTGCCGTTCCTTTCGTTGCCCTTGCCTTGCCTTGCTTTCCCTTGCCTTCCTTGCCTTCCGTTACTCTTTGCTTGCCTTCCGTTCATTGCCTAGCCTTGCGTTGTCGTGCCTTAGCCTTGCCTCGCGTAACGGTGCCTTGCCTTGCGTTACCCTTTCCTTTCCTTGCCGTGCATTGGCTAGCCCTGGGTTGTCGTGCCTTAGCCTTGTTACCCCTTACCGTGCCGTTCCTTCAGTTACCCTTGCCTTCCCCTGCTTTCCCTTGCCTTCCTTGACTTCCGTTACTCTTTGCTTGCCTTCCGTTTATTGCCTAGCCTTGCGTTGTCGTGCCTTAGCCTTGCCGCGCCTTACCGTGCCTTGCCGTGCGTTACCCTTTCCTTGCCTTGCCGTGCATTGCCTAGCCGTGCGTTGTCGTGCATTTGCCTTGTCTTGCCTCACCGTGCTTTGCCTTGCGTTACCCTTTCCTTGCCTTGCCGTGCATTGCCTAGCCCTGCATTGTCGTGACTTAGCTTTGTTTCCCCTTACCGTGCCGTTCCTTTCGTTGCCCTTGCCTTGCCTTGCTTTCCCTTGCCTTCCTTGCCTTCCGTTACTCTTTGCTTGCCTTCCGTGCATTGCCTAGCCTTGCGTTGTCGTGCCTTAGCCTTGCCTCGCCTGACCGTGCCTTGCCTTGCGTTACCCTTTCCTTGCCTTGCCGTGCATTGCCTAGCCGTGCGTTGTCGTGCATTTGCCTTGCCTTGCCTCACCGTTCCTTGCCTTGCGTTACCCTTTCCTTGCCTGGCCGTGCATTGCCTAGCCGTGCGTTGTCGTGCATTAGCCTTGTCTTGCCTTACCGTGCCTTGCCTTGCGTTACCCTTTCCTTGCCTGGCCGTGCATTGCGTAGCCGTGCGTTGCCGTTCCTTAGCCTTGTTTCCCCTTGCCGTGCCTTGCCTTTTGTTACACTTGCCTTGCCTTGCTTTGCCTAGCATTCCTTTCCTTCCGTTACTCTTTCCTTGCCTAGCCGTGCACTGCCTAGCCTTGCGTTGTCGTGCATTAGCTTTGCCTCCCCAAACCGTGCCTTGCCTTGCGTTACCATTTCCTTGCCTTGCCCTGCATTGCCTAGCCCTGTGTTGTCGTGCCTTAGTCTTGTTTGCCCTTACCGTGCCGTTCCTTCCGTTACCCTTGCCTTTCCCTGCTTTCCCTAGCCTTCCTTGCCTTCCGTTCCGCTTTGCTTGCCTTCCGTGCATTGCCTAGCCTTGCGTTGTCGTGCCTTAGCCTTGCCTCGCCTGACCGTGCCTTGCCTTGCGTTACCCTTTCCTTGCCTTGCCGTGCATTGCCTAGCCGTGCGTTGCGGTGCCTTAGCCTTGTTTCCCCTTACCGTGCCGTTCCTTCCGTTACCCTTGCCTTCCCCTGCTTTCCCTTGCCTTCCTTGCCTTCCGTTACTCTTTGCTTGCCTTCCGTTCATTGCCTAGCCTTGCGTTGTCGTGCCTTAGCCTTGCCTCGCCTGACCGTGCCTTGCCTTGCGTTACCCTTTCCTTGCCTTGCCGTGCATTGCGTAGCCGTGCGTTGTCGTGCATTTGCCTTGCCTTGCCTCACCGTGCCTTGCCTTGCGTTACCCTTTCCTTGCCTCGCTGTGCATTGCCTAGCCGTGCGTTGTCGTGCATTAGCCTTGTCTTGCCTTACCGTGCCTTGCCTTGCGTTACCCTTTCCTTGCCTGGCCGTGCATTGCCTAGCCGTGCGTTGCCGTGCCTTAGCCTTGTTTCCCCTTGCCGTGCCGTTCCTTCCGTTACCCTTGCCTTGACTTGCTTTCCCTTGCCTTCCTTGCCTTCCGTTACTCTTTGCTTGCCTTCCGTTTATTGCCTAGCCTTGCGTTGTCGTGCCTTAGCCTTGCCGCGCCTTACCGTGCCTTGCCTTGCGTTACCCTTTCCTTGCCTTGCCGTGCATTGCCTAGCCTTGCGTTGTCGTGCCTTAGCCTTGCCTCGCCTGACCGTGCCTTGCCTTGCGTTACCCTTTCCTTGCCTTGCCGTGCATTGCCTAGCCGTGCGTTGTCGTGCATCAGCCTTGCCTTGCCTCACCGTGCCTTGCCTTGCGTTACCCTTTCCTTGCCTTGCCCTGCATTGCCTAGCCCTGTGTTGTCGTGCCTTAGCCTTGTTTCCCCTTACAGTGCCGTTCCTTTCGTTACCCTTGCCTTCCCCTGCTTTCCCTTGCCTTCCTTGCCTTCCGTTACTCTTTGCTTGCCTTCCGTGCATTGCCTAGCCTTGCGTTGTCGTGCCTTAGCCTTGCCTCGCCTGACCGTGCCTTGCCTTGAGTTACCCTTTCCTTGCCTTGCCGTGCATTGCCTAGCCGTGCGTTGTCGTGAATTTGCCTTGTCTTGCCTCACCGTGCTTTGCCTTGCGTTACCCTTTCCTTGCCTTGCCGTGCATTGCCTAGCCCTGCATTGTCGTGCCTTAGCTTTGTTTCCCCTTACCGTGCCGTTCCTTTCGTTGCCCTTGCCTTCCCTTGCTTTCCCTTGCCTTCCTTGCCTTCCGTTACTCTTTGCTTACCTTCCGTGCATTGCCTAGCCTTGCGTTGTCGTGCCTTAGCCTTGCCTCGCTTGACCGTGCCTTGCCTTGCGTTACCCTCTCCTTGCCTTGCCGTGCATTGCCTAGCCTTGCGTTGTCGTGCCTTAGCCTTGCCTCGCCTGACCGTGCCTTGCCTTTCGTTACACTTTCCGTGCCTTGCCGTGCATTGCCTAGCCGTGCGTTGTCGTGCATTAGCCTTGCCTTGCCTCACCGTGCCTTGCCTTGCGTTACCCTTTCCTTGCCTTGCCGTGCATTGCCTAGCCCTGCGTTGTCGTGCCTTAGCCTTGTTTCCCCTTTCCGTGCCGTTCCTTCCGTTACCCTTGCCTTGCCTTGCTTTCCCTTGCCTTCCTTGCCTTCCGTTACTCTTTGCTTGCATTCCGTGCATTGCCTAGCCTTGCGTTGTCGTGCATTCGCCTTCCTCCCCAAACCGTGCCTTGATTTGCGTTACCCTTTCCTTGCCTTGCCCTGCAGTGCCTAGCCCTGTGTTGTCGTGCCTTAGCCTTGTTTCCCCTTACCGTGTCGTTCCTTTCGTTACCCTTGCCTTCCCCTGCTTTCCCTTGCCTTCCTTGCCTTCCGTTACTCTTTGCTTGCCTTCCGTGCATTGCCTAGCCTTGCGTTGTCGTGCCTTAGCCTTGCCTCGCCTGACCGTGCCTTGCCTTGAGTTACCCTTTCCTTGCCTTACCGTGCATTGCCTAGCCGTGCGTTGTCGTGCATTTGCCTTGTCTTGCCTCACCGTGCTTTGCCTTGCGTTACCCTTTCCTTGCCTTGCCGTGCATTGCCTAGCCCTGCATTGTCGTGCCTTAGCTTTGTTTCCCCTTACCGTGCCGTTCCTTCCGTTACCCTTGCCTTCCCCTGCTTTCCCTTGCCTTCCTTGCCTTCCGTTACTCTTTGCTTGCCTTCCGTTTATTGCCTAGCCTTGCGTTGTCGTGCCTTAGCCTTGCCGCGCCTTACCGTGCCTTGCCTTGCGTTACCCTTTCCTTGCCTTGCCGTGCATTGCCTAGCCCTGCGTTGTCGTGCCTTAGCCTTGTTTCCCCTTGCCGTGCTGTTCCTTCTGTTACCCTTGCCTTGCCTTGCTTTCCCTTGCCTTCCTTGCCTTCCGTTACTCTTTGCTTGCCTTCCGTGCATTGCCTAGCCTTGCGTTGTCGTGCATTCGCCTTCCTCCCCAAACCGTGCCTTGATTTGCGTTACCCTTTCCTTGCCTTGCGCTGCATTGCCTAGCCCTGTGTTGTCGTGCCTTAGCCTTGTTTCCCCTTACCGTGCCGTTCCTTTCGTTACCCTTGCCTTCCCTTGCTTTCCCTTGCCTTCCTTGCCTTCCGTTACTCTTTTCTTGCCTTCCGTGCATTGCCTAGCCTTGCGTTGTCGTGCCTTAGCCTTGCCTCGCCTGACCGTGCCTTGCCTTGAGTTACCCTTTCCTTGCCTTGCCGTGCATTGCCTAGCCGTGCGTTGTCGTGCATTTGCCTTGTCTTGCCTCACCGTGCTTTGCCTTGCGTTACCCTGTCCTTGCCTTGCCGTGCATTGCCTAGCCCTGCATTGTCCTGCCTTAGCTTTGTTTCCCCTTACCGTGCCGTTCCTTTCGTTGCCCTTGCCTTCCCTTGCTTTCCCTTGCCTTCCTTGCCTTCCGTTACTCTTTGCTTGCCTTCCGTTCATTGCCTAGCCTTGCGTTGTCGTGCCTTAGCCTTGCCTCGCCTGACCGTGCCTTGCCTTGCGTTACCCTTTCCTTGCCTTGCCGTGCATTGCCTAGCCGTGCGTTGTCGTGCATTTGCCTTGCCTTGCCTCACCGTGCCTTGCCTTGCGTTACCCTTTCCTTGCCTTGCCGTGCATTGCCTAGCCGTGCGTTGTCGTGCATTAGCCTTGCCTTGCCTCACCGTGCCTTGCCTTGCGTTACCCTTTCCTTGCCTTGCCGTGCATTGCCTAGCCGTGCGTTGCCGTGCCTTAGCCTTGTTTCCCCTTGCCGTGCCGTGCCTTTTGTTACACTTGCCTTGCCTTGCTTTGCCTTGCCTTCCTTTCCTTCCGTTACTCTTTGCCTTGCCTAGCCGTGCACTTGCCTAGCCTTGCGTTGTCGTGCATTAGCTTTGCCTCCCCAAACCGTGCCTTGCCTTGCGTTACCATTTCCTTGCCTTGCCCTGCATTGCCTAGCCCTGTGTTGTCGTGCCTTAGTCTTGTTTGCCCTTACCGTGCCGTTCCTTCCGTTACCCTTGCCTTGCCTTGCTTTCCCTTGCCTTCCTTGCCTTCCGTTACTCTTTGCTTGCCTTGCCGTGCATTGCCTAGCCCTGCATTGTCGTGCCTTAGCCTTGCCTCGCCTGACAGTGCCTTGCCTTGCGTTACCCTTTCCTTGCCTTGCCGTGCATTGCCTAGCCGTGCGTTGTCGTGCATCAGCCTTGCCTTGCCTCACCGTGCCTTGCCTTGCGTTACCCTTTCCTTGCCTTGCCGTGCATTGCCTAGCCGTGCGTTGCCGTGCCTTAGCCTTGTTTCCCCTTACCGTGCCGTTCCTTTCGTTGCCCTTGCCTTCCCTTGCTTTCCCTTGCCTTCCTTGCCTTCCGTTACTCTTTGCTTGCCTTCCGTTCATTGCCTAGCCTTGCGTTGTCGTGCCTTAGCCTTGCCTCGCCTGACCGTGCCTTGCCTTGCGTTACCCTTTCCTTGCCTGGCCGTGCATTGCATAGCCGTGCGTTGCCGTTCCTTAGCCTTGTTTCCCCTTGCCGTGCCTTGCCTTTTGTGACACTTGCCTTGCCTTGCTTTGCCTTGCCTTCCTTTCCTTCCTTTACTCTTTCCTTGCCTAGCCGTGCACTGCCTAGCCTTGCGTTGTCGTGCATTAGCTTTGCCTCCCCAAACCGTGCCTTGCCTTGCGTTACCATTTCCTTGCCTTGCCCTGCATTGCCTAGCCCTGTGTTGTCGTGCCTTAGTCTTGTTTGCCCTTACCGTGCCGTTCCTTCCGTTACCCTTGCCTTTCCCTGCTTTCCCTAGCCTTCCTTGCCTTCCGTTCCTCTTTGCTTGCCTTCCGTGCATTGCCTAGCCTTGCGTTGTCGTTCCTTAGCCTTGCCTCGCCTGACCGTGCCTTGCCTTGCGTTACCCTTTCCTTGCCTTGCCGTGCATTGCCTAGCCGTGCGTTGTCGTGCATCAGCCTTGCCTTGCCTCACCGTGCCTTGCCTTGCGTTACCCTTCCCTTGCCTTCCCCTGCTTTCCCTTGCCTTCCTTGCCTTCCGTTACTCTTTGCTTGCCTTCCGTGCATTGCCCAGCCTTGCGTTGTCGTGCCTTAGACTTGCCTCGCGTAACGGTGCCTTGCCTTGCGTTACCCTTTCCTTTCCTTGCCGTGCATTGGCTAGCCCTGCGTTGTCGTGCCTTAGCCTTGTTTCCCCTTACCGTGCCGTTCCTTCCGTTACCCTTCCCTTCCCCTGCTTTCCCTTGCTTTCCTTGCCTTCCGTTACTCTTTGCTTGCCTTCCGTTTATTGCCTAGCCTTGCGTTGTCGTGCCTTAGCCTTGCCGCGCCTTACCGTGCCTTGCCTTGCGTTACCCTTTCCTTGCCTTGCCGTGCATTGCCTAGCCTTGCGTTGTCGTGCCTTAGCCTTGCCCCGCCTGACCGTGCCTTGCCTTGCGTTACCCTTTCCTTGCCTTGCCGTGCATTGCCTAGCCGTGCGTTGCCGTGCCTTAGCCTTGTTTCCCCTTGCCGTGCCGTTCCTTTGTTCCCTTGCCTTGCCTTGCTTTCCCTTGCCTTCCTTGCCTTCCGTTACTCTTTGCTTGCCTTCCGTGCATTGCCTAGCCTTGCGTTGTCGTGCATTAGCCTTGCCTCCCGAAACCGTGCCTTGCCTTGCGTTACCCTTTCCTTGCCTTGCCCTGCATTGCCTAGCCCTGTGTTGTCGTGCCTTAGCCTTTTTCCCCTTACCGTGCCGTTCCTTTCGTTACCCTTGCCTTCCCCTGCTTTCCCTTGCCTTCCTTGCCTTCCGTTACTCTTTGCTTGCCTTCCGTGCATTGCCTAGCCTTGCGTTGTCGTGCCTTAGCCTTGCCTCGCCTGACCGTGCCTTGCCTTGAGTTACCCTTTCTTGCCTTGCCGTGCATTGCCTAGCCGTGCGTTGTCGTGCATTTGCCTTGTCTTGCCTCACCGTGCTTTGCCTTGCGTTACCCTTTCCTTGCCTTGCCGTGCATTGCCTAGCCCTGCATTGTCGTGCCTTAGCTTTGTATCCCCTTACCGTGCCGTTCCTTTCGTTGCCCTTGCCTTCCCTTGCTTTCCCTTGCCTTCCTTGCCTTCCGTTACTCTTTGCTTGCCTTCCGTTCATTGCCTAGCCTTGCGTTGTCGTGCCTTAGCCTTGCCTCGCCTGACCGTGCCTTGCCTTGCGTTACCCTTTCCTTGCCTTGCCGTGCATTGCCTAGCCGTGCGTTGTCGTGCATTTGCCTTGCCTTCCCTCACCGTGCCTTGCCTTGCGTTACCCTTTCCTTGCCTGGCCGTGCATTGCCTAGCCGTGCGTTGTCGTGCATTAGCCTTGTCTTGCCTTACCGTGCCTTGCCTTGCGTTACCCTTTCCTTCCCTGGCTGTGCATTGCATAGCCGTGCGTTGCCGTTCCTTAGCCTTGTTTCCCCTTGCCGTGCCTTGCCTTTTGTTACACTTGCCTTGCCTTGCTTTGCCTTGCCTTCCTTTCCTTCCGTTACTCTTTCCTTGCCTAGCCGTGCACTGCCTAGCCTTGCGTTGTCGTGCATTAGCTTTGCCTCCCCAAAACGTGCCTTGCCTTGCGTTACCATTTCCTTGCCTTGCCCTGCATTGCCTAGCCCTGTGTTGTCGTGCCTTAGTCTTGTTTGCCCTTACCGTGCCGTTCCTTCCGTTACCCTTGCCTTTCCCTGCTATCCCTAGCCTTCCTTGCCTTCCGTTATTCTTTGCTTGCCTTCCGTGCATTGCCTAGCCTTGCGTTGTCGTGCCCTAGCCTTGCCTCGCGTAACGGTGCCTTGCCTTGCGTTACCCTTTCCTTTCCTTGCCGTGCATTGGCTAGCCCAGCGTTGTCGTGCCTTAGCCTTGTTTCCCCTTACCGTGCCTTTCCTTCCGTTACCCTTGCCTTCCCCTGCTTTCCCTTGCCTTCCTTGCCTTCCGTTACTCTTTGCTTGCCTTCCGTTTACTGCCTAGCCTTGCGTTGTCGTGCCTTAGCCTTGCCGCGCCTTACCGTGCCTTGCCTTGCGTTACCCTTTCCTTGCCTTGCCGTGCATTGCCTAGCCTTGCGTTGTCGTGCCTTAGCCTTGCCTCGCCTGACCGTGCCTTGCCTTGCGTTACCCTTTCCTTGCCTTGCCGTGCATTGCCTAGCCGTGCGTTGTCGTGCATCAGCCTTGCCTTGCCTCACCGTGCCTTGCCTTGCGTTACCCTTTCCTTGCCTTGCCGTGCATTGCCTCGCCGTGCGTTGCCGTGCCTTAGCCTTGTTTCCCCTTGCCGTGCCGTTCCTTCTGTTACCCTTGCCTTGCCTTGCTTTCCCTTGCCTTCCTTGCCTTCCGTTACTCTTTGCTTGCCTTCCGTGCATTGCCTAGCCTTGCGTTGTCGTGCATTCGCCTTCCACCCCAAACCGTGCCTTGCCTTGCGTTACCCTTTCCTTGCCTTGCCCTGCATTGCCTAGCAATGTGTTGTCGTGCCTTAGCCTTGTTTCCCCTTACCGTGCCGTTCCTTTCGTTACCCTTGCCTTCCCCTGCTTTCCCTTGCCTTCCTTGCCTTCCGTTACTCTTTGCTTGCCTTCCGTGCATTGCCTAGCCTTGCGTTGTCGTGCCTTAGCCTTGCCTCGCCTGACCGTGCCTTGCCTTGAGTTACCCTTTCCTTGCCTTGCCGTGCATTGCCTAGCCGTGCGTTGTCGTGCATTTGCCTTGTCTTGCCTCACCGTGCTTTGCCTTGCGTTACCCTTTCCTTGCCTTGCCGTGCATTGCCTAGCCCTGCATTGTCGTGCCTTAGCTTTGTTTCGCCTTACCGTGCCGTTCCTTTCGTTGCCCTTGCCTTGCCTTGCTTTCCCTTGCCTTCCTTGCCTTCCGTTACTCTTTGCTTGCCTTCCGTGCATTGCCTAGCCTTGCGTTGTCGTGCCTTAGCCTTGCCTCGCGTAACGGTGCCTTGCCTTGCGTTACCCGTTCCTTTCCTTGCCGTGCATTGCCTAGCCCTTCATTGTCGTGCCTTAGCTTTGTTTCCCCTTGCCGTGCCTTGCCTTTTGTTACACTTGCCTTTCCTTGCTTTGCCTTGCCTTCCTTTCCTTCCGTTACTCTTTCCTTGCCTAGCCGTGCACTGCCTAGCCTTGCGTTGTCGTGCATTAGCTTTGCCTCCCCAAACCGTGCCTTGCCTTGCGTTACCATTTCCTTGCCTTGCCCTGCATTGCCTAGCCCTGTGTTGTCGTGCCTTAGTCTTGTTTGCCCTTACCGTGCCGTTCCTTCCGTTACCCTTGCCTTTCCCTGCTTTCCCTAGCCTTCCTTGCCTTCCGTTCCTCTTTGCTTGCCTTCCGTGCATTGCCTAGCCTTGCGTTGTCGTGCCTTAGCCTTGCCTCGCCTGACCGTGCCTTGCCTTGCGTTACCCTTTCCTTGCCTTGCCGTGAATTGCCTAGCCGTGCGTTGTCGTGCATCAGCCTTGCCTTGCCTCACCGTGCCTTGCCTTGCGTTACCCTTACCTTGCCTTGCTCTCCCTTCGTTTCATTGCTTTCCGTTACTCTTTGCTTTCCTTCCGTGCATTGCCTAGCCTTGCGTTGTCGTGCCTTAGCCTTGCCTCGCCTGACAGTGCCTTGCCTTGCGTTACCCTTTCCTTGCCTTGCCGTGCATTGCCTAGCCGTGCGTTGCCGTGCCTTAGCCTTGTTTCCCCTTGCCGTGCCGTTCCTTCCGTTACCCTTGCCTTGCCTTGCTTTCCCTTGCCTTCCTTGCCTTCCGTTACTCTTTGCTTGCCTTCCGTGCATTGCCCAGCCTTGCGTTGTCGTGCCTTAGACTTGCCTCGCGTAACGGTGCCTTGCCTTGCGTTACCCTTTCCTTTCCTTGCCGTGCATTGGCTAGCCCTGCGTTGTCGTGCCTTAGCCTTGTTTCCCCTTACCGTGCCGTTCCTTCCGTTACCCTTACCTTCCCCTGCTTTCCCTTGCCTTCCTTGCCTTCCGTTACTCTTTGCTTGCCTTCCGTTTATTGCCTAGCCTTGCGTAGTCGTGCCTTAGCCTTGCCGCGCCTTACCGTGCTTTGCCTTGCGTTACCCTTTCCTTGCCTTGCCGTGCATTGCCTAGCCTTGCGTTGTCGTGCCTTAGCCTTGCCTCGCCTGACCGTGCCTTGCCTTGCGTTACCCTTTCCTTGCCTTGCCGTGCATTGCCTAGCCGTGCGTTGTCGTGCATCAGCCTTGCCTTGCCTCACCGTGCCTTGCCTTGCATTACCCTTTCCTTGCCTTGCCGTGCATTGCCTAGCCGTGCGTTGCCGTGCCTTAGCCTTGTTTCCCCTTGCCGTGCCGTTCCTTCTGTTACCCTTGCCTTGCCTTGCTTTCCCTTGCCTTCCTTGCCTTCCGTTACTCTTTGCTTGCCTTCCGTGCATTGCCTAGCCTTGCGTTGTCGTGCATGCGCCTTCCTCCCGAAACCGTGCCTTGCCTTGCGTTACCCTTTCCTTGCCTTGCCCTGCATTGCCTAGCCCTGTGTTGTCGTGCCTTAGCCTTTTTCCCCTTACCGTGCCGTTCCTTTCGTTACCCTTGCCTTCCCCTGCTTTCCCTTGCCTTCCTTGCCTTCCGTTACTCTTTGCTTGCCTTCCCTGCATTGCCTAGCCTTGCGTTGTCGTGCCTTAGCCTTGCCTCGCCTGACCGTGCCTTGCCTTGAGTTACCCTTTCCTTGCCTTGCCGTGCATTGCCTAGCCGTGCGTTGTCGTGCATTTGCCTTGTCTTGCCTCACCGTGCTTTGCCTTGCGTTACCCTTTCCTTGCCTTGCCGTGCATTGCCTAGCCGTGCGTTGCCGTGCCTTAGCCTTGTTTCCCCTTGCCGTGCCGTTCCTTCTGTTACCCTTGCCTTGCCTTGCTTTCCCTTGCCTTCCTTGCCTTCCGTTACTCTTTGCTTGCCTTCCGTGCATTGCCTAGCCTTGCGTTGTCGTGCCTTAGCCTTGCCTCGCCTGACCGTGCCTTGCCTTGAGTTACCCTTTCCTTGCCTTGCCGTGCATTGCCTAGCCGTGCGTTGTCGTGCATTTGCCTTGCCTTCCCTCACCGTGCCTTGCCTTGCGTTACCCTTTCCTTGCCTGGCCGTGCATTGCCTAGCCGTGCGTTGTCGTGCATTAGCCTTGTCTTGCCTTACCGTGCCTTGCCTTGCGTTACCCTTTCCTTCCCTTGCTGTGCATTGCATAGCCGTGCGTTGCCGTTCCTTAGCCTTGTTACCCCTTGCCGTGCCTTGCCTTTTGTTACACTTGCCTTGCCTTGCTTTGCCTTGCCTTCCTTTCCTTCCGTTACTCTTTCCTTGCCTAGCCGTGCACTGCCTAGCCTTGCGTTGTCGTGCATTAGCTTTGCCTCCCCAAACCGTGCCTTGCCTTGCGTTACCATTTCCTTGCCTTGCCCTGCATTGCCTAGCCCTGTGTTGTCGTGCCTTAGTCTTGTTTGCCCTTACCGTGCCGTTCCTTCCGTTACCCTTGCCTTTCCCTGCTTTCCCTAGCCTTCCTTGCCTTCCGTTATTCTTTGCTTGCCTTCCGTGCATTGCCTAGCCTTGCGTTGTCGTGCCCTAGCCTTGCCTCGCGTAACGGTGCCTTGCCTTGCGTTACCCTTTCCTTTCCTTGCCGTGCATTGGCTAGCCCTGCGTTGTCGTGCCTTAGCCTTGTTTCCCCTTACCGTGCCGTTCCTTCCGTTACCCTTGCCTTCCCCTGCTTTCCCTTGCCTTCCTTGCCTTCCGTTACTCTTTGCTTGCCTTCCGTTTACTGCCTAGCCTTGCGTTGTCGTGCCTTAGCCTTGCCGCGCCTTACCGTGCCTTGCCTTGCGTTACCCTTTCCTTGCCTTGCCGTGCATTGCCTAGCCTTGCGTTGTCGTGCCTTAGCCTTGCCTCGCCTGACCGTGCCTTGCCTTGCGTTACCCTTTCCTTGCCTTGCCGTGCATTGCCTAGCCGTGCGTTGTCGTGCATCAGCCTTGCCTTGCCTCACCGTGCCTTGCCTTGCGTTACCCTTTCCTTGCCTTGCCGTGCATTGCCTAGCCGTGCGTTGCCGTGCCTTAGCCTTGTTTCCCCTTGCCGTGCCGTTCCTTCTGTTACCCTTGCCTTGCCTTGCTTTCCCTTGCCTTCCTTGCCTTCCGTTACTCTTTGCTTGCCTTCCGTGCATTGCCTAGCCTTGCGTTGTCGTGCATTCGCCTTCCACCCCAAACCGTGCCTTGCCTTGCGTTACCCTTTCCTTGCCTTGCCCTGCATTGCCTAGCCCTGTGTTGTCGTGCCTTAGCCTTGTTTCCCCTTACCGTGACGTTCCTTTCGTTACCCTTGCCTTCCCCTGCTTTCCCTTGCCTTCCTTGCCTTCCGTTACTCTTTGCTTGCCTTCCGTGCATTGCCTAGCCTTGCGTTGTCGTGCCTTAGCCTTGCCTCGCCTGACCGTGCCTTCCCTTGAGTTACCCTTTCCTTGCCTTGCCGTGCATTGCCTAGCCGTGCGTTGTCGTGCATTTGCCTTGTCTTGCCTCACCGTGCTTTGCCTTGCGTTACCCTTTCCTTGCCTTGCCGTGCATTGCCTAGCCCTGCATTGTCGTGCCTTAGCTTTGTTTCCCCTTACCGTGCCGTTCCTTCGTTGCCCTTGCCTTGCCTTGCTTTCCCTTGCCTTCCTTGCCTTCCGTTACTCTTTGCTTGCCTTCCGTGCATTGCCTAGCCTTGCGTTGTCGTGCCTTAGCCTTGCCTCGCGTAACGGTGCCTTGCCTTGCGTTACCCTTTCCTTTCCTTGCCGTGCATTGGCTAGCCCTGCGTTGTCGTGCCTTAGCCTTGTTTCCCCTTACCGTGCCGTTCCTTCCGTTACCCTTGCCTTCCCCTGCTTTCCCTTGCCTTCCTTGCCTTCCGTTACTCTTTGCTTGCCTTCCGTTTATTGCCTAGCCTTGCGTTGTCGTGCCTTAGCCTTGCCTCGCCTGACCGTGCCTTGCCTTGAGTTACCCTTTCCTTGCCTTGCCGTGCATTGCCTAGCCGTGCGTTGTCGTGCATTTGCCTTGTCTTGCCTCACCGTGCTTTGCCTTGCGTTACCCTTTCCTTGCCTTGCCGTGCATTGCCTAGCCCTGCATTGTCGTGCCTTAGCTTTGTTTCCCCTTGCCGTGCCGTTCCTTCCGTTACCCTTGCCTTGCCTTGCTTTCCCTTGCCTTCCTTGCCTTCCGTTACTCTTTGCTTGCCTTCCGTGCATTGCCTAGCCTTGCGTTGTCGTGCCTTAGCCTTGCCTCGCGTAACGGTGCCTTGCCTTGCGTTACCCGTTCCTTTCCTTGCCGTGCATTGCCTAGCCCTTCATTGTCGTGCCTTAGCTTTGTTTCCCCTTGCCGTGCCTTGCCTTTTGTTACACTTGCCTTGCCTTGCTTTCCCTTGCCTTCCTTTCCTTCCGTTACTCTTTCCTTGCCTAGCCGTGCACTGCCTAGCCTTGCGTTGTCGTGCATTAGCTTTGCCTCCCCAAAACGTGCCTTGCCTTGCGTTACCATTTCCTTGCCTTGCCCTGCATTGCCTAGCCCTGTGTTGTCGTGCCTTAGTCTTGTTTGCCCTTACCGTGCCGTTCCTTCCGTTACCCTTGCCTTTCCCTGCTTTCCCTAGCCTTCCTTGCCTTCCGTTCCTCTTTGCTTGCCTTCCGTGCATTGCCTAGCCTTGCGTTGTCGTGCCTTAGCCTTGCCTCGCCTGACCGTGCCTTGCCTTGCGTTACCCTTTCCTTGCCTTGCCGTGAATTGCCTAGCCGTGCGTTGTCGTGCATCAGCCTTGCCTTGCCTCACCGTGCCTTGCCTTGCGTTACCCTTACCTTGCCTTGCTCTCCCTTCGTTTCATTGCTTTCCGTTACTCTTTGCTTTCCTTCCGTGCATTGCCGAGCCTTGCGTTGTCGTGCCTTAGCCTTGCCTCGCCTGACAGTGCCTTGCCTTGCGTTACCCTTTCCTTGCCTTGCCGTGCATTGCCTAGCCGTGCGTTGCCGTGCCTTAGCCTTGTTTCCCCTTGCCGTGCCGTTCCTTCCGTTACCCTTGCCTTGCCTTGCTTTCCCTTGCCTTCCTTGCCTTCCGTTACTCTTTGCTTGCCTTCCGTGCATTGCCCAGCCTTGCGTTGTCGTGCCTTAGACTTGCCTCGCGTAACGGTGCCTTGCCTTGCGTTACCCTTTCCTTTCCTTGCCGTGCATTGGCTAGCCCTGCGTTGTCGTGCCTTAGCCTTGTTTCCCCTTACCGTGCCGTTCCTTCCGTTACCCTTACCTTCCCCTGCTTTCCCTTGCCTTCCTTGCCTTCCGTTACTCTTTGCTTGCCTTCCGTTTATTGCCTAGCCTTGCGTAGTCGTGCCTTAGCCTTGCCGCGCCTTACCGTGCTTTGCCTTGCGTTACCCTTTCCTTGCCTTGCCGTGCATTGCCTAGCCTTGCGTTGTCGTGCCTTAGCCTTGCCTCGCCTGACCGTGCCTTGCCTTGCGTTACCCTTTCCTTGCCTTGCCGTGCATTGCCTAGCCGTGCGTTGTCGTGCATCAGCCTTGCCTTGCCTCACCGTGCCTTGCCTTGCATTACCCTTTCCTTGCCTTGCCGTGCATTGCCTAGCCGTGCGTTGCCGTGCCTTAGCCTTGTTTCCCCTTGCCGTGCCGTTCCTTCTGTTACCCTTGCCTTGCCTTGCTTTCCCTTGCCTTCCTTGCCTTCCGTTACTCTTTGCTTGCCTTCCGTGCATTGCCTAGCCTTGCGTTGTCGTGCATGCGCCTTCCTCCCGAAACCGTGCCTTGCCTTGCGTTACCCTTTCCTTGCCTTGCCCTGCATTGCCTAGCCCTGTGTTGTCGTGCCTTAGCCTTTTTCCCCTTACCGTGCCGTTCCTTTCGTTACCCTTGCCTTCCCCTGCTTTCCCTTGCCTTCCTTGCCTTCCGTTACTCTTTGCTTGCCTTCCCTGCATTGCCTAGCCTTGCGTTGTCGTGCCTTAGCCTTGCCTCGCCTGACCGTGCCTTGCCTTGAGTTACCCTTTCCTTGCCTTGCCGTGCATTGCCTAGCCGTGCGTTGTCGTGCATTTGCCTTGTCTTGCCTCACCGTGCTTTGCCTTGCGTTACCCTTTCCTTGCCTTGCCGTGCATTGCCTAGCCGTGCGTTGCCGTGCCTTAGCCTTGTTTCCCCTTGCCGTGCCGTTCCTTCTGTTACCCTTGCCTTGCCTTGCTTTCCCTTGCCTTCCTTGCCTTCCGTTACTCTTTGCTTGCCTTCCGTGCATTGCCTAGCCTTGCGTTGTCGTGCCTTAGCCTTGCCTCGCCTGACCGTGCCTTGCCTTGAGTTACCCTTTCCTTGCCTTGCCGTGCATTGCCTAGCCGTGCGTTGTCGTGCATTTGCCTTGCCTTCCCTCACCGTGCCTTGCCTTGCGTTACCCTTTCCTTGCCTGGCCGTGCATTGCCTAGCCGTGCGTTGTCGTGCATTAGCCTTGTCTTGCCTTACCGTGCCTTGCCTTGCGTTACCCTTTCCTTCCCTTGCTGTGCATTGCATAGCCGTGCGTTGCCGTTCCTTAGCCTTGTTACCCCTTGCCGTGCCTTGCCTTTTGTTACACTTGCCTTGCCTTGCTTTGCCTTGCCTTCCTTTCCTTCCGTTACTCTTTCCTTGCCTAGCCGTGCACTGCCTAGCCTTGCGTTGTCGTGCATTAGCTTTGCCTCCCCAAACCGTGCCTTGCCTTGCGTTACCATTTCCTTGCCTTGCCCTGCATTGCCTAGCCCTGTGTTGTCGTGCCTTAGTCTTGTTTGCCCTTACCGTGCCGTTCCTTCCGTTACCCTTGCCTTTCCCTGCTTTCCCTAGCCTTCCTTGCCTTCCGTTATTCTTTGCTTGCCTTCCGTGCATTGCCTAGCCTTGCGTTGTCGTGCCCTAGCCTTGCCTCGCGTAACGGTGCCTTGCCTTGCGTTACCCTTTCCTTTCCTTGCCGTGCATTGGCTAGCCCTGCGTTGTCGTGCCTTAGCCTTGTTTCCCCTTACCGTGCCGTTCCTTCCGTTACCCTTGCCTTCCCCTGCTTTCCCTTGCCTTCCTTGCCTTCCGTTACTCTTTGCTTGCCTTCCGTTTACTGCCTAGCCTTGCGTTGTCGTGCCTTAGCCTTGCCGCGCCTTACCGTGCCTTGCCTTGCGTTACCCTTTCCTTGCCTTGCCGTGCATTGCCTAGCCTTGCGTTGTCGTGCCTTAGCCTTGCCTCGCCTGACCGTGCCTTGCCTTGCGTTACCCTTTCCTTGCCTTGCCGTGCATTGCCTAGCCGTGCGTTGTCGTGCATCAGCCTTGCCTTGCCTCACCGTGCCTTGCCTTGCGTTACCCTTTCCTTGCCTTGCCGTGCATTGCCTAGCCGTGCGTTGCCGTGCCTTAGCCTTGTTTCCCCTTGCCGTGCCGTTCCTTCTGTTACCCTTGCCTTGCCTTGCTTTCCCTTGCCTTCCTTGCCTTCCGTTACTCTTTGCTTGCCTTCCGTGCATTGCCTAGCCTTGCGTTGTCGTGCATTCGCCTTCCCTCCCCAAACCGTGCCTTGCCTTGCGTTACCCTTTCCTTGCCTTGCCGTGCATTGCCTAGCCCTGCATTGTCGTGCCTTAGCCTTGTTTCCCCTTACCGTGACGTTCCTTTCGTTACCCTTGCCTTCCCCTGCTTTCCCTTGCCTTCCTTGCCTTCCGTTACTCTTTGCTTGCCTTCCGTGCATTGCCTAGCCTTGCGTTGTCGTGCCTTAGCCTTGCCTCGCCTGACCGTGCCTTCCCTTGAGTTACCCTTTCCTTGCCTTGCCGTGCATTGCCTAGCCGTGCGTTGTCGTGCATTTGCCTTGTCTTGCCTCACCGTGCTTTGCCTTGCGTTACCCTTTCCTTGCCTTGCCGTGCATTGCCTAGCCCTGCATTGTCGTGCCTTAGCTTTGTTTCCCCTTACCGTGCCGTTCCTTTCGTTGCCCTTGCCTTGCCTTGCTTTCCCTTGCCTTCCTTGCCTTCCGTTACTCTTTGCTTGCCTTCAGTGCATTGCCTAGCCTTGCGTTGTCGTGCCTTAGCCTTGCCTCGCGTAACGGTGCCTTGCCTTGCGTTACCCTTTCCTTTCCTTGCCGTGCATTGGCTAGCCCTGAGTTGTCGTGCCTTAGCCTTGTTTCCCCTTACCGTGCCGTTCCTTCCGTTACCCTTGCCTTCCCCTGCTTTCCCTTGCCTTCCTTGCCTTCCGTTACTCTTTGCTTGCCTTCCGTTTATTGCCTAGCCTTGCGTTGTCGTGCCTTAGCCTTGCCTCGCCTGACCGTGCCTTGCCTTGCGTTACCCTTTCCTTGCCTTGCCGTGCATTGCCTAGCCGTGCGTTGTCGTGCATCAGCCTTGCCTTGCTTCACCGTGCCTTGCCTTGCGTTACCCTTTCCTTGCCTTGCCGTGCATTGCCTAGCCGTGCGTTGTCGTGCATTTGCCTTGCCTTGCCTCACCGTGCCTTGCCTTGCGTTACCCTTTCCTTGCCTTGCCGTGCATTGCCTAGCCGTGCGTTGTCGTGCATTACCCTTGTCTTGCCTTACCGTGCCTTGCCTTGCGTACCCTTTCCTTGCCTGGCCGTGCATTGCGTAGCCGTGCGTTGCCGTTCCTTAGCCTTGTTTCCCCTTGCCGTGCCTTGCCTTTTGTTACACTTGCCTTGCCTTGCTTTGCCTTGCCTTCCTTTCCTTCCGTTACACTTTCCTTGCCTAGCCGTGCACTGCCTAGCCTTGCGTTGTCGTGCCTTAGCCTTGCCTCGCCTGACCGTGCCTTGCCATGCGTTACCATTTCCTTGCCTTGCCCTGCATTGCCTAGCCCTGTGTTGTCGTGCCTTAGTCTTGTTTGCCCTTACCGTGCCGTTCCTTCCGTTACCCTTGCCTTTCCCTGCTTTCCCTAGCCTTCCTTGCCTTCCGTTCCTCTTTGCTTGCCTTCCGTGCATTGCCTAGCCTTGCGTTGTCGTGCCTTAGCCTTGCCTCGCCTGACCGTGCCTTGCCTTGCGTTACCCTTTCCTTGCCTTGCCGTGAATTGCCTAGCCGTGCGTTGTCGTGCATCAGCCTTGCCTTGCCTCACCGTGCCTTGCCTTGCGTTACCCTTACCTTGCCTTGCTTTCCCTTCCTTTCATTGCCTTCCGTTACTCTTTGCTTTCCTTCCGTGCATTGCCTAGCCTTGCGTTGTCGTGCCTTAGCCTTGCCTCGCCTGACAGTGCCTTGCCTTGCGTTACGCTTTCCTTGCCTTGCCGTGCATTGCCTAGCTTGCGTTGTCGTGCCTTAGCCTTGTTTCCCCTTGCCGTGCCGTTCCTTCCGTTACCCTTGCCTTGCCTTGCTTTCACTTGCCTTCCTTGCCTTCCGTTACTCTTTGCTTGCCTTCCGTGCATTACCTAGCCTTGCGTTGTCGTGCCTTAGCTTTGCCTCGCGTAACGGTGCCTTGCCTTGCGTTACCCTTTCCTTGCCTTGCCGTGCATTGGCTAGCCCTGCGTTGTCGTGCCTTAGCCTTGTTTCCCCTTGCCGTGCCGTTCCTTCCGTTACCCTTGCCTTCCCTTGCTTTCCCTTGCCTTCCTTGCCTTCCGTTACTCTTTGCTTGCCTTCCGTGCATTGCCTAGCCTTGCGTTGTCGTGCCTTAGCCTTGCCTCGCCTGACCGTGCCTTGCCTTGAGTTACCCTTTCCTTGCCTTGCCGTGCATTGCCTAGCCGTGCGTTGTCGTGCATTTGCCTTGTCTTGCCTCACCGTGCTTTGCCTCGCGTTACCCTTTCCTTGCCTTGCCGTGCATTGCCTAGCCCTGCATTGTCGTGCCTTAGCTTTGTTTCCCCTTACCGTGCCGTTCCTTTCGTTGCCCTTGCCTTCCCTTGCTTTCCCTTGCCTTCCTTGCCTTCCGTTACTCTTTGCTTGCCTTCCGTTCATTGCCTAGCCTTGCGTTGTCGTGCATTAGCCTTGCCTCGACTGACCGTGCCTTGCCTTGCGTTACCCTTTCCTTGCCTTGCCGTGCATTGCCTAGCCGTGCGTTGTCGTGCATTTGCCTTGCCTTGCCTCACCGTGCCTTGCCTTGCGTTACCCTTTCCTTGCCTCGCCGTGCATTGCCTAGCCGTGCGTTGTCGTGCATTAGCCTTGTCTTGCCTTACCGTGCCTTGCCTTGCGTTACCCTTTCCTTGCCTGGCCGTGCATTGCCTAGCCGTGCGTTGCCGTGCCTTAGCCTTGTTTCCCCTTGCCGTGCCGTTCCTTCCGTTACCCTAGCTTTGCCTTGCTTTCCCTTGCCTTCCTTGCCTTCCGTTACTCTTTGCTTGCCTTCCGTGCATTGCCTAGCCTTGCGTTGTCGTGCCTTAGCCTTGCCTCGCGTAACGGTGCCTTGCCTGCGTTACCCTTTCCTTTCCTTGCCGTGCATTGGCTAGCCCTGCGTTGTCGTGCCTTAGCCTTGTTTCCCCTTACCGTGCCGTTCCTTCCGTTACCCTTGCCTTCCCCTGCTTTCCCTTGCCTTCCTTGCCTTCCGTTACTCTTTGCTTGCCTTCCGTGCATTGCCTAGCCTTGCGTTGTCGGGCCTTAGCCTTGCCTCGCCTGACCGTGCCTTGCCTTGCGTTACCCTTTCCTTGCCTTGCCGTGCATTGCCTAGCCGTGCGTTGTCGTGCATTTGCCTTGTCTTGCCTCACCGTGCTTTGCCTTGCGTTACCCTTTCCTTGCCTTGCCGTGCATTGCCTAGCCCTGCATTGTCGTGCCTTAGCTTTGTTTCCCCTTACCGTGCCGTTCCTTTCGTTGCCCTTGCCTTGCCTTGCTTTCCCTTGCCTTCCTTGCCTTCCGTTACTCTTTGCTTGCCTTCCGTGCATTGCCTAGCCTTGCGTTGTCGTGCCTTAGCCTTGCCTCGCCTGACCGTGCCTTGCCTTGCGTTACCCTTTCCTTGCCTTGCCGTGCATTGACTAGCCGTGCGTTGTGGTGCATTAGCCTTGCCTTGCCTCACCGTTCCTTGCCTTGCGTTACCCTTTCCTTGCCTTGCCGTGCATTGCCTAGCCGTGCGTTGTCGTGCATTAGCCTTGTCTTGCCTTACCGTGCCTTGCCTTGCGTTACCCTTTCGTTGCCTGGCCGTGGATTGCGTAGCTGTGCGTTGCCGTTACTTAGCCTTGTTTCCCCTTGCCGTGCCTTGCCTTTTGTTACACTTGCCTTGCCTTGCTTTGCCTTGCCTTCCTTTCCTTCCGTTACTCTTTCCTTGCCTAGCCGTGCACTGCCTAGCCTTGCGTTGTCGTGCATTAGCTTTGCCTCCCCAAACCGTGCCTTGCCTTGCGTTACCATTTCCTTGCCTTGCCCTGCATTGCCTAGCCCTGTGTTGTCGTGCCTTAGTCTTGTTTGCCCTTACCGTGCCGTTCCTTCCTTTACCCTTGCCTTTCCCTGCTTTCCCTAGCCTTCCTTGCCTTCCGTTCCTCTTTGCTTGCCTTCCGTGCATTGCCTAGCCTTGCGTTGTCGTGCCTTAGCCTTGCCTCGCCTGACCGTGCCTTGCCTTGCGTTACCCTTTCCTTGCCTTGCCGTGAATTGCCTAGCCGTGCGTTGTCGTGCATCAGCCTTGCCTTGTCTCACCGTGCCTTGCCTTGCGTTACCCTTACCTTGCCTTGCTTTCCCTTCCTTTCATTGCCTTCCGTTACTCTTTGCTTTCCTTCCGTGCATTGCCTAGCCTTGCGTTGTCGTGCCTTAGCCTTGCCTCGCCTGACAGTGCCTTGCCTTGCGTTACCCTTTCCTTGCCTTGCCGTGCATTGCCTAGCCGTGCGTTGCCGTGCCTTAGCCTTGTTTCCCCTTGCCGTGCCGTTCGTTCCGTTACCCTTGCCTTGCCTTGCTTTCCCTTGCCTTCCTTGCCTTCCGTTACTCTTTGCTTGCCTTCCGTGCATTGCCTAGCCTTGCGTTGTCGTGCCCTAGCCTTGCCTCGCGTAACGGTGCCTTCCCTTGCGTTACCCTTTCCTTTCCTTGCCGTGCATTGCCTAGCCGTGCGTTGTCGTGCATTTGCCTTGTCTTGCCTCACCGTGCTTTGCCTCGCGTTACCCTTTCCTTGCCTTGCCGTGCATTGCCTAGCCGTGCGTTGTCGTGCCTTAGCCTTGTTTCCCCTTGCCGTGCCGTTCCGTCTGTTACCCTTGCCTTGCCTTGCTTTCCCTTGCCTTCCTTGCCTTCCGGTACTCTTTGCTTGCTTTCCGTGCATTGCCTAGCCTTGCGTTGTCGTGCATTCGCCTTCCTCCCCAAACCGTGCCTTGCCTTGCGTTACCCTTTCCTTGCCTTGCCCTGCATTGCCTAGCCCTGTGTTGTCGTGCCTTAGCCTTGTTTCCCCTTACCGTGCCGTTCCTTTCGTTACCCTTGCCTTCCCCTGCTTTCCCTTGCCTTCCTTGCCTTCCGTTACTCTTTGCTTGCCTTCCGTGCATTGCCTAGCCTTGCGTTGTCGTGCCTTAGCCTTGCCTCGCCTGACCGTGCCTTGCCTTGAGTTACCCTTTCCTTGCCTTGCCGTGCATTGCCTAGCCGTGCGTTGTCGTGCATTTGCCTTGTCTTGCCTCAGCGTGCTTTGCCTCGCGTTACCCTTTCCTTGCCTTGCCGTGCATTGCCTAGCCCTGCATTGTCGTGCCTTAGCTTTGTTTCCCCTTACCGTGCCGTTCCTTTCGTTGCCCTTGCCTTCCCTTGCTTTCCCTTGCCTTCCTTGCCTTCCGTTACTCTTTGCTTGCCTTCCGTTCATTGCCTAGCCTTGCGTTGTCGTGCCTTAGCCTTGCCTCGCCTGACCGTGCCTTGCCTTGAGTTACCCTTTCCTTGCCTTGCCGTGCATTGCCTAGCCGTGCGTTGTCGTGCATTTGCCTTGTCTTGCCTCACCGTGCTTTGCCTTGCGTTACCCTTTCCTTGCCTTGCCGTGCATTGCCTAGCCCTGCGTTGTCGTGCCTTAGCTTTGTTTCCCCTTACCGTGCCGTTCCTTCCGTTGCCCTTGCCTTCCCTTGCTTTCCCTTGCCTTCCTTGCCTTCCGTTACTCTTTGCTTGCCTTCCGTTCATTGCCTAGCCTTGCGTTGTCGTGCCTTAGCCTTGCCTCGCCTGACCGTGCCTGGCCTTGCGTTACCCTTTCCTTGCCTCGCCGTGCATTGCCTACCCGTGCGTTGTCGTGCATTAGCCTTGTCTTGCCTTACCGTGCCTTGCCTTGCGTTACCCTTTCCTTGCCTGGCCGTGCATTGCCTAGCCGTGCGTTGCCGTGCCTTAGCCTTGTTTCCCCTTGCCGTGCCGTTCCTTCCGTTACCCTAGCCTTGCCTTGCTTTCCCTTGCCTTCCTTGCCTTCCGTTACTCTTTGCTTGCCTTCCGTGCATTGCCTAGCCTTGCGTTGTCGTGCCTTAGCCTTGCCTCGCGTAACGGTGCCTTGCCTTGCGTTACCCTTTCCTTTCCTTGCCGTGCATTGGCTAGCCCTGCGTTGTCGTGCCTTAGCCTTGTTTCCCCTTCCCGGTACGTTCCTTCCGTTACCCTTGCCTTCCCCTGCTTTCCCTTGCCTTCCTTGCTTCCGTTACTCTTTGCTTGCCTTCCGTTTATTGCCTAGCCTTGCGTTGTCGTGCCTTAGCCTTGCCGCGCCTTACCGTGCCTTGCCTTGCGTTACCCTTTCCTTGCCTTGCCGTGCATTGCCTAGCCGTGCGTTGTCGTGCATTTGCCTTGCCTTGCCTCACCGTGCCTTGCCTTGCGTTACCCTTTCCTTGCCTCGCCGTGCATTGCCTACCCGTGCGTTGTCGTGCATTAGCCTTGTCTTGCCTTACCGTGCCTTGCCTTGCGTTACCCTTTCCTTGCCTTGCCGTGCATTGCCTAGCCTTGCGTTGTCGTGCCTTAGCCTTGCCTCGCCTGACCGTGCCTTGCCTTGCGTTACCCTTTCCTTGCCTTGCCGTGCATTGCCTAGCCTTGCGTTGTCGTGCCTTAGCCTTGCCTCGCCTGACCGTGCCTTGCCTTGCGTTATCCTTTCCTTGCCTTGCCGTGCATTGCCTAGCCGTGCGTTGTCGTGCATCAGCCTTGCCTTGCTTCACCGTGCCTTGCCTTGCGTTACCCTTTCCTTGCCTTGCCGTGCATTGCCTAGCCCTGTGTTGTCGTGCCTTAGCCTTGTTTCCCCTTACCGTGCCGTTCCTTTCGTTACCCTTGCCTTCCCCTGCTTTCCCTTGCCTTCCTTGCCTTCCGTTACTCTTTGCTTGCCTTCCGTGCATTGCTTAGCCTTGCGTTGTCGTGCCTTAGCCTTGCCTCGCCTGACCGTGCCTTGCCTTGCGTTACCCTTTCTTTGCCTTGCCGTGAATTGCCTAGCCGTGCGTTGTCGTGCATTAGCCTTGCCTTGCCTTACCGTGCCTTGCCTTGCGTTACCCTTACCTTGCTTTGCTTTCCCTTACTTTCATTGCCTTCCGTTACTCTTTGCTTTCCTTCCGTGCATTGCCTAGCCCTGTGTTGTCGTGCCTTAGCCTTGCCTCGCCTGACCGTGCCTTGCCTTGAGTTACCCTTTCCTTGCCTTGCCGTGCATTGCCTAGCCTTGCGTTGTCGTGCCTTAGCCTTGCCTCGCCTGACCGTGCCTTGCCTTGCGTTAACCTTTCCTTGCCTTGCCGTGCATTGCCTAGCCGTGCGTTGTCGTGCATCAGCCTTGCCTTGCCTCACCGTGCCTTGCCTTGCGTTACCCTTTCCTTGCCTTGCCGTGCATTGCCTAGCCGTGCGTTGCCGTTCCTTAGCCTTGTTTCCCCTTGCCGTGCCGTTCCTTCTGTTACCCTTGCCTTGCCTTGCTTTCCCTTGCCTTCCTTGCCTTCCGTTACTCTTTGCTTGCCTTCCGTGCATTGCCTAGCCTTGCGTTGTCATGCATTCGCCTTCCTCCCCAAACCGTGCCTTGATTTGCGTTACCATTTCCTTGCCTTGCCCTGCATTGCCTAGCCCTGTGTTGTCGTGCCTTAGTCTTGTTTGCCCTTACCGTGCCGTTCCTTCCGTTACCCTTGCCTTTCCCTGCTTTCCCTAGCCTTCCTTGCCTTCCGTTCCTCTTTGCTTGCCTTCCGTGCATTGCCTAGCCTTGCGTTGTCGTACCTTAGCCTTGCCTCGCCTGACCGTGCCTTGCCTTGCGTTACCCTTTCCTTGCCTTGCCGTGAATTGCCTAGCCGTGCGTTGTCGTGCATCAGCCTTGCCTTGCCTCACCGTGCCTTGCCTTGCGTTACCCTTACCTTGCCTTGCTCTCCCTTCGTTTCATTGCTTTCCGTTACTCTTTGCTTTCCTTCCGTGCATTGCCTAGCCTTGCGTTGTCGTGCCTTAGCCTTGCGTCGCCTGACAGTGCCTTGCCTTGCGTTACCCTTTCCTTGCCTTGCCGTGCATTGCCTAGCCGTGCGTTGCCGTGCCTTAGCCTTGTTTCCCCTTGCCGTGCCGTTCCTTCCGTTACCCTTGCCTTGCCTTGCTTTCCCTTGCCTTCCTTGCCTTCCGTTACTCTTTGCTTGCCTTCCGTGCATTGCCCAGCCTTGCGTTGTCGTGCCTTAGACTTGCCTCGCGTAACGGTGCCTTGCCTTGCGTTACCCTTTCCTTTCCTTGCCGTGCATTGGCTAGCCCTGCGTTGTCGTGCCTTAGCCTTGTTTCCCCTTACCGTGCCGTTCCTTCCGTTACCCTTACCTTCCCCTGCTTTCCCTTGCCTTCCTTGCCTTCCGTTACTCTTTGCTTGCCTTCCGTTTATTGCCTAGCCTTGCGTAGTCGTGCCTTAGCCTTGCCGCGCCTTACCGTGCTTTGCCTTGCGTTACCCTTTCCTTGCCTTGCCGTGCATTGCCTAGCCTTGCGTTGTCGTGCCTTAGCCTTGCCTCGCCTGACCGTGCCTTGCCTTGCGTTACCCTTTCCTTGCCTTGCCGTGCATTGCCTAGCCGTGCGTTGTCGTGCATCAGCCTTGCCTTGCCTCACCGTGCCTTGCCTTGCGTTACCCTTTCCTTGCCTTGCCGTGCATTGCCTAGCCGTGCGTTGCCGTGCCTTAGCCTTGTTTCCCCTTGCCGTGCCGTTCCTTCTGTTACCCTTGCCTTGCCTTGCTTTCCCTTGCCTTCCTTGCCTTCCGTTACTCTTTGCTTGCCTTCCGTGCATTGCCTAGCCTTGCGTTGTCGTGCATGCGCCTTCCTCCCGAAACCGTGCCTTGCCTTGCGTTACCCTTTCCTTGCCTTGCCCTGCATTGCCTAGCCCTGTGTTGTCGTGCCTTAGCCTTTTTCCCCTTACCGTGCCGTTCCTTTCGTTACCCTTGCCTTCCCCTGCTTTCCCTTGCCTTCCTTGCCTTCCGTTACTCTTTGCTTGCCTTCCGTGCATTGCCTAGCCTTGCGTTGTCGTGCCTTAGCCTTGCCTCGCCTGACCGTGCCTTGCCTTGAGTTACCCTTTCCTTGCCTTGCCGTGCATTGCCTAGCCGTGCGTTGTCGTGCATTTGCCTTGCCTTGCCTTGCGTTACCCTTTCCTTGCCTGGCCGTGCATTGCCTAGCCGTGCGTTGTCGTGCATTAGCCTTGTCTTGCCTTACCGTGCCTTGCCTTGCGTTACCCTTTCCTTCCCTGGCTGTGCATTGCATAGCCGTGCGTTGCCGTTCCTTAGCCTTGTTACCCCTTGCCGTGCCTTGCCTTTTGTTACACTTGCCTTGCCTTGCTTTGCCTTGCCTTCCTTTCCTTCCGTTACTCTTTCCTTGCCTAGCCGTGCACTGCCTAGCCTTGCCTTGTCGTGCATTAGCTTTGCCTCCCCAAACCGTGCCTTGCCTTGCGTTACCATTTCCTTGCCTTGCCCTGCATTGCCTAGCCCTGTGTTGTCGTGCCTTAGTCTTGTTTGCCCTTACGGTGCCGTTCCTTCCGTTACCCTTGCCTTTCCCTGCTTTCCCTAGCCTTCCTTGCCTTCCGTTATTCTTTGCTTGCCTTCCGTGCATTGCCTAGCCTTGCGTTGTCGTGCCCTAGCCTTGCCTCGCGTAACGGTGCCTTGCCTTGCGTTACCCTTTCCTTTCCTTGCCGTGCATTGGCTAGCCCTGCGTTGTCGTGCCTTAGCCTTGTTTCCCCTTACCGTGCCGTTCCTTCCGTTACCCTTGCCTTCCCCTGCTTTCCCTTGCCTTCCTTGCCTTCCGTTACTCTTTGCTTGCCTTCCGTTTACTGCCTAGCCTTGCGTTGTCGTGCCTTAGCCTTGCCGCGCCTTACCGTGCCTTGCCTTGCGTTACCCTTTCCTTGCCTTGCCGTGCATTGCCTAGCCTTGCGTTGTCGTGCCTTAGCCTTGCCTCGCCTGACCGTGCCTTGCCTTGCGTTACCCTTTCCTTGCCTTGCCGTGCATTGCCTAGCCGTGCGTTGTCGTGCATCAGCCTTGCCTTGCCTCACCGTGCCTTGCCTTGCGTTACCCTTTCCTTGCCTTGCCGTGCATTGCCTAGCCGTGCGTTGCCGTGCCTTAGCCTTGTTTCCCCTTGCCGTGCCGTTCCTTCTGTTACCCTTGCCTTGCCTTGCTTTCCCTTGCCTTCCTTGCCTTCCGTTACTCTTTGCTTGCCTTCCGTGCATTGCCTAGCCTTGCGTTGTCGTGCATTCGCCTTCCACCCCAAACCGTGCCTTGCCTTGCGTTACCCTTTCCTTGCCTTGCCCTGCATTGCCTAGCCCTGTGTTGTCGTGCCTTAGCCTTGTTTCCCCTTACCGTGACGTTCCTTTCGTTACCCTTGCCTTCCCCTGCTTTCCCTTGCCTTCCTTGCCTTCCGTTACTCTTTGCTTGCCTTCCGTGCATTGCCTAGCCTTGCGTTGTCGTGCCTTAGCCTTGCCTCGCCTGACCGTGCCTTGCCTTGAGTTACCCTTTCCTTGCCTTGCCGTGCATTGCCTAGCCGTGCGTTGTCGTGCATTTGCCTTGTCTTGCCTCACCGTGCTTTGCCTTGCGTTACCCTTTCCTTGCCTTGCCGTGCATTGCCTAGCCCTGCATTGTCGTGCCTTAGCTTTGTTTCCCCTTACCGTGCCGTTCCTTTCGTTGCCCTTGCCTTGCCTTGCTTTCCCTTGCCTTCCTTGCCTTCCGTTACTCTTTGCTTGCCTTCCGTGCATTGCCTAGCCTTGCGTTGTCGTGCCTTAGCCTTGCCTCGCGTAACGGTGCCTTGCCTTGCGTTACCCTTTCCTTTCCTTGCCGTGCATTGGCTAGCCCTGCGTTGTCGTGCCTTAGCCTTGTTTCCCCTTACCGTGCCGTTCCTTCCGTTACCCTTGCCTTCCCCTGATTTCCCTTGCCTTCCTTGCCTTCCGTTACTCTTTGCTTGCCTTCCGTTTATTGCCTAGCCTTGCGTTGTCGTGCCTTAGCCTTGCCTCGCCTGACCGTGCCTTGCCTTGCGTTACCCTTTCCTTGCCTTGCCGTGCATTGCCTAGCCGTGCGTTGTCGTGCATCAGCCTTGCCTTGCTTCACCGTGCCTTGCCTTGCGTTACCCTTTCCTTGCCTTGCCGTGCATTGCCTAGCCGTGCGTTGTCGTGCATTTGCCTTGCCTTGCCTCACCGTGCCTTGCCTTGCGTTACCCTTTCCTTGCCTTGCCGTGCATTGCCTAGCCGTGCGTTGTCGTGCATTAGCCTTGTCTTGCCTTACCGTGCCTTGCCTTGCGTTACCCTTTCCTTGCCTGGCCGTGCATTGCGTAGCCGTGCGTTGCCGTTCCTTAGCCTTGTTTCCCCTTGCCGTGCCTTGCCTTTTGTTACACTTGCCTTGCCTTGCTTTGCCTTGCCTTCCTTTCCTTCCGTTACTCTTTCCTTGCCTAGCCGTGCACTGCCTAGCCTTGCGTTGTCGTGCATTAGCTTTGCCTCCCCAAACCGTGCCTTGCCATGCGTTACCATTTCCTTGCCTTGCCCTGCATTGCCTAGCCCTGTGTTGTCGTGCCTTAGTCTTGTTTGCCCTTACCGTGCCGTTCCTTCCGTTACCCTTGCCTTTCCCTGCTTTCCCTAGCCTTCCTTGCCTTCCGTTCCTCTTTGCTTGCCTTCCGTGCATTGCCTAGCCTTGCGTTGTCGTGCCTTAGCCTTGCCTCGCCTGACCGTGCCTTGCCTTGCGTTACCCTTTCCTTGCCTTGCCGTGAATTGCCTAGCCGTGCGTTGTCGTGCATCAGCCTTGCCTTGCCTCACCGTGACTTGCCTTGCGTTACCCTTTCCTTGCCTTGCGTTAATTGCCTTTCCTTGCCTTCCGTTACTCTTTGCTTGCCTTCCGTGCATTGCCTAGACTTGCGTTGTCGTGCCTTAGCCTTACCTCGCCTGACAGTACCTTGCCTTGCGTTACGCTTTCCTTGCGTTGCCGTGCATTGCCTAGCCGTGCGTTGTCGTGCCTTAGCCTTGTTTCCCCTTTCCTTGCCGTTCCTTCCGTTACCCTTGCCTTGCCTTGCTTTCCCTTGCCTTCCTTGCCTTCCGTTACTCTTTGCTTGCCTTCCGTGCATTACCTAGCCTTGCGTTGTCGTGCCTTAGCTTTGCCTCGCGTAACGGTGCCTTGCCTTGCGTTACCCTTTCCTTTCCTTGCCGTGCATTGCCTAGCCCTGCGTTGTCGTGCCTTAGCCTTGTTTCCCCTTGCCGTGCCGTTCCTTCCGTTACCCTTGCCTTCCCTTGCTTTCCCTTGCCTTCCTTGCCTTCCGTTACTCTTTGCTTGCCTTCCGTGCATTGCCTAGCCTTGCGTTGTCGTGCCTTAGCCTTGCCTCGCCTGACCGTGCCTTGCCTTGAGTTACCCTTTCCTTGCCTTGCCGTGCATTGCCTAGCCGTGCGTTGTCGTGCATTTGCCTTGTCTTGCCTCACCGTGCTTTGCCTCGCGTTACCCTTTCCTTGCCTTGCCGTGCATTGCCTAGCCCTGCATTGTCGTGCCTTAGCTTTGTTTCCCCTTACCGTGCCGTTCCTTTCGTTGCCCTTGCCTTCCCTTGCTTTCCCTTGCCTTCCTTGCCTTCCGTTACTCTTTGCTTGCCTTCCGTTCATTGCCTAGCCTTGCGTTGTCGTGCATTAGCCTTGCCTCGACCTGACCGTGCCTTGCCTTGCGTTACCCTTTCCTTGCCTTGCCGTGCATTGCCTAGCCGTGCGTTGTCGTGCATTTGCCTTGCCTTGCCTCACCGTGCCTTGCCTTGCGTTACCCTTTCCTTGCCTTGCCGTGCATTGCCTAGCCGTGCGTTGTCGTGCATTAGCCTTGTCTTGCCTTACCGTGCCTTGCCTTGCGTTACCCTTTCCTTGCCTGGCCGTGCATTGCCTAGCCGTGCGTTGCCGTGCCTTAGCCTTGTTTCCCCTTGCCGTGCCGTTCCTTCCGTTACCCTAGCCTTGCCTTGCTTTCCCTTGCCTTCCTTGCCTTCCGTTACTCTTTGCTTGCCTTCCGTGCATTGCCTAGCCTTGCGTTGTCGTGCCTTAGCCTTGCCTCGCGTAACCGTGCCTTGCCTTGCGTTACCCTTTCCTTGCCTTGCCCTGCATTGCCTAGCCCTGTGTTGTCGTGCCTTAGCCTTGTTTCCCCTTACCGTGCCGTTCCTTCCGTTACCCTTGCCTTCCCCTGCTTTCCCTTGCCTTCCTTGCCTTCCGTTACTCTTTGCTTGCCTTCCGTGCATTGCCTAGCCTTGCGTTGTCGGGCCTTAGCCTTGCCTCGCCTGACCGTGCCTTGCCTTGCGTTACCCTTTCCTTGCCTTGCCGTGCATTGCCTAGCCGTGCGTTGTCGTGCATTTGCCTTGCCTTGCCTCACCGTGCCTTGCCTTGCGTTACCCTTTCCTTGCCTGGCCGTGCATTGCCTAGCCGTGCGTTGTCGTGCATTAGCCTTGTCTTGCCTTACCGTGCCGTTGCCTTGCGTTACCCTTACCTTGCCTTGCTTTCCCTTCCTTTCATTGCCTTCCGTTACTCTTTGCTTTCCTTCCGTGCATTGCCTAGCCTTGCGTTGTCGTGCCTTAGCCTTGCCTCGCCTGACAGTGCCTTGCCTTGCGTTACCCTTTCCTTGCCTTGCCGTGCATTGCCTAGCCGTGCGTTGCCGTGCCTTAGCCTTGTTTCCCCTTGCCGTGCCGTTCGTTCCGTTACCCTTGCCTTGCCTTGCTTTCCCTTGCCTTCCGTTACTCTTTGCTTGCCTTCCGTGCATTGCCTAGCCTTGCGTTGTCGTGCCCTAGCCTTGCCTCGCGTAACGGTGCCTTGCCTTGCGTTACCCTTTCCTTGCCTTGCCGTGCATTGCCTAGCCGTGCGTTGTCGTGTATCAGCCTTGCCTTGCCTCACCGTGCCTTGCCTTGCGTTACCCTTTCCTTGCCTTGCCGTGCATTGCCTAGCCGTGCGTTGCCGTGCCTTAGCCTTGTTTCCCCTTGCCGTGCCGTTCCGTCTGTTACCCTTGCCTTGCCTTGCTTTCCCTTGCCTTCCTTGCCTTCCGGTACTCTTTGCTTGCTTTCCGTGCATTGCCTAGCCTTGCGTTGTCGTGCATTCGCCTTCCTCCCCAAACCGTGCCTTGCCTTGCGTTACCCTTTCCTTGCCTTGCCCTGCATTGCCTAGCCCTGTGTTGTCGTGCCTTAGCCTTGTTTCCCCTTACCGTGCCGTTCCTTTCGTTACCCTTGCCTTCCCCTGCTTTCCCTTGCCTTCCTTGCCTTCCGTTACTCTTTGCTTGCCTTCCGTGCATTGCCTAGCCTTGCGTTGTCGTGCCTTAGCCTTGCCTCGCCTGACCGTGCCTTGCCTTGAGTTACCCTTTCCTTGCCTTGCCGTGCATTGCCTAGCCGTGCGTTGTCGTGCATTTGCCTTGTCTTGCCTCACCGTGCTTTGCCTTGCGTTACCCTTTCCTTGCCTTGCCGTGCATTGCCTAGCCCTGCATTGTCGTGCCTTAGCTTTGTTTCCCCTTACCGTGCCGTTCCTTTCGTTGCCCTTGCCTTCCCTTGCCTTCCCTTGCCTTCCTTGCCTTCCGTTACTCTTTGCTTGCCTTCCGTTCATTGCCTAGCCTTGCGTTGTCGTGCCTTAGCCTTGCCTCGCCTGACCGTGCGTGGCCTTGCGTTACCCTTTCCTTGCCTCGCCGTGCATTGCCTACCCGTGCGTTGTCTTGCATTAGCCTTGTCTTGCCTTACCGTGCCTTGCCTTGCGTTACCCTTTCCTTGCCTGGCCGTGCATTGCCTAGCCGTGCGTTGTCGTGCATTAGCCTTGTCTTGCCTTACCGTGCGTTGCCTTGCGTTACCCTTACCTTGCCTTGCTTTCCCTTCCTTTCATTGCCTTCCGTTACTCTTTGCTTTCCTTCCGTGCATTGCCTAGCCTTGCGTTGTCGTGCCTTAGCCTTGCCTCGCCTGACAGTGCCTTGCCTTGCGTTACCCTTTCCTTGCCTTGCCGTGCATTGCCTAGCCGTGCGTTGCCGTGCCTTAGCCTTGTTTCCCCTTGCCGTGCCGTTCGTTCCGTTACCCTTGCCTTGCCTTGCTTTCCCTTGCCTTCCGTTACTCTTTGCTTGCCTTCCGTGCATTGCCTAGCCTTGCGTTGTCGTGCCCTAGCCTTGCCTCGCCTGACCGTGCCTTGCCTTGCGTTACCCTTTCCTTTCCTTGCCGTGCATTGCCTAGCCGTGCGTTGTCGTGTATCAGCCTTGCCTTGCCTCACCGTGCCTTGCCTTGCATTACCCTTTCCTTGCCTTGCCGTGCATTGACTAGCCGTGCGTTGCCGTGCCTTAGCCTTGTTTCCCCTTGCCGTGCCGTTCCGTCTGTTACCCTTGCCTTGCCTTGCTTTCCCTTGCCTTCCTTGCCTTCCGGTACTCTTTGCTTGCTTTCCGTGCATTGCCTAGCCTTGCGTTGTCGTGCATTCGCCTTCCTCCCCAAACCGTGCCTTGCCTTGCGTTACCCTTTCCTTGCCTTGCCCTGCATTGCCTAGCCCTGTGTTGTCGTGCCTTAGCCTTGTTTCCCCTTACCGTGCCGTTCCTTTCGTTACCCTTGCCTTCCCCTGCTTTCCCTTGCCTTCCTTGCCTTCCGTTACTCTTTGCTTGCCTTCCGTGCATTGCCTAGCCTTGCGTTGTCGTGCCTTAGCCTTGCCTCGCCTGACCGTGCCTTGCCTTGAGTTACCCTTTCCTTGCCTTGCCGTGCATTGCCTAGCCGTGCGTTGTCGTGCATTTGCCTTGTCTTGCCTCACCGTGCTTTGCCTCGCGTTACCCTTTCCTTGCCTTGCCGTGCATTGCCTAGCCCTGCATTGTCGTGCCTTAGCTTTGTTTCCCCTTACCGTGCCGTTCCTTTCGTTGCCCTTGCCTTCCCTTGCCTTCCCTTGCCTTCCTTGCCTTCCGTTACTCTTTGCTTGCCTTCCGTTCATTGCCTAGCCTTGCGTTGTCGTGCCTTAGCCTTGCCTCGCCTGACCGTGCGTGGCCTTGCGTTACCCTTTCCTTGCCTCGCCGTGCATTGCCTACCCGTGCGTTGTCTTGCATTAGCCTTGTCTTGCCTTACCGTGCCTTGCCTTGCGTTACCCTTTCCTTGCCTGGCCGTGCATTGCCTAGCCCTGCGTTGTCGTGCCTTAGCCTTGTTTCCCCTTACCGTGCCGTTCCTTCCGTTACCCTAGCCTTGCCTTGCTTTCCCTTGCCTTCCTTGCCTTCCGTTACTCTTTGCTTGCCTTCCGTGCATTGCCTAGTCTTGCGTTGTCGTGCCTTAGCCTTGCCTCGCGTAACGGTGCCTTGCCTTGCGTTACCCTTTCCTTTCCTTGCCGTGCATTGGCTAGCCCTGCGTTGTCGTGCCTTAGCCTTGTTTCCCCTTCCCGGTACGTTCCTTCCGTTACCCTTGCCTTCCCCTGCTTTCCCTTGCCTTCCTTGCCTTCCGTTACTCTTTGCTTGCCTTCCGTTTATTGCCTAGCCTTGCGTTGTCGTGCCTTAGCCTTGCCGCGCCTTACCGTGCCTTGCCTTGCGTTACCCTTTCCTTGCCTTGCCGTGCATTGCCTAGCCGTGCGTTGTCGTGCATTTGCCTTGCCTTGCCTCACCGTGCCTTGCCTTGCGTTACCCTTTCCTTGCCTCACCGGGCATTGCCTAGCCGTGCGTTGTCGTGCATTAGCCTTGTCTTGCCTTACCGTGCCTTGCCTTGCGTTACCCTTTCCTTGCCTTGCCGTGCATTGCCTAGCCTTGCGTTGTCGTGCCTTAGCCTTGCCTCGCCTGACCGTGCCTTGCCTTGCGTTACCCTTTCCTTGCCTTGCCGTGCATTGCCTAGCCTTGCGTTGTCGTGCCTTAGCCTTGCCTCGCCTGACCGTGCCTTGCCTTGCGTTATCCTTTCCTTGCCTTGCCGTGCATTGCCTAGCCGTGCGTTGTCGTGCATCAGCCTTGCCTTGCTTCACCGTGCCTTGCCTTGCGTTACCCTTTCCTTGCCTTGCCGTGCATTGCCTAGCCCTGTGTTGTCGTGCCTTAGCCTTGTTTCCCCTTACCGTGCCGTTCCTTTCGTTACACTTGCCTTCCCCTGCTTTCCCTTGCCTTCCTTGCCTTCCGTTACTCTTTGCTTGCCTTCCGTGCATTGCTTAGCCTTGCGTTGTCGTGCCTTAGCCTTGCCTCGCCTGACCGTGCCTTGCCTTGCGTTACCCTTTCTTTGCCTTGCCGTGAATTGCCTAGCCGTGCGTTGTCGTGCATTAGCCTTGCCTTGCCTTACCGTGCCTTGCCTTGCGTTACCCTTACCTTGCTTTGCTTTCCCTTACTTTCATTGCCTTCCGTTACTCTTTGCTTTCCTTCCGTGCATTGCCTAGCCCTGTGTTGTCGTGCCTTAGCCTTGCCTCGCCTGACCGTGCCTTGCCTTGAGTTACCCTTTCCTTGCCTTGCCGTGCATTGCCTAGCCTTGCGTTGTCGTGCCTTAGCCTTGCCTCGCCTGACCGTGCCTTGCCTTGCGTTACCCTTTCCTTGCCTGGCCGTGCATTGCCTAGCCGTGCGTTGTCGTGCATTAGCCTTGTCTTGCCTTACCGTGCCTTGCCTTGCGTTACCCTTTCCTTGCCTGGCCGTGCATTGCGTAGCCGTGCGTTGCCGTTCCTTAGCCTTGTTTCCCTTTGCCGTGCCTTGCCTTTTGTTACACTTGCCTTGCCTTGCTTTGCCTTGCCTTCCATTCCTTCCGGTACTCTTTGCTTGCCTTCCGTGCATTGCCTAGCCTTGCGTTGTCGTGCATTCGCCTTCCTCCCCAAACCGTGCCTTGATTTGCGTTACCCTTTCCTTCCCTTGCCCTGCATTGCCTAGCCCTGTGTTGTCGTGCCTTAGCCTTGTTTCCCCTTACCGTGCCGTTCCTTTCGTTACCCTTGCCTTCCCCTGCTTTCCCTTCCCTTCCTTGCCTTCCGTTACTCTTTGCTTGCCTTCCGGGCATTGCCTAGCCTTGCGTTGTCGCGCCTTAGCCTTGCCTCGCCTGACCGTGCCTTGTCTTGAGTTACCCTTTCCTTGCCTTGCCGTGCATTGCCTAGCCGTGCGTTGTCGTGCATTTGCCTTGTCTTGCCTCACCGTGCTTTGCCTTGCGTTACCCTTTCCTTGCCTTGCCGTGCATTGCCTAGCCCTGCATTGTCCTGCCTTAGCTTTGTTTCCCCTTACCGTGCCGTTCCTTTCGTTGCCCTTGCCTTCCCTTGCTTTCCCTTGCCTTCCTTGCCTTCCGTTACTCTTTGCTTGCCTTCCGTTTATTGCTTAGCCTTGCGTTGTCGTGCCTTAGCCTTGCCTCGCCTGACCGTGCCTTGCCTTGCGTTACCCTTTACTTGCCTTGCCGTGCATTGCCTAGCCGTGCGTTGTCGTGCATTTGCCTTGCCTTGCCTCACCGTGGCTTGCCTTGCGTTACCCTTTCCTTGCCTGGCCGTGCATTGCCTAGCCGTGCGTTGTCGTGCATTAGCCTTGTCTTGCCTTACCGTGCCTTGCCTTGCGTTACCCTTTCCTTGCCTGGCCGTGCATTGCGTAGCCGTGCGTTGCCGTTCCTTAGCCTTGTTTCCCCTTGCCGTGCCTTGCCTTTTGTTACACTTGCCTTGCCTTGCTTTGCCTTGCCTTCCTTTCCTTCCTTTACTCTTTCCTTGCCTAGCCGTGCACTGCCTAGCCTTGCGTTGTCGTGCATTAGCTTTGCCTCCCCAAACCGTGCCTTGCCTTGCGTTACCATTTCCTTGCCTTGCCCTGCATTGCCTAGCCCTGTGTTGTCGTGCCTTAGTCTTGTTTGCCCTTACCGTGCCGTTCCTTCCGTTACCCTTGCCTTTCCCTGCTTTCCCTAGCCTTCCTTGCCTTCCGTTCCTCTTTGCTTGCCTTCCGTGCATTGCCTAGCCTTGCGTTGTCGTGCCTTAGCCTTGCCTCGCCTGACCGTGCCTTGCCTTGCGTTACCCTTTCCTTGCCTTGCCGTGAATTGCCTAGCCGTGCGTTGTCGTGCATCAGCCTTGCCTTGCCTCACCGTGCCTTGCCTTGCGTTACCCTTGCCTTGCCTTGCTTTCCCTTGCCTTCCTTGCCTTCCGTTACTCTTTGCTTGCCTTCCGTGCATTGCCCAGCCTTGCGTTGTCGTGCCTTAGACTTGCCTCGCGTAACGGTGCCTTGCCTTGCGTTACCCTTTCCTTTCCTTGCCGTGCATTGGCTAGCCCTGCGTTGTCGTGCCTTAGCCTTGTTTCCCCTTACCGTGCCGTTCCTTCCGTTACCCTTCCCTTCCCCTGCTTTCCCTTGCCTTCCTTGCCTTCCGTTACTCTTTGCTTGCCTTCCGTTTATTGCCTAGCCTTGCGTTGTCGTGCCTTAGCCTTGCCGCGCCTTACCGTGCCTTGCCTTGCGTTACCCTTTCCTTGCCTTGCCGTGCATTGCCTAGCCTTGCGTTGTCGTGCCTTAGCCTTGCGCCGCCTGACCGTGCCTTGCCTTACGTTACCCTTTCCTTGCCTTGCCGTGCATTGCCTAGCCGTGCGTTGTCGTGCATTAGCCTTGCCTTGCCTCACCGTGCCTTCCCTTGCATTACCCTTTCCTTGCCTTGCCGTGCATTGCCTAGCCGTGCGTTGTCGTGCCTTAGCCTTGTTTCCCCTTGCCGTGCCGTTCCTTCTGTTACCCTTGCCTTGCCTTGCTTTCCCTTGCCTTCCTTGCCTTCCGTTACTCTTTGCTTGCCTTCCGTGCATTGCCTAGCCTTGCGTTGTCGTGCATGCGCCTTCCTCCCGAAACCGTGCCTTGCCTTGCGTTACCCTTTCCTTGCCTTGCCCTGCATTGCCTAGCCCTGTGTTGTCGTGCCTTAGCCTTTTTCCCCTTACCGTGCCGTTCCTTCCGTTACCCTTGCCTTCCCCTGCTTTCCCTTGCCTTCCTTGCCTTCCGTTACTCTTTGCTTGCCTTCCGTTTATTGCCTAGCCTTGCGTTGTCGTGCCTTAGCCTTGCCGCGCCTTACCGTGCCTTGCCTTGCGTTACCCTTTCCTTGCCTTGCCGTGCATTGCCTAGCCTTGCGTTGTCGTGCCTTAGCCTTGCCTCTCCTGACCGTGCCTTGCCTTGCGTTACCCTTTTCTTGCCTTGCCGTGCATTGCCTAGCCGTGCGTTGTCGTGCATCAGCCTTGCCTTGCCTCACCGTGCCTTGCCTTGCGTTACCCTTTCCTTGCCTGGCCGTGCATTGCCTAGCCCTGCATTGTCGTGCCTTAGCCTTGTTTCTCCTTACCGTGCCGTTCCTTTCGTTACCCTTGCCTTCCCCTGCTTTCCCTTGCCTTCCTTGCCTTCCGTTACTCTTTGCTTGCCTTCCGTGCATTGCCTAGCCTTGCGTTGTCGTGCCTTAGCCTTACCTCGCCTGACCGTGCCTTGCCTTGAGTTACCCTTTCCTTGCCTTGCCGTGCATTGCCTAGCCGTGCGTTGTCGTGCATTTGCCTTGTCTTGCCTCACCGTGCTTTGCCTTGCGTTACCCTTTCCTTGCCTTGCCGTGCATTGCCTGGCCCTGCATTGTCGTGCCTTAGCTTTGTTTCCCCTTACCGTGCCGTTCCTTTCGTTGCCCTTGCCTTCCCCTGCTTTCCCTTGCCTTCCTTGCCTTCCGTTACTCTTTGCTTGCCTTCCGTGCATTGCCTAGCCTTGCGTTGTCGTGCCTTAGCCTTGCCGCGCCTTACCATGCCTTGCCTTGCGTTACCCTTTCCTTGCCTTGCCGTGCATTGCCTAGCCTTGCGTTGTCGTGCTGTAGCCTTGCCTCGCCTGACCGTGCCTTGCCTTGCGTTACCCTTTCCTTGCCTTGCCGTGCATTGCCTAGCCGTGCGTTGTCGTGCATCAGCCTTGCCTTGCCTCACCGTGCCTTGCCTTGCGTTACCCTTTCCTTGCCTTGCCGTGCATTGCCTCGCCGTGCGTTGCCGTGCTTTAGCCTTGTTTCCCCTTGCCGTGCCGTTCCTTCTGTTACCCTTGCCTTGCCTTGCTTTCCCTTGCCTTCCTTGCCTTCCGTTACTCTTTGCTTGCCTTCCGTGCATTGCCTAGCCTTGCGTTGTCGTGCATTCGCCTTCCTCCCCAAACCGTGCCTTGCCTTGCGTTACCCTTTCCTTGCCTTGCCCTGCATTGCCTAGCCCTGTGTTGTCGTGCCTTAGCCTTGTTTCCCCTTACCGTGCCGTTCCTTTCGTTACCCTTGCCTTCCCCTGCTTTCCCTTGCCTTCCTTGCCTTCCGTTACTCTTTGCTTGCCTTCCGTGCATTGCCTAGCCTTGCGTTGTCGTGCCTTAGCCTTGCCTCGCCTGACCGTGCCTTGCCTTGAGTTACCCTTTCCTTGCCTTGCCGTGCATTGCCTAGCCGTGCGTTGTCGTGCATTTGCCTTGTCTTGCCTCACCGTGCTTTGCCTTGCGTTACCCTTTCCTTGCCTTGCCGTGCATTGCCTAGCCCTGCATTGTCGTGCCTTAGCTTTGTTTCCCCTTACCGTGCCGTTCCTTTCGTTGCCCTTGCCTTGCCTTGCTTTCCCTTGCCTTCCTTGCCTTCCGTTACTCTTTGCTTGCCTTCCGTGCATTGCCTAGCCTTGCGTTGTCGTGCCTTAGCCTTGCCTCGCCTGACCGTGCCTTGCCTTGCGTTACCCTTTCCTTGCCTTGCCGTGCATTGCCTAGCCCTGGGTTGTCGTGCCTTAGCCTTGTTTCCCCTTACCGTGCCGTTCCTTTCGTTACCCTTGCCTTCCCTTGCTTTCCCTTGCCTTCCTTGACTTCCGTTACTCTTTGCTTGCCTTCCGTTTATTGCCTAGCCTTGCGTTGTCGTGCCTTAGCCTTGCCGCGCCTTACCGTGCCTTGCCTTGCGTTACCCTTTCCTTGCCTTGCCGTGCATTGCCTAGCCGTGCGTTGTCGTGCATTTGCCTTGTCTTGCCTCACCGTGCTTTGCCTTGCGTTACCCTTTCCTTGCCTTGCCGTGCATTGCCTAGCCCTGCATTGTCGTGCCTTAGCTTTGTTTCCCCTTACCGTGCCGTTCCTTCCGTTGCCCTTGCCTTGCCTTGCTTTCCCTTGCCTTCCTTGCCTTCCGTTACTCTTTGCTTGCCTTCCGTGCATTGCCTAGCCTTGCGTTGTCGTGCCTTAGCCTTGCGTCGCCTGACCGTGCCTTGCCTTGCGTTACCCTTTCCTTGCCTTGCCGTGCATTGACTAGCCGTGCGTTGTCGTGCATTTGCCTTGCCTTGCCTCACCGTTCCTTGCCTTGCGTTACCCTTTCCTTGCCTTGCCGTGTATTGCCTAGCCGTGCGTTGTCGTGCATTAGCCTTGTCTTGCCTTACCGTGCCTTGCCTTGCGTTACCCTTTCCTTGCCTGGCCGTGGATTGCGTAGCTGTGCGTTGCCGTTCCTTAGCCTTGTTTCCCCTTGCCGTGCCTTGCCTTTTGTTACACTTGCCTTGCCTTGCTTTGCCTTGCCTTCCTTTCCTTCCGTTACTCTTTCCTTGCCTAGCCGTGCACTGCCTAGCCTTGCGTTGTCGTGCATTAGCTTTGCCTCCCCAAACCGTGCCTTGCCTTGCGTTACCATTTCCTTGCCTTGCCCTGCATTGCCTAGCCCTGTGTTGTCGTGCCTTAGTCTTGTTTGCCCTTACCGTGCCGTTGTTCCGTTACCCTTGCCTTTCCCTGCTTTCCCTAGCCTTCCTTGCCTTCCGTTCCTCTTTGCTTGCCTTCCGTGCATTGCCTAGCCTTGCGTTGTCGTGCCTTAGCCTTGCCTCGCCTGACCGTGCCTTGCCTTGCGTTACCCTTTCCTTGCCTTGCCGTGAATTGCCTAGCCGTGCGTTGTCGTGCATCAGCCTTGCCTTGCCTCACCGTGCGTTGCCTTGCGTTACCCTTACCTTGCCTTGCTTTCCCTTCCTTTCATTGCCTTCCGTTACTCTTTGCTTTCCTTCCGTGCATTGCCTAGCCTTGCGTTGTCGTGCCTTAGCCTTGCCTCGCCTGACAGTGCCTTGCCTTGCGTTACCCTTTCCTTGCCTTGCCGTGCATTGCCTAGCCGTGCGTTGCCGTGCCTTAGCCTTGTTTCCCCTTGCCGTGCCGTTCGTTCCGTTACCCTTGCCTTGCCTTGCTTTCCCTTGCCTTCCTTGCCTTCCGTTACTCTTTGCTTGCCTTCCGTGCATTGCCTAGCCTTGCGTTGTCGTGCCCTAGCCTTGCCTCGCGTAACGGTGCCTTGCCTTGCGTTACCCTTTCCTTTCCTTGCCGTGCATTGCCTAGCCGTGCGTTGTCGTGTATCAGCCTTGCCTTGCCTCACCGTGCCTTGCCTTGCGTTACCCTTTCCTTGCCTTGCCGTGCATTGCCTAGCCCTGCGTTGTCGTGCCTTAGCCTTGTTTCCCCTTGCCGTGCCGTTCCGTCTGTTACCCTTGCCTTGCCTTGCTTTCCCTTGCCTTCCTTGCCTTCCGGTACTCTTTGCTTGCTTTCCGTGCATTGCCTAGCCTTGCGTTGTCGTGCATTCGCCTTCCTCCCCAAACCGTGCCTTGCCTTGCGTTACCCTTTCCTTGCCTTGCCCTGCATTGCCTAGCCCTGTGTTGTCGTGCCTTAGCCTTGTTTCCCCTTACCGTGCCGTTCCTTTCGTTACCCTTGCCTTCCCCTGCTTTCCCTTGCCTTCCTTGCCTTCCGTTACTCTTTGCTTGCCTTCCGTGCATTGCCTAGCCTTGCGTTGTCGTGCCTTAGCCTTGCCTCGCCTGACCGTGCCTTGCCTTGAGTTACCCTTTCCTTGCCTTGCCGTGCATTGCCTAGCCGTGCGTTGTCGTGCATTTGCCTTGTCTTGCCTCAGCGTGCTTTGCCTCGCGTTACCCTTTCCTTGCCTTGCCGTGCATTGCCTAGCCCTGCATTGTCGTGCCTTAGCTTTGTTTCCCCTTACCGTGCCGTTCCTTTCGTTGCCCTTGCCTTCCCTTGCTTTCCCTTGCCTTCCTTGCCTTCCGTTACTCTTTGCTTGCCTTCCGTTCATTGCCTAGCCTTGCGTTGTCGTGCCTTAGCCTTGCCTCGCCTGACCGTGCCTTGCCTTGCGTTACCCTTTCCTTGCCTTGCCGTGCATTGCCTAGCCGTGCCTTGCCTTGCGTTACCCTTTCCTTGCCTTGCCGTGCATTGCCTAGCCCTGCATTGTCGTGCCTTAGCTTTGTTTCCCCTTACCGTGCCGTTCCTTTCGTTGCCCTTGCCTTCCCTTGCTTTCCCTTGCCTTCCTTGCCTTCCGTTACTCTTTGCTTGCCTTCCGTTCATTGCCTAGCCTTGCGTTGTCGTGCCTTAGCCTTGCCTCGCCTGACCGTGCCTTGCCTTGCGTTACCCTTTCCTTGCCTCGCCGTGCATTGCCTACCCGTGCATTGTCGTGCATTAGCCTTGTCTTGCCTTACCGTGCCTTGGCTTGCGTTACCCTTTCCTTGCCTTGCCGTGCATTGCCTAGCCGTGCGTTGCCGTGCCTTAGCCTTGTTTCCCCTTGCCGTGCCGTTCCTTCCGTTACCCTAGCCTTGCCTTGCTTTCCCTTGCCTTCCTTGCCTTCCGTTACTCTTTGCTTGCCTTCCGTGCATTGCCTAGTCTTGCGTTGTCGTGCCTTAGCCTTGCCTCGCGTAACGGTGCCTTGCCTTGCGTTACCCTTTCCTTTCCTTGCCGTGCATTGGCTAGCCCTGCGTTGTCGTGCCTTAGCCTTGTTTCCCCTTCCCGTGTACGTTCCTTCCGTTACCCTTGCCTTCCCCTGCTTTCCCTTGCCTTCCTTGCTTCCGTTACTCTTTGCTTGCCTTCCGTTTATTGCCTAGCCTTGCGTTGTCGTGCCTTAGCCTTGCCTCGCCTGACCGTGCCTTGCCTTGCGTTACCCTTTCCTTGCCTTGCCGTGCATTGCTTAGCCGTGCGTTGTCGTGCATTTGCCTTGCCTTGCCTCACCGTGCCTTGCCTTGCGTTACCCTTTCCTTGCCTGGCCGTGCATTGCCTAGCCGTGCGTTGTCGTGCATTAGCCTTGTTTTGCCTTACCGTGCCTTGCCTTGCGTTACCCTTTCCTTCCCTGGCCGTGCATTGCGTAGCCGTGCGTTGCCGTTCCTTAGCCTTGTTTCCCCTTGCCGTGCCATGCCTTTTGTTACACTTGCCTTGCCTTGCTTTGCCTTGCCTTCCTTTCCTTCCGTTACTCTTTCCTTGCCTTGTCTTGCATTGCCTAGCCTTGCGTTGTCGTGCATTAGCTTTGCCTCCCCAAACCGTGCCTTGCCTTGCGTTACCATTTCCTTGCCTTGCCCTGCATTGCCTAGCCCTGTGTTGTCGTGCCTTAGTCTTGTTTGCCCTTCCCGTGCCGTTCCTTCCGATACCCTTGCCTTTCCCTGCATTCCCTAGCCTTCCTTGCCTTCCGTTCCTCTTTGCTTGCCTTCCGTGCATTGCCTAGCCTTGCGTTGTCGTGCCTTAGCCTTGCCTCGCCTGACAGTGCCTTGCCTTGCGTTACCCTTTCCTTGCCTTGCCGTGCATTGCCTAGCCGTGCGTTGTCGTGCATCAGCCTTGCCTTGCCTCACCGTGCCTTGCCTTGCGTTACCCTTTCCTTGCCTTGCCGTGCATTGCCTAGCCGTGCGTTGCCGTGCCTTAGCCTTGTTTCCCCTTACCGTGCCGTTCCTTTCGTTGCCCTTGCCTTCCCTTGCTTTCCCTTGCCTTCCTTGCCTTCCGTTACTCTTTGCTTGCCTTCCGTTCATTGCCTAGCCTTGCGTTGTCGTGCCTTAGCCTTGCCTCGCCTGACCGTGCCTTGCCTTGCGTTACCCTTTCCTTGCCTTGCCGTGCATTGCCTAGCCTTGCGTTGTCGTACCTTAGCCTTGTTTCCCCTTGCCGTGCCGTGCCTTTTGTTACACTTGCCTTGCCTTGCTTTGCCTTACCTTCCGTTCCTTCCGTTACTCTTTCCTTGCCTAGCCGTGCACTGCCTAGCCTTGCGTTGTCGTGCATTAGCCTTGCCTCCCCTGATCGTGCCTTGCCTTGCGTTACCCTTTCCTTGCCTTGCCGTGCATTGCCTAGCCCTGCGTTGTCGTGCCTTAGCCTTGTTTGCCCTTACCGTGCCGTTCCTTCCGTTACCCTTGCCTTTCCCTGCTTTCCCTAGCCTTCCTTGCCTTCCGTTACTCTTTGCTTGCCTTCCGTGCATTGCCTAGCCTTGCGTTGTCGTGCATTAGCCTTGCCTCGCCTGACCGTGCCTTGCCTTGCGTTACCCTTTCCTTGCCTTGCCGTGCATTGCCTAGCCGTGCGTTGTCGTGCATTAGCCTTGCCTTGCCTCACCGTGCCTTGCCTTGCGTTACCCTTGCCTTGCCTTGCTTTCCCTTGCCTTCCTTGCCTTCCGTTACTCTTTGCTTGCCTTCCGTGCATTGCCTAGCCTTGCGTTGTCGTGCCTTAGCCTTGCCTCGCGTAACGGTGCCTTGCCTTGCGTTACCCTTTCCTTTCCTTGCCGTGCATTGGCTAGCCCTGCGTTGTCGTGCCTTAGCCTTGTTTCCCCTTACCGTGCCGTTCCTTTCGTTACCCTTGCCTTCCCCTGCTTTCCCTTGCTTTCCTTGCCTTCCGTTACTCTTTGCTTGCCTTCCGTTTATTGCCTAGCCTTGCGTTGTCGTGCCTTAGCCTTGCCGCGCCTTACCGTGCCTTGCCTTGCGTTACCCTTTCCTTGCCTTGCCGTGCATTGCCTAGCCTTGCGTTGTCGTGCCTTAGCCTTGCCCCGCCTGACCGTGCCTTGCCTTGCGTTACCCTTTCCTTGCCTTGCCGTGCATTGCCTAGCCGTGCGTTGCCGTGCCTTAGCCTTGTTTCCCCTTGCCGTGCCGTTCCTTCTGTTACCCTTGCCTTGCCTTGCTTTCCCTTGCCTTCCTTGCCTTCCGTTACTCTTTGCTTGCCTTCCGTGCATTGCCTAGCCTTGCGTTGTCGTGCATGCGCCTTCCTCCCGAAACCGTGCCTTGCCTTGCGTTACCCTTTCCTTGCCTTGCCCTGCATTGCCTAGCCCTGTGTTGTCGTGCCTTAGCCTTGTTTCCCCTTACCGTGCCGTTCCTTTCGTTACCCTTGCCTTCCCCTGCTTTCCCTTGCCTTCCTTGCCTTCCGTTCCTCTTTGCTTGCCTTCCGTTTATTGCCTAGCCTTGCGTTGTCGTGCCTTAGCCTTGCCGCGCCTTACCGTGCTTTGCCTTGCGTTACCCTTTCCTTGCCTTGCCGTGCATTGCCTAGCCTTGCGTTGTCGTGCCTTAGCCTTGCCTCGCCTGACCGTGCCTTGCCTTGCGTTACCCTTTCCTTGCCTTGCCGTGCATTGCCTAGCCGTGCGTTGTCGTGCATCAGCCTTGCCTTGCCTCACCGTGCCTTGCCTTGCATTACCCTTTCCTTGCCTTGCCGTGCATTGCCTAGCCGTGCGTTGCCGTGCCTTAGCCTTGTTTCCCCTTGCCGTGCCGTTCCTTCTGTTACCCTTGCCTTGCCTTGCTTTCCCTTGCCTTCCTTGCCTTCCGTTACTCTTTGCTTGCCTTCCGTGCATTGCCTAGCCTTGCGTTGTCGTGCATGCGCCTTCCTCCCGAAACCGTGCCTTGCCTTGCGTTACCCTTTCCTTGCCTTGCCCTGCATTGCCTAGCCCTGTGTTGTCGTGCCTTAGCCTTTTTCCCCTTACCGTGCCGTTCCTTTCGTTACCCTTGCCTTCCCCTGCTTTCCCTTGCCTTCCTTGCCTTCCGTTACTCTTTGCTTGCCTTCCGTGCATTGCCTAGCCTTGCGTTGTCGTGCCTTAGCCTTGCCTCGCCTGACCGTGCCTTGCCTTGAGTTACCCTTTCCTTGCCTTGCCGTGCATTGCCTAGCCGTGCGTTGTCGTGCATTTGCCTTGTCTTGCCTCACCGTGCGTTGCCTTGCGTTACCCTTTCCTTGCCTTGCCGTGCATTGCCTAGCTGTGCGTTGCCGTGCCTTAGCCTTGTTTCCCCTTGCCGTGCCGTTCCTTCTGTTACCCTTGCCTTGCCTTGCTTTCCCTTGCCTTCCTTGCCTTCCGTTACTCTTTGCTTGCCTTCCGTGCATTGCCTAGCCTTGCGTTGTCGTGCCTTAGCCTTGCCTCGCCTGACCGTGCCTTGCCTTGAGTTACCCTTTCCTTGCCTTGCCGTGCATTGCCTAGCCGTGCGTTGTCGTGCATTTGCCTTGCCTTCCCTCACCGTGCCTTGCCTTGCGTTACCCTTTCCTTGCCTGGCCGTGCATTGCCTAGCCGTGCGTTGTCGTGCATTAGCCTTGTCTTGCCTTACCGTGCCTTGCCTTGCGTTACCCTTTCCTTCCCTGGCTGTGCATTGCATAGCCGTGCGTTGCCGTTCCTTAGCCTTGTTACCCCTTGCCGTGCCTTGCCTTTTGTTACACTTGCCTTGCCTTGCTTTGCCTTGCCTTCCTTTCCTTCCGTTACTCTTTCCTTGCCTAGCCGTGCACTGCCTAGCCTTGCGTTGTCGTGCATTAGCTTTGCCTCCCCAAACCGTGCCTTGCCTTGCGTTACCATTTCCTTGCCTTGCCCTGCATTGCCTAGCCCTGTGTTGTCGTGCCTTAGTCTTGTTTGCCCTTACCGTGCCGTTCCTTCCGTTACCCTTGCCTTTCCCTGCTTTCCCTAGCCTTCCTTGCCTTCCGTTATTCTTTGCTTGCCTTCCGTGCATTGCCTAGCCTTGCGTTGTCGTGCCTTAGCCTTGCCTCGCCTAACCGTGCCTTGCCTTGCGTTACCCTTTCCTTTCCTTGCCGTGCATTGCCTAGCCCTGCGTTGTCGTGCCTTAGCCTTGTTTCCCCTTACCGTGCCGTTCCTTCCGTTACCCTTGCCTTCCCCTGCTTACCCTTGCCTTCCTTGCCTTCCGTTACTCTTTGCTTGCATTCCGTTTACTGCCTAGCCTTGCGTTGTCGTGCCTTAGCCTTGCCGCGCCTTACCGTGCCTTGCCTTTGCGTTACCCTTTCCTTGCCTTGCCGTGCATTGCCTAGCCTTGCGTTGTCGTGCCTTAGCCTTGCCTCGCCTGACCGTGCCTTGCCTTGCGTTACCCTTTCCTTGCCTTGCCGTGCATTGCCTAGCCGTGCGTTGTCGTGCATCAGCCTTGCCTTGCCTCACCGTGCCTTGCCTTGCGTTACCCTTTCCTTGCCTTGCCGTGCATTGCCTAGCCGTGCGTTGCCGTGCCTTAGCCTTGTTTCCCCTTGCCGTGCCGTTCCTTCCGTTACCCTTGCCTTCCCTTGCTTTCCCTTGCCTTCCTTGCCTTCCGTTACTCTTTTCTTGCCTTCCGTGCATTGCCTAGCCTTGCGTTGTCGTGCATTCGCCTTCCACCCCAAACCGTGCCTTGCCTTGCGTTACCCTTTCCTTGCCTTGCCCTGCATTGCCTAGCCCTGTGTTGTCGTGCCTTAGCCTTGTTTCCCCTTGCCGTGCCGTTCCTTCCGTTACCCTTGCCTTCCCTTGCTTTCCCTTGCCTTCCTTGCATTCCGTTACTCTTTCCTTGCCTTCCGTGCATTCCCTAGCCTTGCGTTGTCGTGCCTTAGCCTTGCCTCGCCTGACCGTGCCTTGCCTTGAGTTACCCTTTCCTTGCCTTGCCGTGCATTGCCTAGCCGTGCGTTGTCGTGCATTTGCCTTGTCTTGCCTCACCGTGCTTTGCCTCGCGTTACCCTTTCCTTGCCTTGCCGTGCATTGCCTAGCCCTGCATTGTCGTGCCTTAGCTTTGTTTCCCCTTACCGTGCCGTTCCTTTCGTTACCCTTGCCTTCCCCTGCTTTCCCTTGCCTTCCTTGCCTTCCGTTACTCTTTGCTTGCCTTCCGTTTATTGCCTAGCCTTGCGTTGTCGTGCCTTAGCCTTGCCGCGCCTTACCGTGCCTTGCCTTGCGTTACCCTTTCCTTGCCTTGCCGTGCATTGCCTAGCCTTGCGTTGTCGTGCCTTAGCCTTGCCTCGCCTGACCGTGCCTTGCCTTGCGTTACCCTTTCCTTGCCTTGCCGTGCATTGCCTAGCCGTGCGTTGTCGTGCATCAGCCTTGCCTTGCTTCACCGTGCCTTGCCTTGCGTTACCCTTTCCTTGCCTTGCCGTGCATTGCCTAGCCCTGTGTTGTCGTGCCTTAGCCTTGATTCCCCTTACCGTGCCGTTCCTTTCGTTACCCTTGCCTGCCCCTGCTATCCCTTGCCTTCCTTGCCTTCCGTTACTCTTTGCTTGCCTTCCGTGCATTGCCTAGCCTTGCGTTGTCGTGCCTTAGCCTTGCCTCGCCTGACCGTGCCTTGCCTTGAGTTACCCTTTCCTTGCCTTGCCGTGCATTGCCTAGCCGTGCGTTGTCGTGCATTAGCCTTGTCTTGCCTTACCGTGCCTTGCCTTGCGTTACCCTTTCCTTGCCTGGCCGTGCATTGCCTAGCCTTGCGTTGTCGTGCCCTAGCCTTGCCTCGCGTAACGGTGCCTTGCCTTGCGTTACCCTTTCCTTTCCTTGCCGTGCATTGGCTAGCCCTGCGTTGTCGTGCCTTAGCCTTGTTTCCCCTTACCGTGCCGTTCCTTCCGTTACCCTTGCCTTCCCCTGCTTTCCCTTGCCTTCCTTGCCTTCCGTTACTCGTTGCTTGCCTTCCGTTTACTGCCTAGCCTTGCGTTGTCGTGCCTTAGCATTGCCGCGCCTTACCGTGCCTTGCCTTGCGTTACCCTTTCCTTGCCTTGCCGTGCATTGCCTAGCCTTGCGTTGTCGTGCCTTAGCCTTGCCTCGCCTGACCGTGCCTTGCCTTGCGTTACCCTTTCCTTGCCTTGCCGTGCATTGCCTAGCCGTGCGTTGTCGTGCATCAGCCTTGCCTTGCCTCACCGTGCCTTGCCTTGCGTTACCCTTTCCTTGCCTTGCCGTGCATTGCCTAGCCGTGCGTTGCCGTGCCTTAGCCTTGTTTCCCCTTGCCGTGCCGTTCCTTCTGTTACCCTTGCCTTGCTTTGCTTTCCCTTGCCTTCCTTGCCTTCCGTTACTCTTTGCTTGCCTTCCGTGCATTGCCTAGCCTTGCGTTGTCGTGCATTCGCCTTCCTCCCCAAACCGTGCCTTGCCTTGCGTTACCCTTTCCTTGCCTTGCCGTGCATTGCCTAGCCCTGCATTGTCGTGCCTTAGATTTGTTTCCCGTTACCGTGCCGTTCCTTTCGTTGCCCTTGCCTTGCCTTGCTTTCCCTTGCCTTCCTTGCCTTCCGTTACTCTTTGCTTGCCTTCCGTGCATTGCCTAGCCTTGCGTTGTCGTGCCTTAGCCTTGCCTCGCCTGACCGTGCCTTGCCTTGCGTTACCCTTTCCTTTCCTTGCCGTGCATTGCCTAGCCGTGCGTTGTCGTGCATTTGCCTTGCCTTGCCTCACCGTTCCTTGCCTTGCGTTACCCTTTCCTTGCCTGGCCGTGCATTGCCTAGCCGTGCGTTGTCGTGCATTAGCCTTCTCTTGCCTTACCGTGCCTTGCCTTGCGTTACCCTTTCCTTGCCTGGCCGTGGATTGCGTAGCCGTGCGTTGCCGTTCCTTAGCCTTGTTTCCCCTTGCCGTGCCTTGCCTTTTGTTACACTTGCCTTGCCTTGCTTTGCCTTGCCTTCCTTTCCTTCCGTTACTCTTTCCTTGCCTAGCCGTGCACTGCCTAGCCTTGCGTTGTCGTGCATTAGCTTTGCCTCGCCAAACCGTGCCTTGCCTTGCGTTACCATTTCCTTGCCTTGCCCTGCATTGCCTAGCCCTGTGTTGTCGTGCCTTAGTCTTGTTTGCCCTTACCGTGCCGTTCCTTCCGTTACCCTTGCCTTTCCCTGCTTTCCCTAGCCTTCCTTGCCTTCCGTTCCTCTTTGCTTGCCTTCCGTGCATTGCCTAGCCTTGCGTTGTCGTGCCTTAGCCTTGCCTCGCCTGGCCGTGCCTTGCCTTCCGTTACCCTTTCCTTGCCTTGCCGTGAATTGCCTAGCCGTGCGTTGTCGTGCATCAGCCTTGCCTTGCCTCACCGTGCCTTGCCTTGCGTTACCCTTGCCTTGCCTTGCTTTCCCTTGCCTTCCTTGCCTTCCGTTACTCTTTGCTTGCCTTCCGTGCATTGCCTAGCCTTGCGTTGTCGTGCCTTAGCCTTGCCTCGCGTAACGGTGCCTTGCCTTGCGTTACCCTTTCCTTTCCTTGCCGTGCATTGGCTAGCCCTGCGTTGTCGTGCCTTAGCCTTGTTTCCCCTTACCGTGCCGTTCCTTCCGTTACCCTTGCCTTCCCCTGCTTTCCCTTGCCTTACTTGCCTTCCGTTACTCTTTGCTTGCCTTCCGTTTATTGCCTAGCCTTGCGTTGTCGTGCCTTAGCCTTGCCTCGCCTGACCGTGCCTTGCCTTGAGTTACCCTTTCCTTGCCTTGCCGTGCATTGCCTAGCCGTGCGTTGTCGTGCATTTGCCTTGTCTTGCCTCACCGTGCTTTGCCTCGCGTTACCCTTTCCTTGCCTTGCCGTGCATTGCCTAGCCCTGCATTGTCGTGCCTTAGCTTTGTTTCCCCTTACCGTGCCGTTCCTTCCGTTACCCTTGCCTTCCCCTGCTTTCCCTTTCCTTCCTTGCCTTCCGTTACTCTTTGCTTGCCTTCCGTTTACTGCCTAGCCTTGCATTGTCGTGCCTTAGCCTTGCCGCGCCTTACCGTGCCTTGCCTTGCGTTACCCTTTCCTTGCCTTGCCGTGCATTGCCTAGCCTTGCGTTGTCGTGCCTTAGCCTTGCCTCGCCTGACCGTGCCTTGCCTTGCGTTACCCTTTCCTTGCCTTGCCCTGCATTGCCTAGCCCTGTGTTGTCGTGCCTTAGCCTTGTTTCCCCTTACCGTGCCGTTCCTTTCGTTACCCTTGCCTTCCCCTGCTTTCCCTTGCCTTCCTTGCCTTCCGTTACTCTTTGCTTGCCTTCCGTGCATTGCCTAGCCTTGCGTTGTCGTGCCTTAGCCTTGCCTCGCCTGACCGTGCCTTGCCTTGAGTTACCCTTTCCTTGCCTTGCCGTGCATTGCCTAGCCGTGCGTTGTCGTGCATTTGCCTTGTCTTGCCTCACCGTGCTTTGCCTTGCGTTACCCTTTCCTTGCCTTACCGTGCATTGCCTAGCCCTGCATTGTCGTGCCTTAGCTTTGTTTCCCCTTACCGTGCCGTTCCTTTCGTTGCCCTTGCCTTGCCTTGCTTTCCCTTGCCTTCCTTGCCTTCCGTTACTCTTTGCTTGCCTTCCGTGCATTGCCTAGCATTGCGTTGTCGTGCCTTAGCCTTGCCTCGCGTAACGGTGCCTTGCCTTGCGTTACCCTTTCCTTTCCTTGCCGTGCATTGGCTAGCCCTGCGTTGTCGTGCCTTAGCCTTGTTTCCCCTTACCGTGCCGTTCCTTCCGTTACCCTTGCCTTCCCCTGCTTTCCCTTGCCTTCCTTGCCTTCCGTTACTCTTTGCTTGCCTTCCGTTTATTGCCTAGCCTTGCGTTGTCGTGCCTTAGCCTTGCCGCGCCTTACCGTGCCTTGCCTTGCGTTACCCTTTCCTTTCCTTGCTGTGCATTGCCTAGCTTTGCGTTGTCGTGCCTTAGCCTTGCCTCGCCTGACCGTGCCTTGCCTTGCGTTACCCTTTCCTTGCCTTGCCGTGCATTGCCTAGCCGTGCGTTGTCGTGCATCAGCCTTGCCTTGCCTCACCGTTCCTTGCCTTGCGTTACCCTTTCCTTGCCTGGCCGTGCATTGCCTAGCCGTGCGTTGTCGTGCATTAGCCTTGTCTTGCCTTACCGTGCCTTGCCTTGAGTTACCCTTTCCTTGCCTGGCCGTGGATTGCGTAGCCGTGCGTTGCCGTTCCTTAGCCTTGTTTCCCCTTGCCGTGCCTTGCCTTTTGTTACACTTGCCTTGCCTTGCTTTGCCTTGCCTTCCTTTCCTTCCGTTACTCTTTCCTTGCCTAGCCGTGCACTGCCTAGCCTTGCGTTGTCGTGCATTAGCTTTGCCTCCCCAAACCGTGCCTTGCCTTGCGTTACCATTTCCTTGCCTTGCCCTGCATTGCCTAGCCCTGTGTTGTCGTGCCTTAGTCTTGTTTGCCCTTACCGTGCCGTTCCTTCCGTTACCCTTGCCTTTCCCTGCTTTCCCTAGCCTTCCTTGCCTTCCGTTCCTCTTTGCTTGCCTTCCGTGCATTGCCTAGCCTTGCGTTGTCGTGCCTTAGCCTTGCCTCGCCTGACCGTGCCTTGCCTTGCGTTACCCTTTCCTTTCCTTGCCGTGAATTGCCTAGCCGTGCGTTGTCGTGCATCAGCCTTGCCTTGCCTCACCGTGCCTTGCCTTGCGTTACCCTTACCTTGCCTTGCTTTCCCTTCCTTTCATTGCCTTCCGTTACTATTTGCTTTCCTTCCGTGCATTGCCTAGCCTTGCGTTGTCGTGCCTTAGCCTTGCCTCGCCTGACAGTGCCTTGCCTTGCGTTACCCTTTCCTTGCCTTGCCGTGCATTGCCTAGCCGTGCGTTGTCGTGCCTTAGCCTTGTTTCCCCTTGCCGTGTCTTCCTTCCGTTACCCTTGCCTTCCCTTGCTTTCCCTTGCCTTCTTTGCATTCCGTTACTCTTTTCATGCCTTCCCTGCATTACCTAGCCTTGCGTTGTCGTGCCTTAGCTTTGCCTCGGGTAACGGTGCCTTGCCTTGCGTTACCCTTTCCTTTCCTTGCCGTGCATTGGCTAGCCCTGCGTTGTCGTGCCTTAGCCTTGTTTCCCCTTGCCGTGCCGTTCCTTCCGTTACCCTTGCCTTCTCTTGCTTTCCCTTGCCTTCCTTGCCTTCCGTTACTCTTTGCTTGCCTTCCGTGCATTGCCTAGCCTTGCGTTGTCGTGCCTTAGCCTTGCCTCGCCTGACCGTGCCTTGCCTTGAGTTACCCTTTCCTTGCTTTGCCGTGCATTGCCTAGCCGTGCGTTGTCGTGCATTTGCCTTGTCTTGCCTCACCGTGCTTTGCCTCGCGTTACCCTTTCCTTTCCTTGCCGTGCATTGCCTAGCCCTGCATTGTCGTGCCTTAGCTTTGTTTCCCCTTACCGTGCCGTTCCTTTCGTTACCCTTGCCTTCCCCTGCTTTCCCTTGCCTTCCTTGCCTTCCGTTACTCTTTGCTTGGCTTCCGTTTATTGCCTAGCCTTGCGTTGTCGTGCCTTAGCCTTGCCTCGCCTGACCGTGCCTTGCCTTGCGTTACCCTTTCCTTGCCTTGCCGTGCATTGCCTAGCCGTGCGTTGTCCTGCATCAGCCTTGCCTTGCTTCACCGTGCCTTGCCTTGCGTTACCCTTTCCTTGCCTTGCCGTGCATTGCCTAGCCCTGTGTTGTCGTGCCTTAGCCTTGTTTCCCCTTGCCGTGCCGTTCCTTCCGTTACCCTTGCCTTCCCTTGCTTTCCCTTGCCTTCCTTGCCTTCCGTTACTCTTTGCTTGCCTTCCGTGCATTGCCTAGCCTTGCGTTGTCGTGCCTTAGCCTTGCCTCGCCTGACCGTGCCTTGCCTTGAGTTACCCTTTCCTTGCCTTGCCGTGCATTGCCTAGCCGTGCGTTGTCGTGCATTTGCCTTGTCTTGCCTCACCGTGCTTTGCCTCGCGTTACCCTTTCCTTGCCTTGCCGTGCATTGCCTAGCCCTGCATTGTCGTGCCTTAGCTTTGTTTCCCCTTACCGTGCCGTTCCTTTCGTTACCCTTGCCTTCCCCTGCTTTCCCTTGCCTTCCTTGCCTTCCGTTACTCTTTGCTTGCCTTCCGTTTATTGCCTAGCCTTGCGTTGTCGTGCCTTAGCCTTGCCGCGCCTTACCGTGCCTTGCCTTGCGTTACCCTTTCCTTGCCTTGCCGTGCATTGCCTAGCCTTGCGTTGTCGTGCCTTAGCCTTGCCTCGCCTGACCGTGCCTTGCCTTGCGTTACCCTTTCCTTGCCTTGCCGTGCATTGCCTAGCCGTGCGTTGTCCTGCATCAGCCTTGCCTTGCTTCACCGTGCCTTGCCTTGCGTTACCCTTTCCTTGCCTTGCCGTGCATTGCCTAGCCCTGTGTTGTCGTGCCTTAGCCTTGATTCCCCTTACCGTGCCGTTCCTTTCGTTACCCTTGCCTTCCCCTGCTATCCCTTGCCTTCCTTGCCTTCCGTTACTCTTTGCTTGCCTTCCGTGCATTGCCTAGCCTTGCGTTGTCGTGCCTTAGCCTTGCCTCGCCTGACCGTGCCTTGCCTTGAGTTACCCTTTCCTTGCCTTGCCGTGCATTGCCTAGCCGTGCGTTGTCGTGCATTTGCCTTGTCTTGCCTCACCGTGCTTTGCGTTGAGTTACCCTTTCCTTGCCTTGCCGTGCATTGCCTAGCCGTGCGTTGTCGTGCATTTGCCTTGTCTTCCCTCACCGTGCTTTGCCTCGCGTTACCCTTTCCTTGCCTTGCCGTGCATTGCCTAGCCCTGCATTGTCGTGCCTTAGCCTTGTTTCCCCTTACCGTGCCGTTCCTTTCGTTACCCTTGCCTTCCCCTGCTTTCCCTTGCCTTCCTTGCCTTCCGTTACTCTTTGCTTGCCTTCCGTGCATTGCCTAGCCTTGCGTTGTCGTGCCTTAGCCTTGCCTCGCCTGACCGTGCCTTGCCTTGAGTTACCCTTTCCTTGCCTTGCCGTGCATTGCCTAGCCGTGCGTTGTCGTGCATTTGCCTTGCCTTGCCTCACCGTTCCTTGCCTTGCGTTACCCTTTCCTTGCCTGGCCGTGCATTGCCTAGCCGTGCGTTGTCGTGCATTAGCCTTGTCTTGCCTTACCGTGCCTTGCCTTGCGTTACCCTTTCCTTGCCTGGCCGTGCATTGCCTAGCCTTGCGTTGTCGTGCCCTAGCCTTGCCTCGCGTAACGGTGCCTTGCCTTGCGTTACCCTTTCCTTTCCTTGCCGTGCATTGGCTAGCCCTGCGTTGTCGTGCCTTAGCCTTGTTTCCCCTTACCGTGCCGTTCCTTCCGTTACCCTTGCCTTCCCCTGCTTTCCCTTGCCTTCCTTGCCTTCCGTTACTCGTTGCTTGCCTTCCGTTTACTGCCTAGCCTTGCGTTGTCGTGCCTTAGCCTTGCCGCGCCTTACCGTGCCTTGCCTTGCGTTACCCTTTCCTTGCCTTGCCGTGCATTGCCTAGCCTTGCGTTGTCGTGCCTTAGCCTTGCCTCGCCTGACCGTGCCTTGCCTTGCGTTACCCTTTCCTTGCCTTGCCGTGCATTGCCTAGCCGTGCGTTGTCGTGCATCAGCCTTGCCTTGCCTCACCGTGCCTTGCCTTGCGTTACCCTTTCCTTGCCTTGCCGTGCATTGCCTAGCCGTGCGTTGCCGTGCCTTAGCCTTGTTTCCCCTTGCCGTGCCGTTCCTTCTGTTACCCTTGCCTTGCTTTGCTTTCCCTTGCCTTCCTTGCCTTCCGTTACTCTTTGCTTGCCTTCCGTGCATTGCCTAGCCTTGCGTTGTCGTGCATTCGCCTTCCTCCCCAAACCGTGCCTTGCCTTGCGTTACCCTTTCCTTGCCTTGCCGTGCATTGCCTAGCCCTGCATTGTCGTGCCTTAGATTTGTTTCCCGTTACCGTGCCGTTCCTTTCGTTGCCCTTGCCTTGCCTTGCTTTCCCTTGCCTTCCTTGCCTTCCGTTACTCTTTGCTTGCCTTCCGTGCATTGCCTAGCCTTGCGTTGTCGTGCCTTAGCCTTGCCTCGCCTGACCGTGCCTTGCCTTGCGTTACCCTTTCCTTTCCTTGCCGTGCATTGCCTAGCCGTGCGTTGTCGTGCATTTGCCTTGCCTTGCCTCACCGTTCCTTGCCTTGCGTTACCCTTTCCTTGCCTGGCCGTGCATTGCCTAGCCGTGCATTGTCGTGCATTAGCCTTGTCTTGCCTTACCGTGCCTTGCCTTGCGTTACCCTTTCCTTGCCTGGCCGTGGATTGCGTAGCCGTGCGTTGCCGTTCCTTAGCCTTGTTTCCCCTTGCCGTGCCTTGCCTTTTGTTACACTTGCCTTGCCTTGCTTTGCCTTGCCTTCCTTTCCTTCCGTTACTCTTTCCTTGCCTAGCCGTGCACTGCCTAGCCTTGCGTTGTCGTGCATTAGCTTTGCCTCGCCAAACCGTGCCTTGCCTTGCGTTACCATTTCCTTGCCTTGCCCTGCATTGCCTAGCCCTGTGTTGTCGTGCCTTAGTCTTGTTTGCCCTTACCGTGCCGTTCCTTCCGTTACCCTTGCCTTTCCCTGCTTTCCCTAGCCTTCCTTGCCTTCCGTTCCTCTTTGCTTGCCTTCCGTGCATTGCCTAGCCTTGCGTTGTCGTGCCTTAGCCTTGCCTCGCCTGACCGTGCCTTGCCTTCCGTTACCCTTTCCTTGCCTTGCCGTGAATTGCCTAGCCGTGCGTTGTCGTGCATCAGCCTTGCCTTGCCTCACCGTGCCTTGCGTTACCCTTTCCTTGCCTTGCTTTCCCTTGCCTTCCTTGCCTTCCGTTACTCTTTGCTTGCCTTCCGTGCATTGCCTAGCCTTGGGTTGTCGTGCCTTAGCCTTGCCTCGCGTAATGGTGCCTTGCCTTGCGTTACCCTTTCCTTTCCTTGCCGTGCATTGGCTAGCCCTGCGTTGTCGTGCCTTAGCCTTGTTTCCCCTTACCGTGCCGTTCCTTCCGTTACCCTTGCCTTCCCCTGCTTTCCCTTGCCTTCCTTGCCTTCCGTTACTCTTTGCTTGCCTTCCGTTTATTGCCTAGCCTTGCGTTGTCGTGCCTTAGCCTTGCCTCGCCTGACCGTGCCTTGCCTTGAGTTACCCTTTCCTTGCCTTGCCGTGCATTGCCTAGCCGTGCGTTGTCGTGCATTTGCCTTGTCTTGCCTCACCGTGCTTTGCCTCGCGTTACCATTTCCTTGCCTTGCCGTGCATTGTCTAGCCCTGCATTGTCGTGCCTTAGCTTTGTTTCCCCTTACCGTGCCGTTCCTTCCGTTACCCTTGCCTTTCCCTTCTTTCCCTAGCATTCCTTGCCTTGCGTTACTCTTTGCTTGCCTTCCGTTTACTGCCTAGCCTTGCATTGTCGTGCCTTAGCCTTGCCGCGCCTTACCGTGCCTTGCCTTGCGTTACCCTTTCCTTGCCTTGCCGTGCATTGCCTAGCCTTGCGTTGTCGTGCCTTAGCCTTGCCTCGCCTGACCGTGCCTTGCCTTGCGTTACCCTTTCCTTGCCTTGTCGTGCATTGCCTAGCCGTGCGTTGTCGTGCATCAGCCTTGCCTTGCCTCACCGTGCCTTGCCTTGCGTTACCCTTTCCTTGCCTTGCCGTGCATTGCCTAGCCGTGCGTTGCCGTGCCTTAGCCTTGTTTCCCCTTGCCGTGCCGTTCCTTCTGTTACCCTTGCCTTGCCTTGCTTTCCCTTGCCTTCCTTGCCTTCCGTTACTCTTTGCTTGCCTTCCGTGCATTGCCTAGCCTTGCGTTGTCGTGCATTCGCCTTCCACCCCAAACCGTGCCTTGCCTTGCGTTACCCTTTCCTTGCCTTGCCCTGCATTGCCTAGCCCTGTGTTGTCGTGCCTTAGCCTTGTTTCCCCTTACCGTGCCGTTCCTTTCGTTACCCTTGCCTTCCCCTGCTTTCCCTTGCCTTCCTTGCCTTCCGTTACTCTTTGCTTGCCTTCCGTGCATTGCCTAGCCTTGCGTTGTCGTGCCTTAGCCTTGCCTCGCCTGACCGTGCCTTGCCTTGAGTTACCCTTTCCTTGCCTTGCCGTGCATTGCCTAGCCGTGCGTTGTCGTGCATTTGCCTTGTCTTGCCTCACCGTGCTTTGCCTTGCGTTACCCTTTCCTTGCCTTGCCGTGCATTGCCTAGCCCTGCATTGTCGTGCCTTAGCTTTGTTTCCCCTTACCGTGCCGTTCCTTTCGTTGCCCTTGCCTTGCCTTGCTTTCCCTTGCCTTCCTTGCCTTCCGTTACTCTTTGCTTGCCTTCCGTGCATTGCCTAGCATTGCGTTGTCGTGCCTTAGCCTTGCCTCGCGTAACGGTGCCTTGCCTTGCGTTACCCTTTCCTTTCCTTGCCGTGCATTGGCTAGCCCTGCTTTGTCGTGCCTTAGCCTTGTTTCCCCTTACCGTGCCGTTCCTTCCGTTACCCTTGCCTTCCCCTGCTTTCCCTTGCCTTCCTTGCCTTCCGTTACTCTTTGCTTGCCTTCCGTTTATTGCCTAGCCTTGCGTTGTCGTGCCTTAGCCTTGCCGCGCCTTACCGTGCCTTGCCTTGCGTTACCCTTTCCTTGCCTTGCTGTGCATTGCCTAGCTTTGCGTTGTCGTGCCTTAGCCTTGCCTCGCCTGACCGTGCCTTGCCTTGCGTTACCCTTTCCTTGCCTTGCCGTGCATTGCCTAGCCGTGCGTTGTCGTGCATCAGCCTTGCCTTGCCTCACCGTTCCTTGCCTTGCGTTACCCTTTCCTTGCCTGGCCGTGCATTGCCTAGCCGTGCGTTGTCGTGCATTAGCCTTGTCTTGCCTTACCGTGCCTTGCCTTGAGTTACCCTTTCCTTGCCTGGCCGTGGATTGCGTAGCCGTGCGTTGCCGTTCCTTAGCCTTGTTTCCCCTTGCCGTGCCTTGCCTTTTGTTACACTTGCCTTGCCTTGCTTTGCCTTGCCTTCCTTTCCTTCCGTTACTCTTTCCTTGCCTAGCCGTGCACTGCCTAGCCTTGCGTTGTCGTGCATTAGCTTTGCCTCCCCAAACCGTGCCTTGCCTTGCGTTACCATTTCCTTGCCTTGCCCTGCATTGCCTAGCCCTGTGTTGTCGTGCCTTAGTCTTGTTTGCCCTTACCGTGCCGTTCCTTCCGTTACCCTTGCCTTTCCCTGCTTTCCCTAGCCTTCCTTGCCTTCCGTTCCTCTTTGCTTGCCTTCCGTGCATTGCCTAGCCTTGCGTTGTCGTGCCTTAGCCTTGCCTCGCCTGACCGTGCCTTGCCTTGCGTTACCCTTTCCTTTCCTTGCCGTGAATTGCCTAGCCGTGCGTTGTCGTGCATCAGCCTTGCCTTGCCTCACCGTGCCTTGCCTTGCGTTACCCTTACCTTGCCTTGCTTTCCCTTCCTTTCATTGCCTTCCGTTACTATTTGCTTTCCTTCCGTGCATTGCCTAGCTTTGCGTTGTCGTGCCTTAGCCTTGCCTCGCCTGACAGTGCCTTGCCTTGCGTTACCCTTTCCTTGCCTTGCCGTGCATTGCCTAGCCGTGCGTTTCCGTGCCTTAGCCTTGTTTCCCCTTGCCGTGCCGTTCCTTCCGTTACCCTTGCCTTGCCTTGCTTTCCCTTGCCTTCCTTGCCTTCCGTTACTCTTTGCTTGCCTTCCGTGCATTACCTAGCCTTGCGTTGTCGTGCCTTAGCTTTGCCTCGGGTAACGGTGCCTTGCCTTGCGTTACCCTTTCCTTTCCTTGCCGTGCATTGGCTAGCCCTGCGTTGTCGTGCCTTAGCCTTGTTTCCCCTTGCCATGCCGTTCCTTCCGTTACCCTTGCCTTCTCTTGCTTTCCCTTGCCTTCCTTGCCTTCCGTTACTCTTTGCTTGCCTTCCGTGCATTGCCTAGCCTTGCGTTGTCGTGCCTTAGCCTTGCCTCGCCTGACCGTGCCTTGCCTTGAGTTACCCTTTCCTTGCCTTGCCGTGCATTGCCTAGCCGTGCGTTGTCGTGCATTTGCCTTGTCTTGCCTCACCGTGCTTTGCCTCGCGTTACCCTTTCCTTGCCTTGCCGTGCATTGCCTAGCCCTGAATTGTCGTGCCTTAGCTTTGTTTCCCCTTACCGTGCCGTTCCTTTCGTTACCCTTGCCTTCCCCTGCTTTCCCTTGCCTTCCTTGCCTTCCGTTACTCTTTGCTTGGCTTCCGTTTATTGCCTAGCCTTGCGTTGTCGTGCCTTAGCCTTGCCTCGCCTGACCGTGCCTTGCCTTGCGTTACCCTTTCCTTGCCTTGCCGTGCATTGCCTAGCCGTGCGTTGTCCTGCATCAGCCTTGCCTTGCTTCACCGTGCCTTGCCTTGCGTTACCCTTTCCTTGCCTTGCCGTGCATTGCCTAGCCCTGTGTTGTCGTGCCTTAGCCTTGTTTCCCCTTGCCGTGCCGTTCCTTCCGTTACCCTTGCCTTCCCTTGCTTTCCCTTGCCTTCCTTGCCTTCCGTTACTCTTTGCTTGCCTTCCGTGCATTGCCTAGCCTTGCGTTGTCGTGCCTTAGCCTTGCCTCGCCTGACCGTGCCTTGCCTTGAGTTACCCTTTCCTTGCCTTGCCGTGCATTGCCTAGCCGTGCGTTGTCGTGCATTTGCCTTGTCTTGCCTCACCGTGCTTTGCCTCGCGTTACCCTTTCCTTGCCTTGCCGTGCATTGCCTAGCCCTGCATTGTCGTGCCTTAGCTTTGTTTCCCCTTACCGTGCCGTTCCTTCCGTTGCCCTTGCCTTCCCCTGCTTTCCCTTGCCTTCCTTGCCTTCCGTTACTCTTTGCTTGCCTTCCGTTTATTGCCTAGCCTTGCGTTGTCGTGCCTTAGCCTTGCCGCGCCTTACCGTGCCTTGCCTTGCGTTACCCTTTCCTTGCCTTGCCGTGCATTGCCTAGCCTTGCGTTGTCGTGCCTTAGCCTTGCCTCGCCTGACCGTGCCTTGCCTTGCGTTACCCTTTCCTTGCCTTGCCGTGCATTGCCTAGCCGTGCGTTGTCCTGCATCAGCCTTGCCTTGCTTCACCGTGCCTTGCCTTGCGTTACCCTTTCCTTGCCTTGCCGTGCATTGCCTAGCCCTGTGTTGTCGTGCCTTAGCCTTGATTCCCCTTACCGTGCCGTTCCTTTCGTTACCATTGCCTTCCCCTGCTATCCCTTGCCTTCCTTGCCTTCCGTTACTCTTTGCTTGCCTTCCGTGCATTGCCTAGCCTTGCGTTGTCGTGCCTTAGCCTTGCCTCGCCTGACCGTGCCTTGCCTTGAGTTACCCTTTCCTTGCCTTGCCGTGCATTGCCTAGCCGTGCGTTGTCGTGCATTTGCCTTGTCTTGCCTCACCGTGCGTTGCGTTGAGTTACCCTTTCCTTGCCTTGCCGTGCATTGCCTAGCCGTGCGTTGTCGTCTATTTGCCTTGTCTTCCCTCACCGTGCTTTGCCTCGCGTTACCCTTTCCTTGCCTTGCCGTGCATTGCCTAGCCTTGCGTTGTCGTGCCCTAGCCTTGCCTCGCGTAACGGTGCCTTGCCTTGCGTTACCCTTTCCTTTCCTTGCCGTGCATTGGCTAGCCCTGCGTTGTCGTGCCTTAGCCTTGTTTCCCCTTACCGTGCCGTTCCTTCCGTTACCCTTGCCTTCCCCTGCTTTCCCTTGCCTTCCTTGCCTTCCGTTACTCGTTGCTTGCCTTCCGTTTACTGCCTAGCCTTGCGTTGTCGTGCCTTAGCCTTGCCGCGCCTTACCGTGCCTTGCCTTGCGTTACCCTTTCCTTGCCTTGCCGTGCATTGCCTAGCCTTGCGTTGTCGTGCCTTAGCCTTGCCTCGCCTGACCGTGCCTTGCCTTGCGTTACCCTTTCCTTGCCTTGCCGTGCATTGCCTAGCCGTGCGTTGTCGTGAATCAGCCTTGCCTTGCCTCACCGTGCCTTGCCTTGCGTTACCCTTTCCTTGCCTTGCCGTGCATTGCCTAGCCGTGCGTTGCCGTGCCTTAGCCTTGTTTCCCCTTACCGTGCCGTTCCTTCTGTTACCCTTGCCTTGCTTTGCTTTCCCTTGCCTTCCTTGCCTTCCGTTACTCTTTGCTTGCCTTCCGTGCATTGCCTAGCCTTGCGTTGTCGTGCATTCGCCTTCCTCCCCAAACCGTGCCTTGCCTTGCGTTACCCTTTCCTTGCCTTGCCGTGCATTGCCTAGCCCTGCATTGTCGTGCCTTAGATTTGTTTCCCGTTACCGTGCCGTTCCTTTCGTTGCCCTTGCCTTGCCTTGCTTTCCCTTGCCTTCCTTGCCTTCCGTTACTCTTTGCTTGCCTTCCGTGCATTGCCTAGCCTTGCGTTGTCGTGCCCTAGCCTTGCCTCGCCTGACCGTGCCTTGCCTTGCGTTACCCTTTCCTTGCCTTGCCGTGAATTGCCTAGCCGTGCGTTGTCGTGCATAAGCCTTGCCTTGCCTCACCGTGCCTTGCCTTGCGTTACCCTTTCCTTGCCTGTCCGTGCATTGCCTAGCCGTGCGTTGCCGTGCCTTAGCCTTGTTTCCCCTTGCCGTGCCGTTCCTTCTGTTACCCTTGCCTTGCCTTGCTTTCCCTTGCCTTCCTTGCCTTCCGTTACTCTTTGCTTGCCTTCCGTGCATTGCCTAGCCTTGCGTTGTCGTGCATTCGCCTTCCTCCCCAAACCGTGCCTTGCCTTGCGTTACCCTTTCCTTGCCTTGCCCTGCATTGCCTAGCCCTGTGTTGTCGTGCCTTAGCCTTGTTTCCCCTTACCGTGCCGTTCCTTTCGTTACCCTTGCCTTCCCCTGCTTTCCCTTGCCTTCCTTGCCTTCCGTTACTCTTTGCTTGCCTTCCGTGCATTGCCTAGCCTTGCGTTGTCGTGCCTTAGCCTTGCCTCGCCTGACCGTGCCTTGCCTTGAGTTACCCTTTCCTTGCCTTGCCGTGCATTGCCTAGCCGTGCGTTGTCGTGCATTTGCCTTGCCTTGCCTCACCGTTCCTTGCCTTGCGTTACCCTTTCCTTGCCTGGCCGTGCATTGCCTAGCCGTGCGTTGTCGTGCATTAGCCTTGTCTTGCCTTACCGTGCCTTGCCTTGCGTTACCCTTTCCTTGCCTGGCCGTGCATTGCCTAGCCTTGCGTTGTCGTGCCCTAGCCTTGCCTCGCGTAACGGTGCCTTGCCTTGCGTTACCCTTTCCTTTCCTTGCCGTGCATTGGCTAGCCCTGCGTTGTCGTGCCTTAGCCTTGTTTCCCCTTACCGTGCCGTTCCTTCCGTTACCCTTGCCTTCCCCTGCTTTCCCTTGCCTTCCTTGCCTTCCGTTACTCGTTGCTTGCCTTCCGTTTACTGCCTAGCCTTGCGTTGTCGTGCCTTAGCCTTGCCGCGCCTTACCGTGCCTTGCCTTGCGTTACCCTTTCCTTGCCTTGCCGTGCATTGCCTAGCCTTGCGTTGTCGTGCCTTAGCCTTGCCTCGCCTGACCGTGCCTTGCCTTGCGTTACCCTTTCCTTGCCTTGCCGTGCATTGCCTAGCCGTGCGTTGTCGTGCATCAGCCTTGCCTTGCCTCACCGTGCCTTGCCTTGCGTTACCCTTTCCTTGCCTTGCCGTGCATTGCCTAGCCGTGCGTTGCCGTGCCTTAGCCTTGTTTCCCCTTGCCGTGCCGTTCCTTCTGTTACCCTTGCCTTGCTTTGCTTTCCCTTGCCTTCCTTGCCTTCCGTTACTCTTTGCTTGCCTTCCGTGCATTGCCTAGCCTTGCGTTGTCGTGCATTCGCCTTCCTCCCCAAACCGTGCCTTGCCTTGCGTTACCCTTTCCTTGCCTTGCCGTGCATTGCCTAGCCCTGCATTGTCGTGCCTTAGATTTGTTTCCCGTTACCGTGCCGTTCCTTTCGTTGCCCTTGCCTTGCCTTGCTTTCCCTTGCCTTCCTTGCCTTCCGTTACTCTTTGCTTGCCTTCCGTGCATTGCCTAGCCTTGCGTTGTCGTGCCTTAGCCTTGCCTCGCCTGACCGTGCCTTGCCTTGCGTTACCCTTTCCTTTCCTTGCCGTGCATTGCCTAGCCGTGCGTTGTCGTGCATTTGCCTTGCCTTGCCTCACCGTTCCTTGCCTTGCGTTACCCTTTCCTTGCCTGGCCGTGCATTGCCTAGCCGTGCATTGTCGTGCATTAGCCTTGTCTTGCCTTACCGTGCCTTGCCTTGCGTTACCCTTTCCTTGCCTGGCCGTGGATTGCGTAGCCGTGCGTTGCCGTTCCTTAGCCTTGTTTCCCCTTGCCGTGCCTTGCCTTTTGTTACACTTGCCTTGCCTTGCTTTGCCTTGCCTTCCTTTCCTTCCGTTACTCTTTCCTTGCCTAGCCGTGCACTGCCTAGCCTTGCGTTGTCGTGCATTAGCTTTGCCTCGCCAAACCGTGCCTTGCCTTGCGTTACCATTTCCTTGCCTTGCCCTGCATTGCCTAGCCCTGTGTTGTCGTGCCTTAGTCTTGTTTGCCCTTACCGTGCCGTTCCTTCCGTTACCCTTGCCTTTCCCTGCTTTCCCTAGCCTTCCTTGCCTTCCGTTCCTCTTTGCTTGCCTTCCGTGCATTGCCTAGCCTTGCGTTGTCGTGCCTTAGCCTTGCCTCGCCTGACCGTGCCTTGCCTTCCGTTACCCTTTCCTTGCCTTGCCGTGAATTGCCTAGCCGTGCGTTGTCGTGCATCAGCCTTGCCTTGCCTCACCGTGCCTTGCCTTGCGTTACCCTTGCCTTCCCCTGCTTTCCCTTGCCTTCCTTGCCTTCCGTTACTCTTTGCTTGCCTTCCGTGCATTGCCTAGCCTTGGGTTGTCGTGCCTTAGCCTTGCCTCGCGTAATGGTGCCTTGCCTTGCGTTACCCTTTCCTTTCCTTGCCGTGCATTGGCTAGCCCTGCGTTGTCGTGCCTTAGCCTTGTTTCCCCTTACCGTGCCGTTCCTTCCGTTACCCTTGCCTTCCCCTGCTTTCCCTTGCCTTCCTTGCCTTCCGTTACTCTTTGCTTGCCTTCCGTTTATTGCCTAGCCTTGCGTTGTCGTGCCTTAGCCTTGCCTCGCCTGACCGTGCCTTGCCTTGAGTTACCCTTTCCTTGCCTTGCCGTGCATTGCCTAGCCGTGCGTTGTCGTGCATTTGCCTTGTCTTGCCTCACCGTGCTTTGCCTCGCGTTACCATTTCCTTGCCTTGCCGTGCATTGCCTAGCCCTGCATTGTCGTGCCTTAGCTTTGTTTCCCCTTACCGTGCCGTTCCTTCCGTTACCCTTGCCTTCCCCTGCTTTCCCTTTCCTTCCTTGCCTTCCGTTACTCTTTGCTTGCCTTCCGTTTACTGCCTAGCCTTGCATTGTCGTGCCTTAGCCTTGCCGCGCCTTACCGTGCCTTGCCTTGCGTTACCCTTTCCTTGCCTTGCCGTGCATTGCCTAGCCTTGCGTTGTCGTGCCTTAGCCTTGCCTCGCCTGACCGTGCCTTGCCTTGCGTTACCCTTTCCTTGCCTTGTCGTGCATTGCCTAGCCGTGCGTTGTCGTGCATCAGCCTTGCCTTGCCTCACCGTGCCTTGCCTTGCGTTACCCTTTCCTTGCCTTGCCGTGCATTGCCTAGCCGTGCGTTGCCGTGCCTTAGCCTTGTTTCCCCTTGCCGTGCCGTTCCTTCTGTTACCCTTGCCTTGCCTTGCTTTCCCTTGCCTTCCTTGCCTTCCGTTACTCTTTGCTTGCCTTCCGTGCATTGCCTAGCCTTGCGTTGTCGTGCATTCGCCTTCCACCCCAAACCGTGCCTTGCCTTGCGTTACCCTTTCCTTGCCTTGCCCTGCATTGCCTAGCCCTGTGTTGTCGTGCCTTAGCCTTGTTTCCCCTTACCGTGCCGTTCCTTTCGTTACCCTTGCCTTCCCCTGCTTTCCCTTGCCTTCCTTGCCTTCCGTTACTCTTTGCTTGCCTTCCGTGCATTGCCTAGCCTTGCGTTGTCGTGCCTTAGCCTTGCCTCGCCTGACCGTGCCTTGCCTTGAGTTACCCTTTCCTTGCCTTGCCGTGCATTGCCTAGCCGTGCGTTGTCGTGCATTTGCCTTGTCTTGCCTCACCGTGCTTTGCCTTGCGTTACCCTTTCCTTGCCTTACCGTGCATTGCCTAGCCCTGCATTGTCGTGCCTTAGCTTTGTTTCCCCTTACCGTGCCGTTCCTTTCGTTGCCCTTGCCTTGCCTTGCTTTCCCTTGCCTTCCTTGCCTTCCGTTACTCTTTGCTTGCCTTCCGTGCATTGCCTAGCATTGCGTTGTCGTGCCTTAGCCTTGCCTCGCGTAACGGTGCCTTGCCTTGCGTTACCCTTTCCTTTCCTTGCCGTGCATTGGCTAGCCCTGCGTTGTCGTGCCTTAGCCTTGTTTCCCCTTACCGTGCCGTTCCTTCCGTTACCCTTGCCTTCCCCTGCTTTCCCTTGCCTTCCTTGCCTTCCGTTACTCTTTGCTTGCCTTCCGTTTATTGCCTAGCCTTGCGTTGTCGTGCCTTAGCCTTGCCGCGCCTTACCGTGCCTTGCCTTGCGTTACCCTTTCCTTGCCTTGCTGTGCATTGCCTAGCTTTGCGTTGTCGTGCCTTAGCCTTGCCTCGCCTGACCGTGCCTTGCCTTGCGTTACCCTTTCCTTGCCTTGCCGTGCATTGCCTAGCCGTGCGTTGTCGTGCATCAGCCTTGCCTTGCCTCACCGTTCCTTGCCTTGCGTTACCCTTTCCTTGCCTGGCCGTGCATTGCCTAGCCGTGCGTTGTCGTGCATTAGCCTTGTCTTGCCTTACCGTGCCTTGCCTTGAGTTACCCTTTCCTTGCCTGGCCGTGGATTGCGTAGCCGTGCGTTGCCGTTCCTTAGCCTTGTTTCCCCTTGCCGTGCCTTGCCTTTTGTTACACTTGCCTTGCCTTGCTTTGCCTTGCCTTCCTTTCCTTCCGTTACTCTTTCCTTGCCTAGCCGTGCACTGCCTAGCCTTGCGTTGTCGTGCATTAGCTTTGCCTCCCCAAACCGTGCCTTGCCTTGCGTTACCATTTCCTTGCCTTGCCCTGCATTGCCTAGCCCTGTGTTGTCGTGCCTTAGTCTTGTTTGCCCTTACCGTGCCGTTCCTTCCGTTACCCTTGCCTTTCCCTGCTTTCCCTAGCCTTCCTTGCCTTCCGTTCCTCTTTGCTTGCCTTCCGTGCATTGCCTAGCCTTGCGTTGTCGTGCCTTAGCCTTGCCTCGCCTGACCGTGCCTTGCCTTGCGTTACCCTTTCCTTTCCTTGCCGTGAATTGCCTAGCCGTGCGTTGTCGTGCATCAGCCTTGCCTTGCCTCACCGTGCCTTGCCTTGCGTTACCCTTACCTTGCCTTGCTTTCCCTTCCTTTCATTGCCTTCCGTTACTATTTGCTTTCCTTCCGTGCATTGCCTAGCTTTGCGTTGTCGTGCCTTAGCCTTGCCTCGCCTGACAGTGCCTTGCCTTGCGTTACCCTTTCCTTGCCTTGCCGTGCATTGCCTAGCCGTGCGTTTCCGTGCCTTAGCCTTGTTTCCCCTTGCCGTGCCGTTCCTTCCGTTACCCTTGCCTTGCCTTGCTTTCCCTTGCCTTCCTTGCCTTCCGTTACTCTTTGCTTGCCTTCCGTGCATTACCTAGCCTTGCGTTGTCGTGCCTTAGCTTTGCCTCGGGTAACGGTGCCTTGCCTTGCGTTACCCTTTCCTTTCCTTGCCGTGCATTGGCTAGCCCTGCGTTGTCGTGCCTTAGCCTTGTTTCCCCTTGCCATGCCGTTCCTTCCGTTACCCTTGCCTTCTCTTGCTTTCCCTTGCCTTCCTTGCCTTCCGTTACTCTTTGCTTGCCTTCCGTGCATATTGCCTAGCCTTGCGTTGTCGTGCCTTAGCCTTGCCTCGCCTGACCGTGCCTTGCCTTGAGTTACCCTTTCCTTGCCTTGCCGTGCATTGCCTAGCCGTGCGTTGTCGTGCATTTGCCTTGTCTTGCCTCACCGTGCTTTGCCTCGCGTTACCCTTTCCTTGCCTTGCCGTGCATTGCCTAGCCCTGAATTGTCGTGCCTTAGCTTTGTTTCCCCTTACCGTGCCGTTCCTTTCGTTACCCTTGCCTTCCCCTGCTTTCCCTTGCCTTCCTTGCCTTCCGTTACTCTTTGCTTGGCTTCCGTTTATTGCCTAGCCTTGCGTTGTCGTGCCTTAGCCTTGCCTCGCCTGACCGTGCCTTGCCTTGCGTTACCCTTTCCTTGCCTTGCCGTGCATTGCCTAGCCGTGCGTTGTCCTGCATCAGCCTTGCCTTGCTTCACCGTGCCTTGCCTTGCGTTACCCTTTCCTTGCCTTGCCGTGCATTGCCTAGCCCTGTGTTGTCGTGCCTTAGCCTTGTTTCCCCTTGCCGTGCCGTTCCTTCCGTTACCCTTGCCTTCCCTTGCTTTCCCTTGCCTTCCTTGCCTTCCGTTACTCTTTGCTTGCCTTCCGTGCATTGCCTAGCCTTGCGTTGTCGTGCCTTAGCCTTGCCTCGCCTGACCGTGCCTTGCCTTGAGTTACCCTTTCCTTGCCTTGCCGTGCATTGCCTAGCCGTGCGTTGTCGTGCATTTGCCTTGTCTTGCCTCACCGTGCTTTGCCTCGCGTTACCCTTTCCTTGCCTTGCCGTGCATTGCCTAGCCCCGCATTGTCGTGCCTTAGCTTTGTTTCCCCTTACCGTGCCGTTCCTTTCGTTACCCTTGCCTTCCCCTGCTTTCCCTTGCCTTCCTTGCCTTCCGTTACTCTTTGCTTGCCTTCCGTTTATTGCCTAGCCTTGCGTTGTCGTGCCTTAGCCTTGCCGCGCCTTACCGTGCCTTGCCTTGCGTTACCCTTTCCTTGCCTTGCCGTGCATTGCCTAGCCTTGCGTTGTCGTGCCTTAGCCTTGCCTCGCCTGACCGTGCCTTGCCTTGCGTTACCCTTTCCTTGCCTTGCCGTGCATTGCCTAGCCGTGCGTTGTCGTGCATCAGCCTTGCCTTGCTTCACCGTGCCTTGCCTTGCGTTACCCTTTCCTTTCCTTGCCGTGCATTGGCTAGCCCTGCGTTGTCGTGCCTTAGCCTTGTTTCCCCTTACCGTGCCGTTCCTTCCGTTACCCTTGCCTTCCCCTGCTTTCCCTTGCCTTCCTTGCCTTCCGTTACTCGTTGCTTGCCTTCCGTTTACTGCCTAGCCTTGCGTTGTCGTGCCTTAGCCTTGCCGCGCCTTACCGTGCCTTGCCTTGCGTTACCCTTTCCTTGCCTTGCCGTGCATTGCCTAGCCTTGCGTTGTCGTGCCTTAGCCTTGCCTCGCCTGACCGTGCCTTGCCTTGCGTTACCCTTTCCTTGCCTTGCCGTGCATTGCCTAGCCGTGCGTTGTCGTGAATCAGCCTTGCCTTGCCTCACCGTGCCTTGCCTTGCGTTACCCTTTCCTTGCCTTGCCGTGCATTGCCTAGCCGTGCGTTGCCGTGCCTTAGCCTTGTTTCCCCTTACCGTGCCGTTCCTTCTGTTACCCTTGCCTTGCTTTGCTTTCCCTTGCCTTCCTTGCCTTCCGTTACTCTTTGCTTGCCTTCCGTGCATTGCCTAGCCTTGCGTTGTCGTGCATTCGCCTTCCTCCCCAAACCGTGCCTTGCCTTGCGTTACCCTTTCCTTGCCTTGCCGTGCATTGCCTAGCCCTGCATTGTCGTGCCTTAGATTTGTTTCCCGTTACCGTGCCGTTCCTTTCGTTGCCCTTGCCTTGCCTTGCTTTCCCTTGCCTTCCTTGCCTTCCGTTACTCTTTGCTTGCCTTCCGTGCATTGCCTAGCCTTGCGTTGTCGTGCCCTAGCCTTGCCTCGCGTAACGGTGCCTTGCCTTGCGTTACCCTTTCCTTTCCTTGCCGTGCATTGCCTAGCCGTGCGTTGTCGTGCATAAGCCTTGCCTTGCCTCACCGTGCCTTGCCTTGCGTTACCCTTTCCTTGCCTGTCCGTGCATTGCCTAGCCGTGCGTTGCCGTGCCTTAGCCTTGTTTCCCCTTGCCGTGCCGTTCCTTCTGTTACCCTTGCCTTGCCTTGCTTTCCCTTGCCTTCCTTGCCTTCCGTTACTCTTTGCTTGCCTTCCGTGCATTGCCTAGCCTTGCGTTGTCGTGCATTCGCCTTCCTCCCCAAACCGTGCCTTGCCTTGCGTTACCCTTTCCTTGCCTTGCCCTGCATTGCCTAGCCCTGTGTTGTCGTGCCTTAGCCTTGTTTCCCCTTACCGTGCCGTTCCTTTCGTTACCCTTGCCTTCCCCTGCTTTCCCTTGCCTTCCTTGCCTTCCGTTACTCTTTGCTTGCCTTCCGTGCATTGCCTAGCCTTGCGTTGTCGTGCCTTAGCCTTGCCTCGCCTGACCGTGCCTTGCCTTGAGTTACCCTTTCCTTGCCTTGCCGTGCATTGCCTAGCCGTGCGTTGTCGTGCATTTGCCTTGCCTTGCCTCACCGTTCCTTGCCTTGCGTTACCCTTTCCTTGCCTGGCCGTGCATTGCCTAGCCGTGCGTTGTCGTGCATTAGCCTTGTCTTGCCTTACCGTGCCTTGCCTTGCGTTACCTTTTCCTTGCCTTGCCGTGCATTGCCTAGCCTTGCGTTGTCGTGCCTTAGCCTTGCCTCGCGTAACGGTGCCTTGCCTTGCGTTACCCTTTCCTTTCCTTGCCGTGCATTGGCTAGCCCTGCGTTGTCGTGCCTTAGCCTTGTTTCCCCTTACCGTGCCGTTCCTTCCGTTACCCTTGCCTTCCCCTGCTTTCCCTTGCCTTCCTTGCCTTCCGTTACTCGTTGCTTGCCTTCCGTTTACTGCCTAGCCTTGCGTTGTCGTGCCTTAGCCTTGCCGCGCCTTACCGTGCCTTGCCTTGCGTTACCCTTTCCTTGCCTTGCCGTGCATTGCCTAGCCTTGCGTTGTCGTGCCTTAGCCTTGCCTCGCCTGACCGTGCCTTGCCTTGCGTTACCCTTTCCTTGCCTTGCCGTGCATTGCCTAGCCGTGCGTTGTCGTGCATCAGCCTTGCCTTGCCTCACCGTGCCTTGCCTTGCGTTACCCTTTCCTTGCCTTGCCGTGCATTGCCTAGCCGTGCGTTGCCGTGCCTTAGCCTTGTTTCCCCTTGCCGTGCCGTTCCTTCTGTTACCCTTGCCTTGCTTTGCTTTCCCTTGCCTTCCTTGCCTTCCGTTACTCTTTGCTTGCCTTCCGTGCATTGCCTAGCCTTGCGTTGTCGTGCATTCGCCTTCCTCCCCAAACCGTGCCTTGCCTTGCGTTACCCTTTCCTTGCCTTGCCGTGCATTGCCTAGCCCTGCATTGTCGTGCCTTAGATTTGTTTCCCGTTACCGTGCCGTTCCTTTCGTTGCCCTTGCCTTGCCTTGCTTTCCCTTGCCTTCCTTGCCTTCCGTTACTCTTTGCTTGCCTTCCGTGCATTGCCTAGCCTTGCGTTGTCGTGCCTTAGCCTTGCCTCGCCTGACCGTGCCTTGCCTTGCGTTACCCTTTCCTTTCCTTGCCGTGCATTGCCTAGCCGTGCGTTGTCGTGCATTTGCCTTGCCTTGCCTCACCGTTCCTTGCCTTGCGTTACCCTTTCCTTGCCTGGCCGTGCATTGCCTAGCCGTGCATTGTCGTGCATTAGCCTTGTCTTGCCTTACCGTGCCTTGCCTTGCGTTACCCTTTCCTTGCCTGGCCGTGGATTGCGTAGCCGTGCGTTGCCGTTCCTTAGCCTTGTTTCCCCTTGCCGTGCCTTGCCTTTTGTTACACTTGCCTTGCCTTGCTTTGCCTTGCCTTCCTTTCCTTCCGTTACTCTTTCCTTGCCTAGCCGTGCACTGCCTAGCCTTGCGTTGTCGTGCATTAGCTTTGCCTCGCCAAACCGTGCCTTGCCTTGCGTTACCATTTCCTTGCCTTGCCCTGCATTGCCTAGCCCTGTGTTGTCGTGCCTTAGTCTTGTTTGCCCTTACCGTGCCGTTCCTTCCGTTACCCTTGCCTTTCCCTGCTTTCCCTAGCCTTCCTTGCCTTCCGTTCCTCTTTGCTTGCCTTCCGTGCATTGCCTAGCCTTGCGTTGTCGTGCCTTAGCCTTGCCTCGCCTGACCGTGCCTTGCCTTCCGTTACCCTTTCCTTGCCTTGCCGTGAATTGCCTAGCCGTGCGTTGTCGTGCATCAGCCTTGCCTTGCCTCACCGTGCCTTGCCTTGCGTTACCCTTTCCTTGCCTTGCTTTCCCTTGCCTTCCTTGCCTTCCGTTACTCTTTGCTTGCCTTCCGTGCATTGCCTAGCCTTGGGTTGTCGTGCCTTAGCCTTGCCTCGCGTAATGGTGCCTTGCCTTGCGTTACCCTTTCCTTTCCTTGCCGTGCATTGGCTAGCCCTGCGTTGTCGTGCCTTAGCCTTGTTTCCCCTTACCGTGCCGTTCCTTCCGTTACCCTTGCCTTCCCCTGCTTTCCCTTGCCTTCCTTGCCTTCCGTTACTCTTTGCTTGCCTTCCGTTTATTGCCTAGCCTTGCGTTGTCGTGCCTTAGCCTTGCCTCGCCTGACCGTGCCTTGCCTTGAGTTACCCTTTCCTTGCCTTGCCGTGCATTGCCTAGCCGTGCGTTGTCGTGCATTTGCCTTGTCTTGCCTCACCGTGCTTTGCCTCGCGTTACCATTTCCTTGCCTTGCCGTGCATTGCCTAGCCCTGCATTGTCGTGCCTTAGCTTTGTTTCCCCTTACCGTGCCGTTCCTTCCGTTACCCTTGCCTTCCCCTGCTTTCCCTTTCCTTCCTTGCCTTCCGTTACTCTTTGCTTGCCTTCCGTTTACTGCCTAGCCTTGCATTGTCGTGCCTTAGCCTTGCCGCGCCTTACCGTGCCTTGCCTTGCGTTACCCTTTCCTTGCCTTGCCGTGCATTGCCTAGCCTTGCGTTGTCGTGCCTTAGCCTTGCCTCGCCTGACCGTGCCTTGCCTTGCGTTACCCTTTCCTTGCCTTGTCGTGCATTGCCTAGCCGTGCGTTGTCGTGCATCAGCCTTGCCTTGCCTCACCGTGCCTTGCCTTGCGTTACCCTTTCCTTGCCTTGCCGTGCATTGCCTAGCCGTGCGTTGCCGTGCCTTAGCCTTGTTTCCCCTTGCCGTGCCGTTCCTTCTGTTACCCTTGCCTTGCCTTGCTTTCCCTTGCCTTCCTTGCCTTCCGTTACTCTTTGCTTGCCTTCCGTGCATTGCCTAGCCTTGCGTTGTCGTGCATTCGCCTTCCACCCCAAACCGTGCCTTGCCTTGCGTTACCCTTTCCTTGCCTTGCCCTGCATTGCCTAGCCCTGTGTTGTCGTGCCTTAGCCTTGTTTCCCCTTACCGTGCCGTTCCTTTCGTTACCCTTGCCTTCCCCTGCTTTCCCTTGCCTTCCTTGCCTTCCGTTACTCTTTGCTTGCCTTCCGTGCATTGCCTAGCCTTGCGTTGTCGTGCCTTAGCCTTGCCTCGCCTGACCGTGCCTTGCCTTGAGTTACCCTTTCCTTGCCTTGCCGTGCATTGCCTAGCCGTGCGTTGTCGTGCATTTGCCTTGTCTTGCCTCACCGTGCTTTGCCTTGCGTTACCCTTTCCTTGCCTTACCGTGCATTGCCTAGCCCTGCATTGTCGTGCCTTAGCTTTGTTTCCCCTTACCGTGCCGTTCCTTTCGTTGCCCTTGCCTTGCCTTGCTTTCCCTTGCCTTCCTTGCCTTCCGTTACTCTTTGCTTGCCTTCCGTGCATTGCCTAGCATTGCGTTGTCGTGCCTTAGCCTTGCCTCGCGTAACGGTGCCTTGCCTTGCGTTACCCTTTCCTTTCCTTGCCGTGCATTGGCTAGCCCTGCGTTGTCGTGCCTTAGCCTTGTTTCCCCTTACCGTGCCGTTCCTTCCGTTACCCTTGCCTTCCCCTGCTTTCCCTTGCCTTCCTTGCCTTCCGTTACTCTTTGCTTGCCTTCCGTTTATTGCCTAGCCTTGCGTTGTCGTGCCTTAGCCTTGCCGCGCCTTACCGTGCCTTGCCTTGCGTTACCCTTTCCTTGCCTTGCTGTGCATTGCCTAGCTTTGCGTTGTCGTGCCTTAGCCTTGCCTCGCCTGACCGTGCCTTGCCTTGCGTTACCCTTTCCTTGCCTTGCCGTGCATTGCCTAGCCGTGCGTTGTCGTGCATCAGCCTTGCCTTGCCTCACCGTTCCTTGCCTTGCGTTACCCTTTCCTTGCCTGGCCGTGCATTGCCTAGCCGTGCGTTGTCGTGCATTAGCCTTGTCTTGCCTTACCGTGCCTTGCCTTGAGTTACCCTTTCCTTGCCTGGCCGTGGATTGCGTAGCCGTGCGTTGCCGTTCCTTAGCCTTGTTTCCCCTTGCCGTGCCTTGCCTTTTGTTACACTTGCCTTGCCTTGCTTTGCCTTGCCTTCCTTTCCTTCCGTTACTCTTTCCTTGCCTAGCCGTGCACTGCCTAGCCTTGCGTTGTCGTGCATTAGCTTTGCCTCCCCAAACCGTGCCTTGCCTTGCGTTACCATTTCCTTGCCTTGCCCTGCATTGCCTAGCCCTGTGTTGTCGTGCCTTAGTCTTGTTTGCCCTTACCGTGCCGTTCCTTCCGTTACCCTTGCCTTTCCCTGCTTTCCCTAGCCTTCCTTGCCTTCCGTTCCTCTTTGCTTGCCTTCCGTGCATTGCCTAGCCTTGCGTTGTCGTGCCTTAGCCTTGCCTCGCCTGACCGTGCCTTGCCTTGCGTTACCCTTTCCTTTCCTTGCCGTGAATTGCCTAGCCGTGCGTTGTCGTGCATCAGCCTTGCCTTGCCTCACCGTGCCTTGCCTTGCGTTACCCTTACCTTGCCTTGCTTTCCCTTCCTTTCATTGCCTTCCGTTACTATTTGCTTTCCTTCCGTGCATTGCCTAGCTTTGCGTTGTCGTGCCTTAGCCTTGCCTCGCCTGACAGTGCCTTGCCTTGCGTTACCCTTTCCTTGCCTTGCCGTGCATTGCCTAGCCGTGCGTTTCCGTGCCTTAGCCTTGTTTCCCCTTGCCGTGCCGTTCCTTCCGTTACCCTTGCCTTGCCTTGCTTTCCCTTGCCTTCCTTGCCTTCCGTTACTCTTTGCTTGCCTTCCGTGCATTACCTAGCCTTGCGTTGTCGTGCCTTAGCTTTGCCTCGGGTAACGGTGCCTTGCCTTGCGTTACCCTTTCCTTTCCTTGCCGTGCATTGGCTAGCCCTGCGTTGTCGTGCCTTAGCCTTGTTTCCCCTTGCCATGCCGTTCCTTCCGTTACCCTTGCCTTCTCTTGCTTTCCCTTGCCTTCCTTGCCTTCCGTTACTCTTTGCTTGCCTTCCGTGCATTGCCTAGCCTTGCGTTGTCGTGCCTTAGCCTTGCCTCGCCTGACCGTGCCTTGCCTTGAGTTACCCTTTCCTTGCCTTGCCGTGCATTGCCTAGCCGTGCGTTGTCGTGCATTTGCCTTGTCTTGCCTCACCGTGCTTTGCCTCGCGTTACCCTTTCCTTGCCTTGCCGTGCATTGCCTAGCCCTGAATTGTCGTGCCTTAGCTTTGTTTCCCCTTACCGTGCCGTTCCTTTCGTTACCCTTGCCTTCCCCTGCTTTCCCTTGCCTTCCTTGCCTTCCGTTACTCTTTGCTTGGCTTCCGTTTATTGCCTAGCCTTGCGTTGTCGTGCCTTAGCCTTGCCTCGCCTGACCGTGCCTTGCCTTGCGTTACCCTTTCCTTGCCTTGCCGTGCATTGCCTAGCCGTGCGTTGTCCTGCATCAGCCTTGCCTTGCTTCACCGTGCCTTGCCTTGCGTTACCCTTTCCTTGCCTTGCCGTGCATTGCCTAGCCCTGTGTTGTCGTGCCTTAGCCTTGTTTCCCCTTGCCGTGCCGTTCCTTCCGTTACCCTTGCCTTCCCTTGCTTTCCCTTGCCTTCCTTGCCTTCCGTTACTCTTTGCTTGCCTTCCGTGCATTGCCTAGCCTTGCGTTGTCGTGCCTTAGCCTTGCCTCGCCTGACCGTGCCTTGCCTTGAGTTACCCTTTCCTTGCCTTGCCGTGCATTGCCTAGCCGTGCGTTGTCGTGCATTTGCCTTGTCTTGCCTCACCGTGCTTTGCCTCGCGTTACCCTTTCCTTGCCTTGCCGTGCATTGCCTAGCCCTGCATTGTCGTGCCTTAGCTTTGTTTCCCCTTACCGTGCCGTTCCTTTCGTTACCCTTGCCTTCCCCTGCTTTCCCTTGCCTTCCTTGCCTTCCGTTACTCTTTGCTTGCCTTCCGTTTATTGCCTAGCCTTGCGTTGTCGTGCCTTAGCCTTGCCGCGCCTTACCGTGCCTTGCCTTGCGTTACCCTTTCCTTGCCTTGCCGTGCATTGCCTAGCCTTGCGTTGTCGTGCCTTAGCCTTGCCTCGCCTGACCGTGCCTTGCCTTGCGTTACCCTTTCCTTGCCTTGCCGTGCATTGCCTAGCCGTGCGTTGTCCTGCATCAGCCTTGCCTTGCTTCACCGTGCCTTGCCTTGCGTTACCCTTTCCTTGCCTTGCCGTGCATTGCCTAGCCCTGTGTTGTCGTGCCTTAGCCTTGATTCCCCTTACCGTGCCGTTCCTTTCGTTACCCTTGCCTTCCCCTGCTATCCCTTGCCTTCCTTGCCTTCCGTTACTCTTTGCTTGCCTTCCGTGCATTGCCTAGCCTTGCGTTGTCGTGCCTTAGCCTTGCCTCGCCTGACCGTGCCTTGCCTTGAGTTACCCTTTCCTTGCCTTGCCGTGCATTGCCTAGCCGTGCGTTGTCGTGCATTTGCCTTGTCTTGCCTCACCGTGCGTTGCGTTGAGTTACCCTTTCCTTGCCTTGCCGTGCATTGCCTAGCCGTGCGTTGTCGTCTATTTGCCTTGTCTTCCCTCACCGTGCTTTGCCTCGCGTTACCCTTTCCTTGCCTTGCCGTGCATTGCCTAGCCTTGCGTTGTCGTGCCCTAGCCTTGCCTCGCGTAACGGTGCCTTGCCTTGCGTTACCCTTTCCTTTCCTTGCCGTGCATTGGCTAGCCCTGCGTTGTCGTGCCTTAGCCTTGTTTCCCCTTACCGTGCCGTTCCTTCCGTTACCCTTGCCTTCCCCTGCTTTCCCTTGCCTTCCTTGCCTTCCGTTACTCGTTGCTTGCCTTCCGTTTACTGCCTAGCCTTGCGTTGTCGTGCCTTAGCCTTGCCGCGCCTTACCGTGCCTTGCCTTGCGTTACCCTTTCCTTGCCTTGCCGTGCATTGCCTAGCCTTGCGTTGTCGTGCCTTAGCCTTGCCTCGCCTGACCGTGCCTTGCCTTGCGTTACCCTTTCCTTGCCTTGCCGTGCATTGCCTAGCCGTGCGTTGTCGTGAATCAGCCTTGCCTTGCCTCACCGTGCCTTGCCTTGCGTTACCCTTTCCTTGCCTTGCCGTGCATTGCCTAGCCGTGCGTTGCCGTGCCTTAGCCTTGTTTCCCCTTACCGTGCCGTTCCTTCTGTTACCCTTGCCTTGCTTTGCTTTCCCTTGCCTTCCTTGCCTTCCGTTACTCTTTGCTTGCCTTCCGTGCATTGCCTAGCCTTGCGTTGTCGTGCATTCGCCTTCCTCCCCAAACCGTGCCTTGCCTTGCGTTACCCTTTCCTTGCCTTGCCGTGCATTGCCTAGCCCTGCATTGTCGTGCCTTAGATTTGTTTCCCGTTACCGTGCCGTTCCTTTCGTTGCCCTTGCCTTGCCTTGCTTTCCCTTGCCTTCCTTGCCTTCCGTTACTCTTTGCTTGCCTTCCGTGCATTGCCTAGCCTTGCGTTGTCGTGCCCTAGCCTTGCCTCGCGTAACGGTGCCTTGCCTTGCGTTACCCTTTCCTTGCCTTGCCGTGCATTGCCTAGCCGTGCGTTGTCGTGCATAAGCCTTGCCTTGCCTCACCGTGCCTTGCCTTGCGTTACCCTTTCCTTGCCTGTCCGTGCATTGCCTAGCCGTGCGTTGCCGTGCCTTAGCCTTGTTTCCCCTTGCCGTGCCGTTCCTTCTGTTACCCTTGCCTTGCCTTGCTTTCCCTTGCCTTCCTTGCCTTCCGTTACTCTTTGCTTGCCTTCCGTGCATTGCCTAGCCTTGCGTTGTCGTGCATTCGCCTTCCTCCCCAAACCGTGCCTTGCCTTGCGTTACCCTTTCCTTGCCTTGCCCTGCATTGCCTAGCCCTGTGTTGTCGTGCCTTAGCCTTGTTTCCCCTTACCGTGCCGTTCCTTTCGTTACCCTTGCCTTCCCCTGCTTTCCCTTGCCTTCCTTGCCTTCCGTTACTCTTTGCTTGCCTTCCGTGCATTGCCTAGCCTTGCGTTGTCGTGCCTTAGCCTTGCCTCGCCTGACCGTGCCTTGCCTTGAGTTACCCTTTCCTTGCCTTGCCGTGCATTGCCTAGCCGTGCGTTGTCGTGCATTTGCCTTGTCTTGCCTCACCGTGCTTTGCCTTGCGTTACCCTTTCCTTGCCTTGCCGTGCATTGCCTAGCCCTGCATTGTCGTGGCTTAGCTTTGTTTCCCCTTACCGTGCCGTTCCTTTCGTTGCCCTTGCCTTGCCTTGCTTTCCCTTGCCTTCCTTGCCTTCCGTTACTCTTTGCTTGCCTTCCGTGCATTGCCTAGCCTTGCGTTGTCGTGCCGTAGCCTTGCCTCGCGTAACGGTGCCTTGCCTTGCGTTACCCTTTCCTTTCCTTGCCGTGCATTGGCTCGCCCTGCGTTGTCGTGCCTTAGCCTTGTTTCCCCTTACCGTGCCGTTCCTTCCGTTACCCTTGCCTTCCCCTGCTTTCCCTTGCCTTCCTTGCCTTCCGTTACTCTTTGCTTGCCTTCCGTTTATTGCCTAGCCTTGCGTTGTCGTGCCTTAGCCTTGCCTCGCCTGACCGTGCCTTGCCTTGAGTTACCCTTTCCTTGCCTTGCCGTGCATTGCCTAGCCGTGCGTTGTCGTGCATTTGCCTTGTCTTGCCTCACCGTGCTTTGCCTCGCGTTACCCTTTCCTTGCCTTGCCGTGCATTGCCTAGCCCTGCATTGTCGTGCCTTAGCTTTGTTTCCCCTTACCGTGCCGTTCCTTTCGTTGCCCTTGCCTTCCCTTGCTTTCCCTTGCCTTCCTTGCCTTCCGTTACTCTTTGCTTGCCTTCCGTTCATTGCCTAGCCTTGCGTTGTCGTGCCTTAGCCTTGCCTCGCCTGACCGTGCCTTGCCTTGCGTTAATCTTTCCTTGCCTTGCCGTGCATTGCCTAGCCGTGCGTTGTCGTGCATTTGCCTTGCCTTGCCTCACCGTGCCTTGCCTTGCGTTACCCTTTCCTTGCCTCGCCGTGCATTGCCTAGCCGTGAGATGTCGTGCCTTAGACTTGTTTCCCCTTGCCGTGCCTTGCCTTGCGTTACCCTTTCCTTGCCTGGCCGTGCATTGCCTAGCCGTGCGTTGCCGTGCCTTAGCCTTGTTTCCCCTTGCCGTGCCGTTCCTTCCGTTACCCTAGCCTTGCCTTGCTTTCCCTTGCCTTCCTTGCCTTCCGTTACTCTTTGCTTCCCTTCCGTGCATTGCCTAGCCTTGCGTTGTCGTGCCTTAGCCTTGCCTCGCGTAACGGTGCCTTGCCTTGCGTTACCCTTTCCTTTCCTTGCCGTGCATTGGCTAGCCCTGCGTTGTCGTGCCTTAGCCTTGTTTCCCCTTACCGTGCCGTTCCTTCCGTTACCCTTGCCTTCCCCTGCTTTCCCTTGCCTTCCTTGCCTTCCGTTACTCTTTGCTTGCCTTGCCGTGCATTGCCTAGCCTTGCGTTGTCGTGCCTTAGCCTTGCCTTGCCTGAGCGTGCCTTGCCTTGCGTTACCCTTTCCTTGCCTTGCTGTGCATTGCCTAGCCTTGCGTTGTCGTGCCTTAGCCTTGCGTTGCCTGGCCGTGCCTTGCCTTGCGTTACCCTTTCCTTGCCTTGTCGTGCATTGCCTAGCCGTGCGTTGTCGTGCATCAGCCTTGCCTTGCTTCACCGTGCCTTGTTTGCGTTACCCTTTCCTTGCCTGGCCGTGCATTGCGTAGCCGTGCGTTGCCGTGCCTTAGCCTTGTTTCCCCTTGCCGTGCCTTGCCTTTTGTTACACTTGCCTTGCCTTGCTTTGCCTTGCCTTCCTTTCCTTCCGTTACTCTTTCCTTGCCTAGCCGTGCACTGCCTAGCCTTGCGTTGTCGTGCATTAGCTTTGCCTCCCCAAACCGTGCCTTGCCTTGCGTTACCATTTCCTTGCCTTGCCCTGCATTGCCTAGCCCTGTGTTGTCGTGCCTTAGTCTTGTTTGCCCTTACCGTGCCGTTCCTTCCGTTACCCTTGCCTTTCCCTGCTTTCCCTAGCCTTCCTTGCCTTCCGTTCCTCTTTGCTTGCCTTCCGTGCATTGCCTAGCCTTGCGTTGTCGTGCCTTAGCCTTGCCTCGCCTGACCGTGCCTTGCCTTGCGTTACCCTTTCCTTGCCTTGCCGTGAATTGCCTAGCCGTGCGTTGTCGTGCATCAGCCTTGCCTTGCCTCACCGTGCCTTGCCTTGCGTTACCCTTACCTTGCCTTGCTTTCCCTTCCTTTCATTGCCTTCCGTTACTCTTTGCTTTCCTTCCGTGCATTGCCTAGCCTTGCGTTGTCGTGCCTTAGCCTTGCCTCGCCTGACAGTGCCTTGCCTTGCGTTACCCTTTCCTTGCCTTGCCGTGCATTGCCTAGCCGTGCGTTTCCGTGCCTTAGCCTTGTTTCCCCTTGCCGTGCCGTTCCTTCCGTTACCCTTGCCTTGCCTTGCTTTCCCTTGCCTTCCTTGCCTTCCGTTACTCTTTGCTTGCCTTCCGTGCATTACCTAGCCTTGCGTTGTCGTGCCTTAGCTTTGCCTCGCGTAACGGTGCCTTGCCTTGCGTTACCCTTTCCTTTCCTTGCCGTGCATTGGCTAGCCCTGCGTTGTCGTGCCTTAGCCTTGTTTCCCCTTGCCGTGCCGTTCCTTCCGTTACCCTTGCCTTCCCTTGCTTTCCCTTGCCTTCCTTGCCTTCCGTTACTCTTTGCTTGCCTTCCGTGCATTGCCTAGCCTTGCGTTGTCGTGCCTTAGCCTTGCCTCGCCTGACCGTGCCTTGCCTTGAGTTACCCTTTCCTTGCCTTGCCGTGCATTGCCTAGCCGTGCGTTGTCGTGCATTTGCCTTGTCTTGCCTTACCGTGCCTTGCCTTGCGTTACCCTTTCCTTGCCTGGCCGTGCATTGCCTAGCCGTGCGTTGTCGTGCCTTAGCCTTGTTTCCCCTTGCCGTGCCGTTCCTTCCGTTACCCTAGCCTTGCCTTGCTTTCCCTTGCCTTCCTTGCCTTCCGTTACTCTTTGCTTGCCTTCCGTGCATTGCCTAGCCTTGCGTTGTCGTGCCTTAGCCTTGCCTCGCGTAACGGTGCCTTGCCTTGCGTTACCCTTTCCTTTCCTTGCCGTGCATTGGCTAGCCCTGCGTTGTCGTGCCTTAGCCTTGTTTCCCCTTACCGTGCCGTTCCTTCCGTTACCCTTGCCTTCCCCTGCTTTCCCTTGCCTTCCTTGCCTTCCGTTACTCTTTGCTTGCCTTCCGTTTATTGCCTAGCCTTGCGTTGTCGTGCCTTAGCCTTGCCGCGCCTTACCGTGCCTTGCCTTGCGTTACCCTTTCCTTGCCTTGCCGTGCATTGCCTAGCCTTGCGTTGTCGTGCCTTAGCCTTGCCTCGCCTGACCGTGCCTTGCCTTGCGTTACCCTTTCCTTGCCTTGCCGTGCATTGCCTAGCCGTGCGTTGTCGTGCATCAGCCTTGCCTTGCTTCACCGTGCCTTGCCTTGCGTTACCCTTTCCTTGCCTTGCCGTGCATTGCCTAGCCCTGTGTTGTCGTGCCTTAGCCTTGTTTCCCCTTACCGTGCCGTTCCTTCCGTTACCCTTGCCTTCCCCTGCTTTCCCTTGCCTTCCTTGCCTTCCGTTACTCTTTGCTTGCCTTCCGTGCATTGCCTAGCCTTGCGTTGTCGTGCCTTAGCCTTGCCTCGCCTGACCGTGCCTTGCCTTGAGTTACCCTTTCCTTGCCTTGCCGTGCATTGCCTAGCCGTGCGTTGTCGTGCATTTGCCTTGCCTTGCCTCACCGTTCCTTGCCTTGCGTTACCCTTTCCTTGCCTGGCCGTGCATTGCCTAGCCGTGCGTTGTCGTGCATTAGCCTTGTCTTGCCTTACCGTGCCTTGCCTTGCGTTACCCTTTCCTTGCCTGGCCGTGCATTGCGTAGCCGTGCGTTGCCGTTCCTTAGCCTTGTTTCCCCTTGCCGTGCCTTGCCTTTTGTTACACTTGCCTTGCCTTGCTTTGCCTTGCCTTCCTTTCCTTCCGTTACTCTTTCCTTGCCTAGCCGTGCACTGCCTAGCCTTGCGTTGTCGTGCATTAGCTTTGCCTCCCCAAACCGTGCCTTGCCTTGCGTTACCATTTCCTTGCCTTGCCCTGCATTGCCTAGCCCTGTGTTGTCGTGCCTTAGTCTTGTTTGCCCTTACCGTGCCGTTCCTTCCGTTACCCTTGCCTTTCCCTGCTTTCCCTAGCCTTCCTTGCCTTCCGTTCCTCTTTGCTTGCCTTCCGTGCATTGCCTAGCCTTGCGTTGTCGTGCCTTAGCCTTGCCTCGCCTGACCGTGCCTTGCCTTGCGTTACCCTTTCCTTGCCTTGCCGTGAATTGCCTAGCCGTGCGTTGTCGTGCATAAGCCTTGCCTTGCCTCACCGTGCCTTGCCTTGCGTTACCCTTACCTTGCCTTGCTTTCCCTTCCTTTCATTGCCTTCCGTTACTCTTTGCTTTCCTTCCGTGCATTGCCTAGCCTTGCGTTGTCGTGCCTTAGCCTTGCCTCGCCTGACAGTGCCTTGCCTTGCGTTACCCTTTCCTTGCCTTGCCGTGCATTGCCTAGCCCTGCGTTGTCGTGCCTTAGCCTTGTTTCCCCTTACCGTGCCGTTCCTTCCGTTACCCTTGCCTTCCCCTGCTTTCCCTTGCCTTCCTTGCCTTCCGTTACTCGTTGCTTGCCTTCCGTTTACTGCCTAGCCTTGCGTTGTCGTGCCTTAGCCTTGCCTTGCCTTGCCGTGCCTTGCCTTCCGTTACCCTTTCCTTGCCTTGCCGTGCATTGCATAGCCTTGCGTTGTCGTGCCTTAGCCTTGCCTTTCCTTGCCGTGCCTTGCCTTCCGTTACCCTTTCCTTGCCTTGCCGTGCATTGCCTAGCCTTGCGTTGTCGTGCCTTAGCCTTGCCTTGCCTCACCGTGCCTTGCCTTGCGTTACCCTTTCCTTGCCTTGCCGTGCATTGCCTAGCCGTGCGTTGCCGTGCCTTAGCCTTGTTTCCCCTTGCCGTGCCGTTCCTTCTGTTACCCTTGCCTTGCCTTGCTTTCCCTTGCCTTCCTTGCCTTCCGTTACTCTTTGCTTGCCTTCCGTGCATTGCCTAGCCTTGCGTTGTCGTGCATTCGCCTTCCTCCCCAAACCGTGCCTTGCCTTGCGTTACCCTTTCCTTGCCTTGCCCTGCATTGCCTAGCCCTGTGTTGTCGTGCCTTAGCCTTGTTTCCCCTTACCGTGCCGTTCCTTTCGTTACCCTTGCCTTCCCCTGCTTTCCCTTGCCTTCCTTGCCTTCCGTTACTCTTTGCTTGCCTTCCGTGCATTGCCTAGCCTTGCGTTGTCGTGCCTTAGCCTTGCCTCGCCTGACCGTGCCTTGCCTTGAGTTACCCTTTCCTTGCCTTGCCGTGCATTGCCTAGCCGTGCGTTGTCGTGCATTTGCCTTGTCTTGCCTCACCGTGCTTTGCCTTGCGTTACCCTTTCCTTGCCTTGCCGTGCATTGCCTAGCCCTCATTGTCGTGCCTTAGCTTTGTTTCCCCTTACCGTGCCGTTCCTTTCGTTGCCCTTGCCTTGCCTTGCTTTCCCTTGCCTTCCTTGCCTTCCGTTACTCTTTGCTTGCCTTCCGTGCATTGCCTAGCCTTGCGTTGTCGTGCCTTAGCCTTGCCTCGCCTGACCGTGCCTTGCCTTCCGTTACCCTTTCCTTGCCTTGCGGTGCATTGCCTAGCCGTGCGTTGTCGTGCGTTAGCCTTGCCTTGCCTCACCGTGCCTTGCCTTGCGTTACCCTTTCCTTGCCTGGCCGTGCATTGCCTAGCCTTGCGTTGTCGTGCCCTAGCCTTGCCTCGCGTAACGGTGCCTTGCCTTGCGTTACCCTTTCCTTTCCTTGCCGTGCATTGCCTAGCCGTGCGTTGTCGTGCATCAGCCTTGCCTTGCCTCACCGTGCCTTGCCTTGCGTTACCCTTTCCTTGCCTTGTCGTGCCTTAGCCTTGCCTCGCGTAACGGTGCCTTGCCTTGCGTTACCCTTTCCTTTCCTTGCCGTGCATTGGCTAGCCCTGCGTTGTCGTGCCTTAGCCTTGTTTCCCCTTACCGTGCCGTTCCTTCCGTTACCCTTGCCTTCCCCTGCTTTCCCTTGCCTTCCTTGCCTTCCGTTACTCTTTGCTTGCCTTCCGTTTATTGCCTAGCCTTGCGTTGTCGTGCCTTAGCCTTGCCTCGCCTGACCGTGCCTTGCCTTGCGTTACCCTTTCCTTGCCTTGCTGTGCATTGCCTAGCCTTGCGTTGTCGTGCCTTAGCCTTGCCTCGCCTGACCGTGCCTTGCCTTGCGTTACCCTTTCCTTGCCTTGCCTTGCATTGCCTAGCCGTGCGTTGTCGTGCATCAGACTTGCCTTGCTTCACCGTGCCTTGCCTTGCGTTACCCTTTCCTTGCCTGGCCGTGCATTGCTTAGCCGTGCGTTGCCGTGCCTTAGCCTTGTTTCCCCTTGCCGTGCCTTGCCTTTTGTTACACTTGCCTTGCCTTGCTTTGCCTTGCCTTCCTTTCCTTCCGTTACTCTTTCCTTGCCTAGCCGTGCACTGCCTAGCCTTGCGTTGTCGTGCATTAGCTTTGCCTCCCCAAACCGTGCCTTGCCTTGCGTTACCATTTCCTTGCCTTGCCCTGCATTGCCTAGCCCTGTGTTGTCGTGCCTTAGTCTTGTTTGCCCTTACCGTGCCGTTCCTTCCGTTACCCTTGCCTTTCCCTGCTTTCCCTAGCCTTCCTTGCCTTCCGTTCCTCTTTGCTTGCCTTCCGTGCATTGCCTAGCCTTGCGTTGTCGTGCCTTAGCCTTGCCTCGCCTGACCGTGCCTTGCCTTGCGTTACCCTTTCCTTGCCTTGCCGTGAATTGCCTAGCCGTGCGTTGTCGTGCATCAGCCTTGCCTTGCCTCACCGTGCCTTGCCTTGCGTTACCCTTACCTTGCCTTGCTTTCCCTTCCTTTCATTGCCTTCCGTTACTCTTTGCTTTCCTTCCCTGCATTGCCTAGCCTTGCGTTGTCGTGCCTTAGCCTTGCCTCGCCTGACAGTGCCTTGCCTTGCGTTACCCTTTCCTTGCCTTGCCGTGCATTGCCTAGCCGTGCGTTTCCGTGCCTTAGCCTTGTTTCCCCTTGCCGTGCCGTTCCTTCCGTTACCCTTGCCTTGCCTTGCTTTCCCTTGCCTTCCTTGCCTTCCGTTACTCTTTGCTTGCCTTCCGTGCATTACCTAGCCTTGCGTTGTCGTGCCTTAGCCTTGCCTCGCCTGACCGTGCCTTGCCTTGCGTTACCCTTTCCTTGCCTTGCCGTGCATTGCCTAGCCCTACGTTGTCGTGCCTTAGCCTTGTTTCCCCTTGCCGTACCGTTGCTTCCGTTACCCTTGCCTTGCCTTGCTTTCCCTTGCCTTCCTTGCCTTCCGTTACTCTTTGCTTGCCTTCCGTGCATTGCCTAGCCTTGCGTTGTCGTGCCTTAGCCTTGCCTCGCCTGACCGTGCCTTGCCTTGAGTTACCCTTTCCTTGCCTTGCCGTGCATTGCCTAGCCGTGCGTTGTCGTGCATTTGCCTTGTCTTGCCTCACCGTGCTTTGCCTCGCGTTACCCTTTCCTTGCCTTGCCGTGCATTGCCTAGCCCTGCATTGTCGTGCCTTAGCTTTGTTTCCCCTTACCGTGCCGTTCCTTTCGTTGCCCTTGCCTTCCCTTGCTTTCCCTTGCCTTCCTTGCCTTCCATTACTCTTTGCTTGCCTTCCGTTCATTGCCTAGCCTTGCGTTGTCGTGCCTTTGCCTTGCCTCGCCTGACCGTGCCTTGCCTTGCGTTACCCTTTCCTTGCCTTGCCGTGCATTGCCTAGCCGTGCGTTGTCGTGCATTTGCCTTGCCTTGCCTCACCGTCCCTTGCCTTGCGTTACCCTTTCCTTGCCTCGCCGTGCATTGCCTAGCCGTGCGTTGTCGTGCATTTGCCTTGTCTTGCCTCACCGTGCTTTGCATTGCGTTACCCTTTCCTTGCCTTGCCGTGCATTGCCTAGCCGTGCGTTGTCGTGCCTTAGCCTTGTTTCCCCTTGCCGTGCCGTTCCTTCTGTTACCCTTGCCTTGCCTTGCTTTCCCTTGCCTTCCTTGCCTTCCGTTACTCTTTGCTTGCCTTCCGTGCATTGCCTAGCCATGCGTTGTCGTGCCTTAGCCTTGCCTCGCGTAACGGTGCCTTGCCTTGCGTTACCCTTTCCTTGCCTTGCCGTGAATTGCCTAGCCTTGCGTTGTCGTGCCTTAGCCTTGCCTCCCCTGACCGTGCCTTGCCTTGCGTTACCCTTTCCTTGCCTTGCCGTGCATTGCCTAGCCGTGCGTTGTCGTGCATCAGCCTTCCCTTGCCTCACCGTGCCTTGCCTTGCGTTACCCTTTCCTTGCCTTGCCGTGCATTGCCTAGCCGTGCGTTGCCGTGCCTTAGCCTTGTTTCCCCTTGCCGTGCCGTTCCTTCTGTTACCCTTGCCTTGCCTTGCTTTCCCTTGCCTTCCTTGCCTTCCGTTACTCTTTGCTTGCCTTCCGTGCATTGCCTAGCCTTGCGTTGTCGTGCCTTAGCCTTGCCTCGCCTGACCGTGCCTTGCCTTGCGTTACCCTTTCCTTGCCTTGCCGTGCATTGCCTAGCCGTGCGTTGTCGTGCATCAGCCTTGCCTTCCCTCACCGTGCCTTGCCTTGCGTTACCCTTACCTTGCCTTGCTTTCCCTTCCTTTCATTGCCTTCCGTTACTCTTTGCTTTCCTTCCGTGCATTGCCTAGCCTTGCGTTGTCGTGCCTTAGCCTTGCCTCGCCTGACAGTGCCTTGCCTTGCGTTACCCTTTCCTTGCCTTGCCGTGCATTGCCTAGCCGTGCGTTGCCGTGCCTTAGCCTTGTTTCCCCTTGCCGTGCCGTTCCTTCCGTTACCCTTGCCTTGCCTTGCTTTCCCTTGCCTTCCGTGCCTTCCGTTACTCTTTGCTTGCCTTCCGTGCATTGCCTAGCCTTGCGTTGTCGTGCCTTAGCCTTGCCTCGCGTAACGGTGCCTTGCCTTGCGTTACCCTTTCCTTTCCTTGCCGTGCATTGCCTAGCCGTGCGTTGTCGTGCATCAGCCTTGCCTTGCCTCACCGTGCCTTGCCTTGCGTTACCCTTTCCTTGCCTTGCCGTGCATTGCCTAGCCTTGCGTTGTCGTGCCTTAGCCTTGCCTCGCGTAACGGTGCCTTGCCTTGCGTTACCCTTTCCTTTCCTTGCCGTGCATTGGCTAGCCCTGCGTTGTCGTGCCTTAGCCTTGTTTCCCCTTACCGTGCCGTTCCTTCCGTTACCCTTGCCTTCCCCTGCTTTCCCTTGCCTTCCTTGCCTTCCGTTACTCTTTGCTTGCCTTCCGTTTATTGCCTAGCCTTGCGTTGTCGTGCCTTAGCCTTGCCGCGCCTTACCGTGCCTTGCCTTGCGTTACCCTTTCCTTGCCTTGCTGTGCATTGCCTAGCCTTGCGTTGTCGTGCCTTAGCCTTGCCTCGCCTGACCGTGCCTTGCCTTGCGTTACCCTTTCCTTGCCTTGCCGTGCATTGCCTAGCCGTGCGTTGTCGTGCATCAGCCTTGCCTTGCTTCACCGTGCCTTGCCTTGCGTTACCCTTTCCTTGCCTTGCCGTGCATTGCCTAGCCCTGTGTTGTCGTGCCTTAGCCTTGTTTCCCCTTACCGTGCCGTTCCTTTCGTTACCCTTGCCTTCCCCTGCTTTCCCTTGCCTTCCTTGCCTTCCGTTACTCTTTGCTTGCCTTCCGTGCATTGCCTAGCCTTGCGTTGTCGTGCCTTAGCCTTGCCTCGCCTGACCGTGCCTTGCCTTGAGTTACCCTTTCCTTGCCTTGCCGTGCATTGCGTAGCCGTGCGTTGTCGTGCATTTGCCTTGCCTTGCCTCACCGTTCCTTGCCTTGCGTTACCCTTTCCTTGCCTTGCCGTGCATTGCCTAGCCGTGCGTTGTCGTGCATTAGCCTTGTCTTGCCTTACCGTGCCTTGCCTTGCGTTACCCTTTCCTTGCCTGGCCCTGCATTGCGTAGCCGTGCGTTGCCGTTCCTTAGCCTTGTTTCCCCTTGCCGTGCCTTGCCTTTTGTTACACTTGCCTTGCCTTGCTTTGCCTTGCCTTCCTTTCCTTCCGTTACTCTTTCCTTGCCTAGCCGTGCACTGCCTAGCCTTGCGTTGTCGTGCATTAGCTTTGCCTCCCCAAACCGTGCCTTGCCTTGCGTTACCATTTCCTTGCCTTGCCCTGCATTGCCTAGCCCTGTGTTGTCGTGCCTTAGTCTTGTTTGCCCTTACCGTGCCGTTCCTTCCGTTACCCTTGCCTTTCCCTGCTTTCCCTAGCCTTCCTTGCCTTCCGTTCCTCTTTGCTTGCCTTCCGTGCATTGCCTAGCCTTGCGTTGTCGTGCCTTAGCCTTGCCTCGCCTGACCGTGCCTTGCCTTGCGTTACCCTTTCGTTGCCTTGCCGTGAATTGCCTAGCCGTGCGTTGTCGTGCATTAGCCTTGCCTTGCCTCACCGTGCCTTGCCTTGCGTTACCCTTTCCTTGCCCTGCTTTCCCTTGCCTTCCTTGCCTTCCGTTACTCTTTGCTTGCCTTCCGTGCATTGCCTAGTCTTCCGTTGTCGTGCATTAGCCTTCCATTTCCTGACCGTGCCTTGCCTTGCGTTACCCTTTCCTTGCCTTGCCGTGCATTGCCTAGCCGTGCGTTGCCGTGCCTTAGCCTTGTTTCCCCTTGCCGTGCGGTTCCTTCCGTTACCCTTGCCTTGCCTTGCTTTCCCTTGCCTTCCTTGCCTTCCGTTACTCTTTGCTTGCCTTCCGTGCATTGCCTAGCCTTGCGTTGTCGTGCCCTAGCCTTGCCTCGCGTAACGGTGCCTTGCCTTGCGTTACCCTTTCCTTTCCTTGCCGTGCATTGGCTAGCCCTGCGTTGTCGTGCCTTAGCCTTGTTTCCCCTTACCGTGCCGTTCCTTCCGTTACCCTTGCCTTCCCCTGCTTTCCCTTGCCTTCCTTCCCTTCCGTTACTCGTTGCTTGCCTTCCGTTTACTGCCTAGCCTTGCGTTGTCGTGCCTTAGCCTTGCCGCGCCTTACCGTGCCTTGCCTTCCGTTACCCTTTCCTTGCCTTGCCGTGCATTGCCTAGCCTTGCGTTGTCGTGCCTTAGCCATGCCTCGCCTGACCGTGCCTTGCCTTGCGTTACCCTTTCCTTGCCTTGCCGTGCATTGCCTAGCCGTGCGTTGTCGTGCATCAGCCTTGCCTTGCCTCACCGTGCCTTGCCTTGCGTTACCCTTTCCTTGCCTTGCCGTGCATTGCCTAGCCGTGCGTTGCCGTGCCTTAGCCTTGTTTCCCCTTGCCGTGCCGTTCCTTCTGTTACCCTTGCCTTGCCTTGCTTTCCCTTGCCTTCCTTGCCTTCCGTTACTCTTTGCTTGCCTTCCGTGCATTGCCTAGCCTTGCGTTGTCGTGCATTCTCCTTGCCTCCCCAAACCGTGCCTTGCCTTGCGTTACACTTTCCTTGCCTTGCCCTGCATTGCCTAGCCCTGTGTTGTCGTGCCTTAGCCTTGTTTCCCCTTACCGTGCCGTTCCTTTCGTTACCCTTGCCTTCCCCTGCTTTCCCTTGCCTTCCTTGCCTTCCGTTACTCTTTGCTTGCCTTCCGTGCATTGCCTAGCCTTGCGTTGTCGTGCCTTAGCCTTGCCTCGCCTGACCGTGCCTTGCCTTGAGTTACCCTTTCCTTGCCTTGCCGTGCATTGCCTAGCCGTGCGTTGTCGTGCATTTGCCTTGTCTTGCCTCACCGTGCTTTGCCTTGCGTTACCCTTTCCTTGCCTTGCCGTGCATTGCCTAGCCCTGCATTGTCGTGCCTTAGCTTTGTTTCCCCTTACCGTGCCGTTCCTTTCGTTGCCCTTGCCTTGCCTTGCTTTCCCTTGCCTTCCTTGCCGTCCGTTACTCTTTGCTTGCCTTCCGTGCATTGCCTAGCCTTGCGTTGTCGTGCCTTAGCCTTGCCTCGCCTGACCGTGCCTTGCCTTGCGTTACCCTTTCCTTGCCTTGCCGTGCATTGCCTAGCCGTGCGTTGTCGTGCATTTGCCTTGCCTTGCCTCACCGTTCCTTGCCTTGCGTTACCCTTTCCTTGCCTGGCCGTGCATTGCCTAGCCGTGCGTTGTCGTGCATTTGCCTTGTCTTGCCTTACCGTGCCTTGCCTTGCGTTACCCTTTCCTTGCCTGGCCGTGCATTGCCTAGCCGTGCGTTGCCGTGCCTTAGCCTTGTTTCCCCTTGCCGTGCCTTGCCTTTTGTTACACTTCCCTTGCCTTGCTTTGCCTTGCCTTCCTTTCCTTCCGTTACTCTTTCCTTGCCTAGCCGTGCACTGCCTAGCCTTGCGTTGTCGTGCATTAGCTTTGCCTCCCCAAACCGTGCCTTGCCTTGCGTTACCATTTCCTTGCCTTGCCCTGCATTGCCTAGCCCTGTGTTGTCGTGCCTTAGTCTTGTTTGCCCTTACCGTGCCGTTCCTTCCGTTACCCTTGCCTTTCCCTGCTTTCCCTAGCCTTCCTTGCCTTCCGTTCCTCTTTGCTTGCCTTCCGTGCATTGCCTAGCCTTGCGTTGTCGTGCCTTTGCCTTGCCTCGCCTGACAGTGCCTTGCCTTGCGTTACCCTTTCCTTGCCTTGCCGTGCATTGCCTAGCCGTGCGTTGCCGTGCCTTAGCCTTGTTTCCCCTTGCCGTGCCGTTCCTTCCGTTACCCTTGCCTTGCCTTGCTTTCCCTTGCCTTCCTTGCCTTCCGTTACTCTTTGCTTGCCTTCCGTGCATTGCCTAGCCTTGCGTTGTCGTGCCCTAGCCTTGCCTCGCGTAACGGTGCCTTGCCTTGCGTTACCCTTTCCTTTCCTTGCCGTGCATTGGCTAGCCCTGCGTTGTCGTGCCTTAGCCTTGTTTCCCCTTACCGTGCCGTTCCTTCCGTTACCCTTGCCTTCCCCTGCTTTCCCTTGCCTTCCTTGCCTTCCGTTACTCGTTGCTTGCCTTCCGTTTACTGCCTAGCCTTGCGTTGTCGTGCCTTAGCCTTGCCGCGCCTTACCGTGCCTTGCCTTCCGTTACCCTTTCCTTGCCTTGCCGTGCATTGCCTAGCCTTGCGTTGTCGTGCCTTAGCCTTGCCTCGCCTGACCGTGCCTTGCCTTGCGTTACCCTTTCCTTGCCTTGCCGTGCATTGCCTAGCCGTGCGTTGTCGTGCATCAGCCTTGCCTTGCCTCACCGTGCCTTGCCTTGCGTTACCCTTTCCTTGCCTTGCCGTGCATTGCCTAGCCGTGCGTTGCCGTGCCTTAGCCTTGTTTCCCCTTGCCGTGCCGTTCCTTCTGTTACCCTTGCCTTGCCTTGCTTTCCCTTGCCTTCCTTGCCTTCCGTTACTCTTTGCTTGCCTTCCGTGCATTGCCTAGCCTTGCGTTGTCGTGCCTTAGCCTTGCCTCGCCTGACCGTGCCTTGCCTTGCGTTACCCTTTCCTTGCCTTGCCGTGAATTGCCTAGCCGTGCGTTGTCGTGCATCAGCCTTGCCTTGCCTCACCGTGCCTTGCCTTGCGTTACCCTTACCTTGCCTTGCTTTCCCTTCCTTTCATTGCCTTCCGTTACTCTTTGCTTTCCTTCCGTGCATTGCCTAGCCTTGCGTTGTCGTGCCTTAGCCTTGCCTCGCCTGACAGTGCCTTGCCTTGCGTTACCCTTTCCTTGCCTTGCCGTGCATTGCCTAGCCGTGCGTTGCCGTGCCTTAGCCTTGTTTCCCCTTGCCGTGCCGTTCCTTCCGTTACCCTTGCCTTGCCTTGCTTTCCCATGCCTTCCGTGCCTTCCGTTACTCTTTGCTTGCCTTCCGTGCATTGCCTAGCCTTGCGTTGTCGTGCCCTAGCCTTGCCTCGCGTAACGGTGCCTTGCCTTGCGTTACCCTTTCCTTTCCTTGCCGTGCATTGCCTAGCCGTGCGTTGTCGTGCATCAGCCTTGCCTTGCCTCACCGTGCCTTGCCTTGCGTTACCCTTTCCTTGCCTTGCCGTGCATTGCCTAGCCTTGCGTTGTCGTGCCTTAGCCTTGCCTCGCGTAACGGTGCCTTGCCTTGCGTTACCCTTTCCTTTCCTTGCCGTGCATTGGCTAGCCCTGCGTTGTCGTGCCTTAGCCTTGTTTCCCCTTACCGTGCCGTTCCTTCCGTTACCCTTGCCTTCCCCTGCTTTCCCTTGCCTTCCTTGCCTTCCGTTACTCTTTGCTTGCCTTCCGTTTATTGCCTAGCCTTGCGTTGTCGTGCCTTAGCCTTGCCGCGCCTTACCGTGCCTTGCCTTGCGTTACCCTTTCCTTGCCTTGCTGTGCATTGCCTAGCCTTGCGTTGTCGTGCCTTAGCCTTGCCTCGCCTGACCGTGCCTTGCCTTGCGTTACCCTTTCCTTGCCTTGCCGTGCATTGCCTAGCCGTGCGTTGTCCTGCATCAGCCTTGCCTTGCTTCACCGTGCCTTGCCTTGCGTTACCCTTTCCTTGCCTTGCCGTGCATTGCCTAGCCCTGTGTTGTCGTGCCTTAGCCTTGTTTCCCCTTACCGTGCCGTTCCTTTCGTTACCCTTGCCTTCCCCTGCTTTCCCTTGCCTTCCTTGCCTTCCGTTACTCTTTGCTTGCCTTCCGTGCATTGCCTAGCCGTGCGTTGTCGTGCATTAGCCTTGCCTTGCCTTACCGTGCCTTGCCTTGCGTTACCCTTTCCTTGCCTTGCCGTGCATTGCGTAGCCGTGCGTTGTCGTGCATTTGCCTTGCCTTGCCTCACCGTTCCTTGCCTTGCGTTACCCTTTCCTTGCCTGGCCGTGCATTGCCTAGCCGTGCGTTGTCGTGCATTAGCCTTGTCTTGCCTTACCGTGCCTTGCCTTGCGTTACCCTTTCCTTGCCTGGCCGTGCATTGCGTAGCCGTGCGTTGTCGTGCCTTAGCCTTGTTTCCCCTTGCCGTGCCGTGCCTTTTGTTACACTTGCCTTGCCTTGCTTTGCCTTGCCTTCCTTTCCTTCCGTTACTCTTTCCTTGCCTAGCCGTGCACTGCCTAGCCTTGCGTTGTCGTGCATTAGCTTTGCCTCCCCAAACCGTGCCTTGCCTTGCGTTACCATTTCCTTGCCTTGCCCTGCATTGCCTAGCCCTGTGTTGTCGTGCCTTAGTCTTGTTTGCCCTTACCGTGCCGTTCCTTCCGTTACCCTTGCCTTTCCCTGCTTTCCCTAGCCTTCCTTGCCTTCCGTTCCTCTTTGCTTGCCTTCCGTGCATTGCCTAGCCTTGCGTTGTCGTGCCTTAGCCTTGCCTCGCCTGACCGTGCCTTGCCTTGCGTTACCCTTTCCTTGCCTTGCCGTGAATTGCCTAGCCGTGCGTTGTCGTGCATCAGCCTTGCCTTGCCTCACCGTGCCTTGCCTTGCGTTACCCTTACCTTGCCTTGCTTTCCCTTCCTTTCATTGCCTTCCGTTACTCTTTGCTTTCCTTCCGTGCATTGCCTAGCCTTGCGTTGTCGTGCCTTAGCCTTGCCTCGCCTGACAGTGCCTTGCCTTGCGTTACCCTTTCCTTGCCTTGCCGTGCATTGCCTAGCCGTGCGTTGCCGTGCCTTAGCCTTGTTTCCCCTTGCCGTGCCGTTCCTTCCGTTACCCTTGCCTTGCCTTGCTTTCCCTTGCCTTCCTTGCCTTCCGTTACTCTTTGCTTGCCTTCCGTGCATTGCCTAGCCTTGCGTTGTCGTGCCCTAGCCTTGCCTCGCGTAACGGTGCCTTGCCTTGCGTTACCCTTTCCTTTCCTTGCCGTGCATTGGCTAGCCCTGCGTTGTCGTGCCTTAGCCTTGTTTCCCCTTACCGTGCCGTTCCTTCCGTTACCCTTGCCTTCCCCTGCTTTCCCTTGCCTTCCTTGCCTTCCGTTACTCGTTGCTTGCCTTCCGTTTACTGCCTAGCCTTGCGTTGTCGTGCCTTAGCCTTGCCGCGCCTTACCGTGCCTTGCCTTCCGTTACCCTTTCCTTGCCTTGCCGTGCATTGCCTAGCCTTGCGTTGTCGTGCCTTAGCCATGCCTCGCCTGACCGTGCCTTGCCTTGCGTTACCCTTTCCTTGCCTTGCCGTGCATTGCCTAGCCGTGCGTTGTCGTGCATCAGCCTTGCCTTGCCTCACCGTGCCTTGCCTTGCGTTAACCTTTCCTTGCCTTGCCGTGCATTGCCTAGCCGTGCGTTGCCGTGCCTTAGCCTTGTTTCCCCTTGCCGTGCCGTTCCTTCCGTTACCCTTGCCTTCCCCTTGCTTTCCCTTGCCTTCCTTGCCTTCCGTTACTCTTTGCTTGCCTTCCGTGCATTGCATAGCCTTGCGTTGTCGTGCATTCGCCTTCCTCCCCAAACCGTGCCTTGCCTTGCGTTACCCTTTCCTTGCCTTGCCCTGCATTGCCTAGCCCTGTGTTGTCGTGCCTTAGCCTTGTTTCCCCTTACCGTGCCGTTCCTTTCGTTACCCTTGCCTTCCCCTGCTTTCCCTTGCCTTCCTTGCCTTCCGTTACTCTTTGCTTGCCTTCCGTGCATTGCCTAGCCTTGCGTTGTCGTGCCTTAGCCTTGCCTCGCCTGACCGTGCCTTGCCTTGAGTTACCCTTTCCTTGCCTTGCCGTGCATTGCCTAGCCGTGCGTTGTCGTGCATTTGCCTTGTCTTGCCTCACCGTGCTTTGCCTTGCGTTACCCTTTCCTTGCCTTGCCGTGCATTGCCTAGCCCTGCATTGTCGTGCCTTAGCTTTGTTTCCCCTTACCGTGCCGTTCCTTTCGTTGCCCTTGCCTTGCCTTGCTTTCCCTTGCCTTCCTTGCCTTCCGTTACTCTTTGCTTGCCTTCCGTGCATTGCCTAGCCTTGCGTTGTCGTGCCTTAGCCTTGCCTCGCCTGACCGTGCCTTGCCTTGCGTTACCCTTTCCTTGCCTTGCCGTGCATTGCCTAGCCGTGCGTTGTCGTGCATTTGCCTTGCCTTGCCTCACCGTTCCTTGCCTTGCGTTACCCTTTCCTTGCCTGGCCGTGCATTGCCTAGCCGTGCGTTGTCGTGCATTAGCCTTGTCTTGCCTTACCGTGCCTTGCCTTGAGTTACCCTTTCCTTGCCTGGCCGTGCAATGTGTAGCCGTGCGTTGCCGTTCCTTAGCCTTGTTTCCCCTTGCCGTGCCTTGCCTTTTGTTACACTTGCCTTGTCTTGCTTTGCCTTGCCTTCCTTTCCTTCCGTTACTCTTTCCTTGCCTAGCCGTGCACTGCCTAGCCTTGCGTTGTCGTGCATTAGCTTTGCCTCCCCAAACCGTGCCTTGCCTTGCGTTACCATTTCCTTGCCTTGCCCTGCATTGCCTAGCCCTGTGTTGTCGTGCCTTAGTCTTGTTTGCCCTTACCGTGCCGTTCCTTCCGTTACCCTTGCCTTTCCCTGCTTTCCCTAGCCTTCCTTGCCTTCCGTTCCTCTTTGCTTGCCTTCCGTGCATTGCCTAGCCTTGCGTTGTCGTGCCTTAGCCTTGCCTCGCCTGACCGTGCCTTGCCTTGCGTTACCCTTTCCTTGCCTTGCCGTGAATTGCCTAGCCGTGCGTTGTCGTGCATCAGCCTTGCCTTGCCTCACCGTGCCTTGCCTTGCGTTACCCTTACCTTGCCTTGCTTTCCCTTCCTTTCATTGCCTTCCGTTACTCTTTGCTTTCCTTCCGTGCATTGCCTAGCCTTGCGTTGTCGTGCCTTAGCCTTGCCTCGCCTGACAGTGCCTTGCCTTGCGTTACACTTTCCTTGCCTTGCCGTGCATTGCCTAGCCGTGCGTTGCCGTGCCTTAGCCTTGTTTCCCCTTGCCGTGCCGTTCCTTCCGTTACCCTTGCCTTGCCTTGCTTTCCCTTGCCTTCCTTGCCTTCCGTTACTCTTTGCTTGCCTTCCGTGCATTGCCTAGCCTTGCGTTGTCGTGCCCTAGCCTTGCCTCGCGTAACGGTGCCTTGCCTTGCGTTACCCTTTCCTTTCCTTGCCGTGCATTGCCTAGCCGTGCGTTGTCGTGCATCAGCCTTGCCTTGCCTCACCGTGCCTTGCCTTGCGTTACCCTTTCCTTGCCTTGCCGTGCATTGCCTAGCCTTGCGTTGTCGTGCCTTAGCCTTGCCTCGCGTAACGGTGCCTTGCCTTGCGTTACCCTTTCCTTTCCTTGCCGTGCATTGGCTAGCCCTGCGTTGTCGTGCCTTAGCCTTGTTTCCCCTTACCGTGCCGTTCCTTCCGTTACCCTTGCCTTCCCCTGCTTTCCCTTGCCTTCCTTGCCTTCCGTTACTCTTTGCTTGCCTTCCGTTTATTGCCTAGCCTTGCGTTGTCGTGCCTTAGCCTTGCCGCGCCTTACCGTGCCTTGCCTTGCGTTACCCTTTCCTTGCCTTGCTGTGCATTGCCTAGCCTTGCGTTGTCGTGCCTTAGCCTTGCCTCGCCTGACCGTGCCTTGCCTTGCGTTACCCTTTCCTTGCCTTGCCGTGCATTGCCTAGCCGTGCGTTGTCGTGCATCAGCCTAGCCTTGCTTCACCGTGCCTTGCCTTGCGTTACCCTTTCCTTGCCTGGCCGTGCATTGCGTAGCCGTGCGTTGCCGTTCCTTAGCCTTGTTTCCCCTTGCCGTGCCTTGCCTTTTGTTACACTTGCCTTGCCTTGCTTTGCCTTGCCTTCCTTACCTTCCGTTACTCTTTCCTTGCCTAGCCGTGCACTGCCTAGCCTTGCGTTGTCGTGCATTAGCTTTGCCTCCCCAAACCGTGCCTTGCCTTGCGTTACCATTTCCTTGCCTTGCCCTGCATTGCCTAGCCCTGTGTTGTCGTGCCTTAGTCTTGTTTGCCCTTACCGTGCCGTTCCTTCCGTTACCCTTGCCTTTCCCTGCTTTCCCTAGCCTTCCTTGCCTTCCGTTCCTCTTTGCTTGCCTTCCGTGCATTGCCTAGCCTTGCGTTGTCGTGCCTTAGCCTTGCCTCGCCTGACCGTGCCTTGCCTTGCGTTACCCTTTCCTTGCCTTGCCGTGAATTGCCTAGCCGTGCGTTGTCGTGCATCAGCCTTGCCTTGCCTCACCGTGCCTTGCCTTGCGTTACCCTTACCTTGCCTTGCTTTCCCTTCCTTTCATTGCCTTCCGTTACTCTTTGCTTTCCTTCCGTGCATTGCCTAGCCTTGCGTTGTCGTGCCTTAGCCTTGCCTCGCCTGACAGTGCCTTGCCTTGCGTTACCCTTTCCTTGCCTTGCCGTGCATTGCCTAGCCGTGCGTTTCCGTGCCTTAGCCTTGTTTCCTCTTGCCGTGCCTTCCTTCCGTTACCCTTGCCTTCCCTCGCTTTCCCTTGCCTTCCTTGCATTCCGTTACTCTTTTCTTGCCTTCCGTGCATTACGTAGCCTTGCGTTGTCGTGCCTTAGCCTTGCCTCGCCTGACCGTGCCTTGCCTTGCGTTACCCTTTCCTTGCCTTGCCGTGCATTGCCTAGCCGTGCGTTGTCGTGCATTTGCCTTGTCTTGCCTCACCGTGCTTTGCCTCGCGTTACCCTTTCCTTGCCTTGCCGTGCATTGCCTAGCCCTGCATTGTCGTGCCTTAGCTTTGTTTCCCCTTACCGTGCCGTTCCTTTCGTTGCCCTTGCCTTCCCTTGCTTTCCCTTGCCTTCCTTGCCTTCCATTACTCTTTGCTTGCCTTCCGTTCATTGCCTAGCCTTGCGTTGTCGTGCCTTAGCCTTGCCTCGCCTGACCGTGCCTTGCCTTGCGTTACCCTTTCCTTGCCTTGCCGTGCATTGCCTAGCCGTGCGTTTTCGTGCATTTGCCTTGCCTTGCCTCACCGTGCCTTGCCTTGCGTTACCCTTTCCTTGCCTCGCCGTGCATTGCCTAGCCTTGCGTTGTCGTGCCTTAGCCTTGCCTCGCCTGACCGTGACTTCCCTTGCGTTACCCTTTCCTTGCCTGGCCGTGCATTGCCTAGCCGTGCGTTGCCGTGCCTTAGCCTTTTTCCCCTTGCCGTGCCGTTCCTTCCGTTACCCTTGCCTTGCCTTGCTTTCCCTTGCCTTCCTTGCCTTCCGTTACTCTTTGCTTGCCTTCCGTGCATTGCCTAGCCTTGCGTTGTCGTGCCTTAGCCTTGCCTCGCGTAACGGTGCCTTGCCTTGCGTTACCCTTTCCTTTCCTTGCCGTGCATTGGCTAGCCCTGCGTTGTCGTGCCTTAGCCTTGTTTCCCCTTACCGTGGCGTTCCTTCCGTTACCCTTGCCTTCCCCTGCTTTCCCTTGCCTTCCTTGCCTTCCGTTACTCTTTGCTTGCCTTCCGTTTATTGCCTAGCCTTGCGTTGTCGTGCCTTAGCCTTGCCGCGCCTTACCGTGCCTTGCCTTGCGTTACCCTTTCCTTGCCTTGCCGTGCATTGCCTAGCCTTGCGTTGTCGTGCCTTAGCCTTGCCTCGCCTGACCGTGCCTTGCCTTGCTTTACCCTTTCCTTGCCTTGCCGTGCATTGCCTAGCCGTGCGTTGTCGTGCATCAGCCTTGCCTTGCTTCACCGTGCCTTGCCTTGCGTTATCCTTTCCTTGCCTTGCCGTGCATTGCCTAGCCCTGTGTTGTCGTGCCTTAGCCTTGTTTCCCCTTACCGTGCCGTTCCTTTCGTTACCCTTGCCTTCCCCTGCTTTCCCTTGCCTTCCTTGCCTTCCGTTACTCTTTCCTTGCCTTGCCGTGCATTGCCTAGCCTTGCGTTGTCGTGCCTTAGCCTTGCCTCGCCTGACCGTGCCTTGCCTTGAGTTACCCTTTCCTTGCCTTGCCGTGCATTGCCTAGCCGTGCGTTGTCGTGCATTTGCCTTGCCTTGCCTCACCGTTCCTTGCCTTGCGTTACCCTTTCCTTGCCTGGCCGTGCATTGCCTAGCCGTGCGTTGTCGTGCATTAGCCTTGTCTTGCCTTACCGTGCCTTGCCTTGCGTTACCCTTTCCTTGCCTGGCCGTGCATTGCGTAGCCGTGCGTTGCCGTTCCTTAGCCTTGTTTCCCCTTGCCGTGCCTTGCCTTTTGTTACACTTGCCTTGCCTTGCTTTGCCTTGCCTTCCTTTCCTTCCGTTACTCTTTCCTTGCCTAGGCGTGCACTGCCTAGCCTTGCGTTGTCGTGCATTAGCTTTGCCTCCCCAAACCGTGCCTTGCCTTGCGTTACCATTTCCTTGCCTTGCCCTGCATTGCCTAGCCCTGTGTTGTCGTGCCTTAGTCTTGTTTGCCCTTACCGTGCCGTTCCTTCCGTTACCCTTGCCTTTCCCTGCTTTCCCTAACCTTCCTTGCCTTCCGTTCCTCTTTGCTTGCCTTCCGTGCATTGCCTAGCCTTGCGTTGTCGTGCCTTAGCCTTGCCTCGCCTGACCGTGCCTTGCCTTGCGTTACCCTTTCCTTGCCTTGCCGTGAATTGCTAGCCGTGCGTTGTCGTGCATAAGCCTTGCCTTGCCTCACCGTGCCTTGCCTTGCGTTACCCTTACATTGCCTTGTTTTCCCTTCCTTTCATTGCCTTCCGTTACTCTTTGCTTTCCTTCCGTGCATTGCCTAGCCTTGCGTTGTCGTGCCTTAGCCTTGCCTCGCCTGACAGTGCCTTGCCTTGCGTTACCCTTTCCTTGCCTTGCCGTGCATTGCCTAGCCGTGCGTTGCCGTGCCTTAGCCTTGTTTCCCCTTGCCGTGCCGTTCCTTCCGTTACCCTTGCCTTGCCTTGCTTTCCCTTGCCTTCCTTGCCTTCCGTTACTCTTTGCTTGCCTTCCGTGCATTGCCTAGCCTTGCGTTGTCGTGCCCTAGCCTTGCCTCGCGTAACGGTGCCTTGCCTTGCGTTACCCTTTCCTTTCCTTGCCGTGCATTGGCTAGCCCTGCGTTGTCGTGCCTTAGCCTTGTTTCCCCTTACAGTGCCGTTCCTTCCGTTACCCTTGCCTTCCCCTGCTTTCCCTTGCCTTCCTTGCCTTCCGTTACTCGTTGCTTGCCTTCCGTTTACTGCCTAGCCTTGCGTTGTCGTGCCTTAGCCTTGCCGCGCCTTACCGTGCCTTGCCTTCCGTTACCCTTTCCTTGCCTTGCCGTGCATTGCCTAGCCTTGCGTTGTCGTGCCTTAGCCATGCCTCGCCTGACCGTGCCTTGCCTTGCGTTACCCTTTCCTTGCCTTGCCGTGCATTGCCTAGCCGTGCGTTGTCGTGCATCAGCCTTGCCTTGCCTCACCGTGCCTTGCCTTGCGTTACCCTTTCCTTGCCTTGCCGTGCATTGCCTAGCCGTGCGTTGCCGTGCCTTAGCCTTGTTTCCCCTTGCCGTGCCGTTCCTTCTGTTACCCTTGCCTTGCCTTGCTTTCCCTTGCCTTCCTTGCCTTCCGTTACTCTTTGCTTGCCTTCCGTGCATTGCCTAGCCTTGCGTTGTCGTGCATTCGCCTTCCTCCCCAAACCGTGCCTTGCCTTGCGTTACCCTTTCCTTGCCTTGCCCTGCATTGCCTAGCCCTGTATTGTCGTGCCTTAGCCTTGTTTCCCCTTACCGTGCCGTTCCTTTCGTTACCCTTGCCTTCCCCTGCTTTCCCTTGCCTTCCTTGCCTTCCGTTACTCTTTGCTTGCCTTCCGTGCATTGCCTAGCCTTGCGTTGTCGTGCCTTAGCCTTGCCTCGCCTGACCGTGCCTTGCCTTGAGTTACCCTTTCCTTGCCTTGCCGTGCATTGCCTAGCCGTGCGTTGTCGTGCATTTGCCTTGTCTTGCCTCACCGTGCTTTGCCTTGCGTTACCCTTTCCTTGCCTTGCCGTGCATTGCCTAGCCCTGCATTGTCGTGCCTTCGCTTTGTTTCCCCTTACCGTGCCGTTCCTTTCGTTGCCCTTGCCTTCCCTTGCTTTCCCTTGCCTTCCTTGCCTTCCGTTACTCTTTGCTTGCCTTCCGTGCATTGCCTAGCCTTGCGTTGTCGTGCCTTAGCCTTGCCTCGCCTGACCGTGCCTTGCCTTGCGTTACCCTTTCCTTGCCTGGCCGTGCATTGCCTAGCCGTGCGTTGTCGTGCATTAGCCTTGTCTTGCCTTACCGTGCCTTGCCTTGCGTTACCCTTTCCTTGCCTGGCCGTGGATTGCGTAGCCGTGCGTTGCCGTTCCTTAGCCTTGTTTCCCCTTGCCGTGCCTTGCCTTTTGTTACACTTGCCTTGCCTTGCTTTGCCTTGCCTTCCTTTCCTTCCGTTACTCTTTCCTTGCCCAGCCGTGCACTGCCTAGCCTTGCGTTGTCGTGCATTAGCTTTGCCTCCCCAAACCGTGCCTTGCCTTGCGTTACCATTTCCTTGCCTTGCCCTGCATTGCCTAGCCCTGTGTTGTCGTGCCTTAGTCTTGTTTGCCCTTACCGTGCCGTTCCTTCCGTTACCCTTGCCTTTCCCTGCTTTCCCTAGCCTTCCTTGCCTTCCGTTCCTCTTTGCTTGCCTTCCGTGCATTGCCTAGCCTTGCGTTGTCGTGCCTTAGCCTTGCCTCGCCTGACCGTGCCTTGCCTTGCGTTACCCTTTCCTTGCCTTGCCGTGAATTGCCTAGCCGTGCGTTGTCGTGCATCAGCCTTGCCTTGCCTCACCGTGCCTTGCCTTGCGTTACCCTTACCTTGCCTTGCTTTCCCTTCCTTTCATTGCCTTCCGTTACTCTTTGCTTTCCTTCCGTGCATTGCCTAGCCTTGCGTTGTCGTGCCTTAGCCTTGCCTCGCCTGACAGTGCCTTGCCTTGCGTTACCCTTTCCTTGCCTTGCCGTGCATTGCCTAGCCGTGCGTTGCCGTGCCTTAGCCTTGTTTCCCCTTGCCGTGCCGTTCCTTCCGTTACCCTTGCCTTGCCTTGCTTTCCCTTGCCTTCCTTGCCTTCCGTTACTCTTTGCTTGCCTTCCGTGCATTGCCTAGCCTTGCGTTGTCGTGCCCTAGCCTTGCCTCGCGTAACGGTGCCTTGCCTTGCGTTACCCTTTCCTTGCCTTGCCGTGCATTGCCTAGCCGTGCGTTGTCGTGCATCAGCCTTGCCTTGCCTCACCGTGCCTTGCCTTGCGTTACCCTTTCCTTGCCTTGCCGTGCATTGCCTAGCCGTGCGTTTCCGTGCCTTAGCCTTGTTTCCCCTTGCCGTGCCATTCCTTCTGTTACCCTTGCCTTGCCTTGCTTTCCCTTGCCTTCCTTGCCTTCCGTTACTCTTTGCTTGCCTTCCGTGCATTGCCTAGCCTTGCGTTGTCGTGCATTCGCCTTCCTCCCCAAACCGTGCCTTGCCTTGCGTTACCCTTTCCTTGCCTTGCCGTGCATTGCCTAGCCGTGCGTTGTCGTGCATTTGCCTTGCCTTGCCTCACCGTTCCTTGCCTTGCGTTACCCTTTCCTTGCCTGGCCGTGCATTGCCTAGCCGTGCGTTGTCGTGCATTAGCCTTGTCTTGCCTTACCGTGCCTTGCCTTGCGTTACCCTTTCCTTGCCTGTCCGTGCATTGCGTAGCCGTGCGTTGCCGTTCCTTAGCCTTGTTTCCCCTTGCCGTGCCTTGCCTTTTGTTACACTTGCCTTGCCTTGCTTTGCCTTGCCTTCCTTTCCTTCCGTTACTCTTTCCTTGCCTAGCCGTGCACTGCCTAGCCTTGCGTTGTCGTGCATTAGCTTTGCCTCCCCAAACCGTGCCTTGCCTTGCGTTACCATTTCCTTGCCTTGCCCTGCATTGCCTAGCCCTGTGTTGTCGTGCCTTAGTCTTGTTTGCCCTTACCGTGCCGTTCCTTCCGTTACCCTTGCCTTTCCCTGCTTTCCCTAGCCTTCCTTGCCTTCCGTTATTCTTTGCTTGCCTTCCGTGCATTGCCTAGCCTTGCGTTGTCGTGCCCTAGCCTTGCCTCGCGTAACGGTGCCTTGCCTTGCGTTACCCTTTCCTTTCCTTGCCGTGCATTGGCTAGCCCTGCGTTGTCGTGCCTTAGCCTTGTTTCCCCTTACCGTGCCGTTCCTTCCCTTACCCTTGCCTTCCCCTGCTTTCCCTTGCCTTCCTTGGCTTCCGTTACTCTTTGCTTGCCTTCCGTTTATTGCCTAGCCTTGCGTTTTCGTGCCTTAGCCTTGCCGCGCCTTACCGTGCCTTGCCTTGCGTTACCCTTTCCTTGCCTTGCCGTGCATTGCCTAGCCTTGCGTTGTCGTGCCTTAGCCTTGCCTCGCCTGACCGTGTCTTGCCTTGCGTTACCCTTTCCTTGCCTTGCCGTGCATTGCCTAGCTGTGCGTTGTCGTGCATCAGCCTTGCCTTGCCTCACCGTGCCTTGCCTTGCGTTACCCTTTCCTTGCCTTGCCGTGCATTGCCTAGCCGTTCCTTCTGTTACCCTTGCCTTGCCTTGCTTTCCCTTGCCTTCCTTGCCTTCCGTTACTCTTTGCTTGCCTTCCGTGCATTGCCTAGCCTTGCGTTGTCGTGCATTCGCCTTCCACCCCAAACCGTGCCTTGCCTTGCGTTACCCTTTCCTTGCCTTGCCCTGTATTGCCTAGCCCTGTGTTGTCGTGCCTTAGCCTTGTTTCCCCTTACCGTGCCGTTCCTTTCGTTACCCTTGCCTTCCACTGCTTTCCCTTGCCTTCTTTGCCTTCCGTTACTCTTTGCTTGCCTTCCGTGCATTGCCTAGCCTTGCGTTGTCGTGCCCTAGCCTTGCCTCGCGTAAAGGTGCCTTGCCTTGCGCTACCCTTTCCTTTCCTTGCCGTGCATTGCCTAGCCGTGCGTTGTCGTGCATCAGCCTTGCCTTGCCTCACCGTGCCTTGCCTTGCGTTACCCTTTCCTTGCCTTGCCGTGAATTGCCTAGCCGTGCGTTGTCGTGCCTTAGCCTTGCCTCGCGTAACGGTGCCTTGCCTTGCGTTACCCTTTCCTTTCCTTGCCGTGCATTGGCTAGCCCTGCGTTGTCGTGCCTTAGCCTTGTTTCCCCTTACCGTGCCGTTCCTTCCGTTACCCTTGCCTTCCCCTGCTTTCCCTTGCCTTCCTTGCGTTCCGTTACTCTTTGCTTCCCTTCCGTTTATTGCCTAGCCTTGCGTTGTCGTGCCTTAGCCTTGCCGCGCCTTACCGTGCCTTGCCTTGCGTTACCCTTTCCTTGCCTTGCTGTGCATTGCCTAGCCTTGCGTTGCCGTGCCTTAGCCTTGCCTTGCGTTACCCTTTCCTTGCCTTGCCGTGCATTGCCTAGCCGTGCGTTGTCGTGCATCAGCCTTGCCTTGCTTCACCGTGCCTTGCTTGCGTTACCCTTTCCTTGCCTGGCCGTGCATTGCGTAGCCGTGCGTTGCCGTGCCTTAGCCTTGTTTCCCCTGGCCGTGCCTTGCCTTTTGTTACACTTGCCTTGCCTTGCTTTGCCTTGCCTTCCTTTCCTTCCGTTACTCTTTCCTTGCCTAGCCGTGCACTGCCTAGCCTTGCGTTGTCGTGCATTAGCTTTGCCTCCCCAAACCGTGCCTTGCCTTGCGTTACCATTTCCTTGCCTTGCCCTGCATTGCCTAGCCCTGTGTTGTCGTGCCTTAGTCTTGTTTGCCCTTACCGTGCCGTTCCTTCCGTTACCCTTGCCTTTCCCTGCTTTCCCTAGCCTTCCTTGCCTTCCGTTCCTCTTTGCTTGCCTTCCGTGCATTGCCTAGCCTTGCGTTGTCGTGCCTTAGCCTTGCCTCGCCTGACCGTGCCTTGCCTTGCGTTACCCTTTCCTTGCCTTGCCGTGAATTGCCTAGCCGTGCGTTGTCGTGCATCAGCCTTGCCTTGCCTCACCGTGCCTTGCCTTGCGTTACCCTTACCTTGCCTTGCTTTCCTTTCCTTTCATTGCCTTCCGTTACTCTTTGCTTTCCTTCCGTGCATTGCCTAGCCTTGCGTTGTCGTGCCTTAGCCTTGCCTCGCCTGACAGTGCCTTGCCTTGCGTTACCCTTTCCTTGCCTTGCCGTGCATTGCCTAGCCGTGCGTTTCCGTGCCTTAGCCTTGTTTCCCCTTGCCGTGCCGTTCCTTCCGTTACCCTTGCCTTGCCTTGCTTTCCCTTGCCTTCCTTGCCTTCCGTTACTCTTTGCTTGCCTTCCGTGCATTACCTAGCCTTGCGTTGTCGTGCCTTAGCTTTGCCTCGCGTAACGGTGCCTTGCCTTGCGTTACCCTTTCCTTTCCTTGCCGTGCATTGGCTAGCCCTGCGTTGTCGTGCCTTAGCCTTGATTCCCCTTGCCGTGCCGTTCCTTCCGTTACCCTTGCCTTCCCTTGCTTTCCCTTGCCTTCCTTGCCTTCCGTTACTCTTTGCTTGCCTTCCGTGCATTGCCTAGCATTGCGTTGTCGTGCCTTAGCCTTGCCTCGCCTGACCGTGCCTTGCCTTGAGTTACCCTTTCCTTGCCTTGCCGTGCATTGCCTAGCCGTGCGTTGTCGTGCATTTGTCTTGTCTTGCCTCACCGTGCTTTGCCTCGCGTTACCCTTTCCTTGCCTTGCCGTGCATTGCCTAGCCCTGCATTGTCGTGCCTTAGCTTTGTTTCCCCTTACCGTGCCGTTCCTTTCGTTGCCCTTGCCTTCCCTTGCTTTCCCTTGCCTTCCTTGCCTTCCATTACTCTTTGCTTGCCTTCCGTTCATTGCCTAGCCTTGCGTTGTCGTGCCTTAGCCTTGCCTCGCCTGACCGTGCCTTGCCTTGCGTTACTCTTTCCTTGCCTTGCCGTGCATTGCCTAGCCGTGCGTTGTCGTGCCTTGCCTTGCCTCACCGTGCCTTGCCTTGCGTTACCCTTTCCTTGCCTCGCCGTGCCTTGCCTAGCCGTGCGTTGTCGTGCATTAGCCTTTTCTTGCCTTACCGTGCCTTGCCTTGCGTTACCCTTTCCTTGCCTGGCCGTGCATTGCCTAGCCGTGCGTTGCCGTGCCTTAGCCTTGTTTCCCCTTGCCGTGCCGTTCCTTCCGTTACCCTAGCCTTGCCTTGCTTTCCCTTGCCTTCCTTGCCTTCCGTTACTCTTTGCTTGCCTTCCGTGCATTGCCTAGCCTTGCGTTGTCGTGCCTTAGCCTTGCCTCGCGTAACGGTGCCTTGCCTTGCGTTACCCTTTCCTTTCCTTGCCGTGCATTGGCTAGCCCTGCGTTGTCGTGCCTTAGCCTTGTTTCCCCTTACCGTGCCGTTCCTTCCGTTACCCTTGCCTTCCCCTGCTTTCCCTTGCCTTCCTTGCCTTCCGTTACTCTTTGCTTGCCTTCCGTTTATTGCCTAGCCTTGCGTTGTCGTGCCTTAGCCTTGCGGCGCCTTACCGTGCCTTGCCTTGCGTTACCCTTTCCTTGCCTTGCCGTGCATTGCCTAGCCTTGCGTTGTCGTGCCTTAGCCTTGCCTCGCCTGACCGTGCCTTGCCTTGCGTTACCCTTTCCTTGCCTTGCCGTGCATTGCCTAGCCGTGCGTTGTCGTGCATCAGCCTTGCCTTGCTTCACCGTGCCTTGCCTTGCGTTACCCTTTCCTTGCCTTGCCGTGCATTGCCTAGCCCTGTGTTGTCGTGCCTTAGCCTTGTTTCCCCTTACCGTGCCGTTCCGTTCGTTACCCTTGCCTTCCCCTGCTTTCCCTTGCCTTCCTTGCCTTCCGTTACTCTTTGCTTGCCTTCCGTGCATTGCCTAGCCTTGCGTTGTCGTGCCTTAGCCTTGCCGCGCCTGACCGTGCCTTGCCTTGAGTTACCCTTTCCTTGCCTTGCCGTGCATTGCCTAGCCGTGCGTTGTCGTGCATTTGCCTTGCCTTGCCTCACCGTTCCTTGCCTTGCGTTACCCTTTCCTTGCCTGGCCGTGCATTGCCTAGCCGTGCGTTGTCGTGCATTAGCCTTGTCTTGCCTTACCGTGCCTTGCCTTGCGTTACCCTTTCCTTGCCTGGCCGTGCATTGCGTAGCCGTGCGTTGCCGTTCCTTAGCCTTGTTTCCCCTTGCCGTGCCTTGCCTTTTGTTACACTTGCCTTGCCTTGCTTTGCCTTGCCTTCCTTTCCTTCCGTTACTCTTTCCTTGCCTAGCCGTGCACTGCCTAGCCTTGCGTTGTCGTGCATTAGCTTTGCCTCCCCAAACCGTGCCTTGCCTTGCGTTACCATTTCCTTGCCTTGCCCTGCATTGCCTAGCCCTGTGTTGTCGTGCCTTAGTCTTGTTTGCCCTTACCGTGCCGTTCCTTCCGTTACCCTTGCCTTTCCCTGCTTTCCCTAGCCTTCCTTGCCTTTCGTTCCTCTTTGCTTGCCTTCCGTGCATTGCCTAGCCTTGCGTTGTCGTGCCTTAGCCTTGCCTCGCCTGACCGTGCCTTGCCTTGCGTTACCCTTTCCTTGCCTTGCCGTGAATTGCCTAGCCGTGCGTTGTCGTGCATAAGCCTTGCCTTGCCTCACCGTGCCTTGCCTTGCGTTACCCTTACCTTGCCTTGCTTTCCCTTCCTTTCATTGCCTTCCGTTACTCTTTGCTTTCCTTCCGTGCATTGCCTAGCCTTGCGTTGTCGTGCCTTAGCCTTGCCTCGCCTGACAGTGCCTTGCCTTGCGTTACCCTTTCCTTGCCTTGCCGTGCATTGCCTAGCCGTGCGTTGCCGTGCCTTAGCCTTGTTTCCCCTTGCCGTGCCGTTCCTTCCGTTACCCTTGCCTTGCCTTGCTTTCCCTTGCCTTCCTTGCCTTCCGTTACTCTTTGCTTGCCTTCCGTGCATTGCCTAGCCTTGCGTTGTCGTGCCCTAGCCTTGCCTCGCGTAACGGTGCCTTGCCTTGCGTTACCCTTTCCTTTCCTTGCCGTGCATTGGCTAGCCCTGCGTTGTCGTGCCTTAGCCTTGTTTCCCCTTACCGTGCCGTTCCTTCCGTTACCCTTGCCTTGCCTTGCTTTCCCTTGCCTTCCTTGCCTTCCGTTACTCTTTGCTTGCCTTCCGTGCATTGCCTAGCCTTGCGTTGTCGTGCCTTAGCCTTGCCTTGCCTCACCGTGCCTTGCCTTGCGTTACCCTTTCCTTGCCTTGCCGTGCATTGCCTACCCGTGCGTTGCCGTGCCTTAGCCTTGTTTCCCCTTGCCGTGCCGTTCCTTCTGTTACCCTTGCCTTGCCTTGCTTTCCCTTGACTTCCTTGCCTTCCGTTACTCTTTGCTTGCGTTCCGTGCATTGCCTAGCCTTGCGTTGTCGTGCATTCGCCTTCCTCCCCAAACCGTGCCTTGCCTTGCGTTACCCTTTCCTTGCCTTGCCCTGCATTGCCTAGCCCTGTGTTGTCGTGCCTTAGCCTTGTTTCCCCTTACCGTACCGTTCCTTCCCTTACCCTTGCCTTCCCCTGCTTTCCCTTGCATTCCTTGCCTTCCGTTACTCTTTGCTTGCCTTCCGTGCATTGCCTAGCCTTGCGTTTTCGTGCCTTAGCCTTGCCTCGCCTGACCGTGCCTTGCCTTGCGTTACCCTTTCCTTGCCTTGCCGTGCATTGCCTAGCCGTGCGTTGTCGTGCATTTGCCTGTCTTGCCTCACCGTGCTTTGCCTTGCGTTACCCTTTCCTTGCCTTGCCGTGCATTGCCTAGCCCTGCATTGTCGTGCCTTGGCTTTGTTTCCCCTTACCGTGCCGTTCCTTTCGTTGCCCTTGCCTTGCCTTGCTTTCCCTTGCCTTCCTTGCCTTCCGTTACTCTTTGCTTGCCTTCCGTGCATTGCCTAGCCTTGCGTTGTCGTGCCTTAGCCTTGCCTCGCCTGACCGTGCCTTGCCTTGCGTTACCCTTTCCTTGCCTTGCCGTGCATTGCCTAGCCTTGCGTTGTCGTGCCCTAGCCTTGCCTCGCCTGACCGTGCCTTGCCTTGCGTTACCCTTTCCTTGCCTTGCCGTGAATTGCCTAGACGTGCGTTGTCGTGCATCCGCCTTGCCTTGCCTCACCGTGCCTTGCCTTGCGTTACCCTTTCCTTGCCTTGCCGTGCATTGCCTACCCGTGCGTTGTCGTCCCTTAGCCTTGCCTCGCGTAACGGTGCCTTGCCTTGCGTTACCCTTTCCTTTCCTTGCCGTGCATTGGCTAGCCCTGCGTTGTCGTGCCTTAGCCTTGTTTCCCCTTACCGTGCCGTTCCTTCCGTTATCCTTGCCTTCCCCTGCTTTCCCTTGCCTTCCTTGCCTTCCGTTACTCTTTGCTTGCCTTCCGTTTATTGCCTAGCCTTGCGTTGTCGTGCCTTAGCCTTGCCGCGCCTTACCGTGCCTTGCCTTTCGTTACCCTTTCCTTGCCTTGCTGTGCATTGCCTAGCCTTGCGTTGTCGTGCCTTAGCCTTGCCTCGCCTAACCGTGCCTTGCCTTGCGTTACCCTTTCCTTGCCTTGCCGTGCATTGCCTAGCCGTGCGTTGTCGTGCATCAGACTTGCCTTGCTTCACCGTGCCTTGCCTTGCGTTACCCTTTCCTTGCCTGGCCGTGCATTGCTTAGCTGTGCGTTGCCGTGCCTTAGCCTTGTTTCCCCTTGCCGTGCCTGGCCTTTTGTTACACTTGCCTTGCCTTGCTTTGCCTTGCCTTCCTTTCCTTCCGTTACTCTTTCCTTGCCTAGCCGTGCACTGCCTAGCCTTGCGTTGTCGTGCATTAGCTTTGCCTCCCCAAACCGTGCCTTGCCTTGCGTTACCATTTCCTTGCCTTGCCCTGCATTGCCTAGCCCTGTGTTGTCGTGCCTTAGTCTTGTTTGCCCTTACCGTGCCGTTCCTTCCGTTACCCTTGCCTTTCCCTGCTTTCCCTAGCCTTCCTTGCCTTCCGTTCCTCTTTGCTTGCCTTCCGTGCATTGCCTAGCCTTGCGTTGTCGTGCCTTAGCTTTGCCTCGCGTAACGGTGCCTTGCCTTCCGTTACCCTTTCCTTTCCTTGCCGTGCATTGGCTAGCCCTGCGTTGTCGTGCCTTAGCCTTGTTTCCCCTTGCCGTGCCGTTGCTTCCGTTACCCTTGCCTTCCCTTGCTTTCCCTTGCCTTCCTTGCCTTCCGTTACTCTTTGCTTGCCTTCCGTGCATTGCCTAGCCTTGCGTTGTCGTGCCTTAGCCTTGCCTCGCCTGACCGTGCCTTGCCTTGAGTTACCCTTTCCTTGCCTTGCCGTGCATTGCCTAGCCGTGCGTTGTCGTGCATTTGCCTTGTCTTGCCTCACCGTGCTTTGCCTCGCGTTACCCTTTCCTTGCCTTGCCGTGCATTGCCTAGCCCTGCATTGTCGTGCCTTAGCTTTGTTTCCCCTTACCGTGCCGTTCCTTTCGTTGCCCTTGCCTTCCCTTGCTTTCCCTTGCCTTCCTTGCCTTCCATTACTCTTTGCTTGCCTTCCGTTCATTGCCTAGCCTTGCGTTGTCGTGCCTTAGCCTTGCCTCGCCTGACCGTGCCTTGCCTTGCGTTACCCTTTCCTTGCCTTGCCGTGCATTGCCTAGCCGTGCTTTGTCGTGCATTTGCCTTGCCTTGCCTCACCGTGCCTTGCCTTGCGTTAACCTTTCCTTGCCTCGCCGTGCATTGCCTAGCCGTGCGTTGTCGTGCATTAGCCTTGTCTTGCCTTACCGTGCCTTGCCTTGCGTTACCCTTTCCTTGCCTGGCCGTGAATTGCCTAGCCGTGCGTTGCCGTGCCTTAGCCTTGTTTCCCCTTGCCGTGCCGTTCCTTCCGTTACCCTAGCCTTGCCTTGCTTTCCCTTGCCTTCCTTGCCTTCCGTTACTCTTTGCTTGCCTTCCGTGCATTGCCTAGCCTTGCGTTGTCGTGCCTTAGCCTTGCCTCGCGTAACGGTGCCTTGCCTTGCGTTACCCTTTCCTTTCCTTGCCGTGCATTGGCTAGCCCTGCGTTGTGTTGCCTTAGCCTTGTTTCCCCTTACCGTGCCGTTCCTTTCGTTACCCTTGCCTTCCCCTGCTTTCCCTTGCCTTCCTTGCCTTCCGTTACTCTTTGCTTGCCTTCCGTGCATTGCCTAGCCTTGCGTTGTCGTGCCTTAACCTTGCCTCGCCTGACCGTGCCTTGCCTTGAGTTACCCTTTCCTTGCCTTGCCGTGCATTGCCTAGCCGTGCGTTGTCGTGCATTTGCCTTGTCTTGCCTCACCGTGCTTTGCCTTGCGTTACCCTTTCCTTGCCTTGCCGTGCATTGCCTAGCCCTGCATTGTCGTGCCTTAGCTTTGTTTCCCCTTACCGTGCCGTTCCTTTCGTTGCCCTTGCCTTGCCTTGCTTTCCCTTGCCTTCCTTGCCTTCCGTTACTCTTTGCTTGCCTTCCGTGCATTGCCTAGCCTTGCGTTGTCGTGCCTTAGCCTTGCCTCGCCTGACCGTGCCTTGCCTTGCGTTACCCTTTCCTTGCCTTGCCGTGCATTGCCTAGCCGTGCGTTGTCGTGCATTAGCCTTGCCTTGCCTCACCGTGCCTTGCCTTGCGTGACCCTTTCCTTGCCTGGCCGTGCATTGCCTAGCCTTGCGTTGTCGTGCCATAGCCTTGCCTCGCGTAACGGTGCCTTGCCTTGCGTTACCCTTTCCTTTCCTTGCCGTGCATTGCCTAGCCGTGCGTTGTCGTGCATCCGCCTTGCCTTGCCTCACCGTGCCTTGCCTTGCGTTACCCTTTCCTTGCCTTGCCGTGCATTGCCTAGCCTTGCGTTGTCGTGCCTTAGCCTTGCCTCGCGTAATGGTGCCTTGCCTTGCGTTACCCTTTCCTTTCCTTGCCGTGCATTGGCTAGTCCTGCGTTGTCGTGCCTTAGCCTTGTTTCCCCTTACCGTGCCGTTCCTTCCGTTACCCTTGCCTTCCCCTGCTTTCCCTTGCCTTACTTGCCTTCCGTTACTCTTTGCTTGCCTTCCGTTTATTGCCTAGCCTTGCGTTGTCGTGCCTTAGCCTTGTTTCCCCTTGCCATCCTTGCCTTCCGTTACTCTTTCCTTGCGTTGCTGTGCATTGCCTAGCCTTGCGTTGTCGTGCCTTAGCCTTGCCTCGACTGACCGTGCCTTGCCTTGCGTTACCCTTTCCTTGCCTTGCCGTGCATTGCCTAGCCGTCCGTTGTCGTGCATCAGACTTGCCTTGCTTCACCGTGCCTTGCCTTGCGTTACCCTTTCCTTGCCTGGCCGTGCATTGCTTAGCTGTGCGTTGCCGTGCCTTAGCCTTGTTTCCCCTTGCCGTGCCTTGCCTTTTGTTACACTTGCCTTGCCTTGCTTTGCCTTGCCTTCCTTTCCTTCCGTTACTCTTTCCTTGCCTAGCCGTGCACTGCCTAGCCTTGCGTTGTCGTGCATTAGCTTTGCCTCCCCAAACCGTGCCTTGCCTTGCGTTACCATTTCCTTGCCTTGCCCTGCATTGCCTAGCCCTGTGTTGTCGTGCCTTAGTCTTGTTTGCCCTTACCGTGCCGTTCCTTCCGTTACCCTTGCCTTTCCCTGCTTTCCCTAGCCTTCCTTGCCTTCCGTTCCTCTTTGCTTGCCTTCCGTGCATTGCCTAGCCTTGCGTTGTCGTGCCTTAGCCTTGCCTCGCCTGACCGTGCCTTGCCTTGCGTTACCCTTTCCTTGCCTTGCCGTGAATTGCCTAGCCGTGCGTTGTCGTGCATCAGCCTTGCCTTGCCTCACCGTGCCTTGCCTTGCGTTACCCTTACCTTGCCTTGCTTTCCCTTCCTTTCATTGCCTTCCGTTACTCTTTGCTTTCCTTCCGTGCATTGCCTAGCCTTGCGTTGTCGTGCCTTAGCCTTGCCTCGCCTGACAGTGCCTTGCCTTGCGTTACCCTTTCCTTGCCTTGCCGTGCATTGCCTAGCCGTGCGTTGCCGTGCCTTAGCCTTGTTTCCCCTTGCCGTGCCGTTCCTTCGGTTACCCTTGCCTTGCCTTGCTTTCCCTTGCCTTCCTTGCCTTCCGTTACTCTTTTCTTGCCTTCCGTGCATTACCTAGCCTTGCGTTGTCGTGCCTTAGCCTTGCCTCGCCTAACCGTGCCTTGCCTTGCGTTACCCTTTCCTTGCCTTGCCGTGCATTGCCTAGCCTTGCCTTGTCGTGCCTTAGCCTTGTTTCCCCTTGCCGTGCCGTTCCTTCGGTTACCCTTGCCTTGCCTTGCTTTCCCTTGCATTCCTTGCCTTCCGTTACTCTTTGCTTGCCTTCTGTGCATTGCCTAGCCTTGCGTTGTCGTGCCTTAGCCTTATCTCGCCTGACCGTGCCTTGCCTTGCGTTACCCTTTCCTTGCCTTGCCGTGCATTGCCTAGCCGTGCGTTGTCGTGCATTTGCCTTGTCTTGCCTCACCGTGCTTTGCCTCGCGTTACCCTTTCCTTGCCTTGCCGTGCATTGCCTAGCCCTGCATTGTCGTGCCTTAGCTTTGTTTCCCCTTACCGTGCCGTTCCTTTCGTTGCCCTTGCCTTCCCTTGCTTTCCCTTGCCTTCCTTGCCTTCCATTACTCTTTGCTTGCCTTCCGTTCATTGCCTAGCCTTGCGTTGTCGTGCCTTAGCCTTGCCTCGCCTGACCGTGCCTTGCCTTGCGTTACCCTTTCCTTGCCTTGCCGTGCATTGCCTAGCTGTGCTTTGTCGTGCATTTGCCTTGCCTTGCCTCACCGTGCCTTGCCTTGCGTTACCCTTTCCTTGCCTCGCCGTGCATTGCCTAGCCGTGCGTTGTCGTGCATTAGCCTTGTCTTGCCTTACCGTGCCTTGCCTTGCGTTACCCTTTCCTTGCCTGGCCGTGAATTGCCTAGCCGTGCGTTGCCGTGCCTTAGCCTTGTTTCCCCTTGCCGTGCCGTTCCTTCCGTTACCCTTGCCTTGCCTTGCTTTCCCTTGCCTTCCTTGCCTTCCGTTACTCTTTGCTTGCCTTCCGTGCATTGCCTAGCCTTGCGTTGTCGTGCCTTAGCCTTGCCTCGCGTAACGGTGCCTTGCCTTGCGTTACCCTTTCCTTTCCTTGCCGTGCATTGGCTAGCCCTGCGTTGTCGTGCCTTAGCCTTGTTTCCCCTTACCGTGCCGTTCCTTCCGTTACCCTTGCCTTCCCCTGCTTTCCCTAGCCTTCCTTGCCTTCCGTTCCTCTTTGCTTGCCTTCCGTGCATTGCCTAGCCTTGCGTTGTCGTGCCTTAGCCTTGCCTCGCCTGACCGTGCCTTGCCTTGCGTTACCCTTTCCTTGCCTTGCCGTGCATTGCCTAGCCCTGCATTGTCGTGCCTTAGCTTTGTTTCCCCTCACCGTGCCTTGCCTTGCGTTACCCTTACCTTGCCTTGCTTTCCCTTCCTTTCATTGCCTTCCGTTACTCTTTGCTTTCCTTCCGTGCATTGCCTAGCCTTGCGTTGTCGTGCCTTAGCCTGGCCTCGCCTGACAGTGCCTTGCCTTGCGTTACCCTTTCCTTGCCTTGCCGTGCATTGCCTAGCCGTGCGTTTCCGTGCCTTAGCCTTGTTTCCCCTTGCCGTGCCGTTCCTTCCGTTACCCTTGCCTTGCCTTGCTTTCCCTTGCCTTCCTTGCCTTCCGTTACTCTTTGCTTGCCTTCCGTGCATTACCTAGCCTTGCGTTGTCGTGCCTTAGCTTTGCCTCGCGTAACGGTGCCTTGCCTTGCGTTACCCTTTCCTTTCCTTGCCGTGCATTGGCTAGCCCTGCGTTGTCGTGCCTTAGCCTTGTTTCCCCTTGCCGTGCCGTTCCTTCCGTTACCCTTGCCTTCCCTTGCTTTCCCTTGCCTTCCTTGCCTTCCGTTACTCTTTGCTTGCCTTCCGTGCATTGCCTAGCCTTGCGTTGTCGTGCCTTAGCCTTGCCTCGCCTGACCGTGCCTTGCCTTAAGTTACCCCTTCCTTGCCTTGCGGTGCATTGCCTAGCCGTGCGTTGTCGTGCATTTGCCTTGTCTTGCCTCACCGTGCTTTGCCTCGCGTTACGCTTTCCTTGCCTTGCCGTACATTGCCTAGCCCTGCATTGTCGTGCCTTAGCTTTGTTTCCCCTTACCGTGCCGTTCCTTTCGTTGCCCTTGCCTTCCCTTGCTTTCCCTTGCCTTCCTTGCCTTCCGTTCCTCTTTGCTTGCCTTCCGTGCATTGCCTAGCCTTGCGTTGTCGTGCCTTAGCCTTGCCTCGCCTGACCGTGCCTTGCCTTGCGTTACCCTTTCCTTGCCTTGCCGTGCATTGGCTAGCCGTGCGTTGTCGTGCATTTGCCTTGCCTTGCCTCACCTTGCCTTGCCTTGCGTTACCCTTTCCTTGCCTCGCCGTGCATTGCCTAGCCGTGCGTTGTCGTGCATTAGCCTTGTCTTGCCTTACCGTGCCTTGCCTTGCGTTACCCTTTCCTTGCCTGGCCGTGCATTGCCTAGCCGTGCGTTGCCGTGCCGTAGCCTTGTTTCCCCTTACCGTGCCGTTCCTTCCGTTACCCTTGCCTTCCCCTGCTTTCCCTTGCCTTCCTTGCCTTCCGTTACTCTTTGCTTGCCTTCCGTTTATTGCCTAGCCTTGCGTTGTCGTGCCTTAGCCTTGCCGCGCCTTACCGTGCCTTGCCTTGCGTTACCCTTTCCTTGCCTTGCCGTGCATTGCCTAGCCTTGCGTTGTCGTGCCTTAGCCTTGCCTCGCCTGACCGTGCCTTGCCTTGCGTTACCCTTTCCTTGCCTTGCCGTGCATTGCCTAGCCGTGCGTTGTCGTGCATCAGCCTTGCCTTGCTTCACAGTGCCTTGCCTTGCGTTACCCTTTCCTTGCCTGGCCGTGCATTGCCTAGCCGTGCGTTGTCGTGCCTTAGCCTTGTTTCCCCTTGCCGTGCCGTTCCTTCCGTTACCCTTGCCTTCCCTCGCTTTCCCTTGCCTTCCTTGCATTCCGTTACTCTTTTCTTCCCTTCCGTGCATTACCTAGCCTTGCGTTGTCGTGCCTTAGCCTTTCCTCGCCTGACCGTGCCTTGCCTTGCGTTACCCTTTCCTTGCCTTGCCGTGCATTGCCTAGCCCTGCATTGTCGTGCCTTAGCTTTGTTTCCCCTTAACGTGCCGTTCCTTTCGTTGCCCTTGCCTTGCCTTGCTTTCCCTTGCCTTCCTTGCCTTCCGTTACTCTTTGCTTGCCTTCCGTTCATTGCCTAGCCTTGCGTTGTCGTGCCTTAGCCTTGCCTCGCCTGACCGTGCCTTGCCTTCCGTTACCCTTTCCTTGCCTTGCCGTGCATTGCCTAGCCGTGCGTTGTCGTGAATTAGCCTTGCCTTGCCTCAACGTGCCTTGCCTTGCGTTACCCTTTCCTTGCCTTGCCATGCATTGCCTAGCCGTGCGTTGTCGTGCCTTAGCCTTGTCTTGCCTTACCGTGCCTTGCCTTGAGTTACCCTTTCCTTGCCTGGCCGTGCATTGCCTAGCCTTGCGTTGTCGTGCCTTAGCCTTGTTTCCCCTTGCCGTGCCTTGCCTTTTGTTATACTTGCCTTGCCTTGCTTTGCCTTGACTTCCTTTCCTTCCGTTACTCTTTCCTTGCCTAGCCGTGCACTGCCTGGCCTTGCGTTGTCGTGCATTAGCTTTGCCTCCCCAAACCGTGCCTTGCCTTGCGTTACCATTTCCTTGCCTTGCCCTGCATTGCCTAGCCCTGTGTTGTCGTGCCTTAGTCTTGTTTGCCCTTACCGTGCCGTTCCTTCCGTTACCCTTGCCTTTCCCTGCTTTCCCTAGCCTTCCTTGCCTTCCGTTCCTCTTTGCTTGCCTTCCGTGCATTGCCTAGCCTTGCGTTGTCGTGCCTTAGCCTTGCCTCGCCTGACCGTGCCTTGCCTTGCGTTACCCTTTCCTTGCCTTGCCGTGAATTGCCTAGCCGTGCGTTGTCGTGCATCAGCCTTGCCTTGCCTCACCGTGCCTTGCCTTGCGTTACCCTTACCTTGCCTTGCTTTCCCTTCCTTTCATTGCCTTCCGTTACTCTTTGCTTTCCTTCCGTGCATTGCCTAGCCTTGCGTTGTCGTGCCTTAGCCTTGCCTGGCCTGACAGTGCCTTGCCTTGCGTTACACTTTCCTTGCCTTGCCGTGCATTGCCTAGCCGTGCGTTGCCGTGCCTTAGCCTTGTTTCCCCTTGCCGTGCCGTTCCTTCCGTTACCCTTGCCTTGCCTTGCTTTCCCTTGACTTCCTTGCCTTCCGTTACTCTTTGCTTGCCTTCCGTGCATTGCCTAGCCTTGCGTTGTCGTGCCCTAGCCTTGCCTCGCGTAACGGTGCCTTGCCTTGCGTTACCCTTTCTTTCCTTACCGTGCATTGCCTAGCCGTGCGTTGTCGTGCATCAGCCTTGCCTTGCCGTGCATTGCCTAGCCGTGCGTTTCCCGTTCCTTGCCTTGCCGTGCATTGCCTAGCCGTGCGTTGCCGTGCCTTAGCCTTGTTTCCCCTTGCCGTGCCGTTCCTTCTGTTACCCTTGCCTTGCCTTGCTTTCCCTTGCCTTCCTTGCCTTCCGTTACTCTTTGCTTGCCTTCCGTGCATTGCTTAGCCTTGCGTTGTCGTGCATTCGCCTTCCTCCCCAAATCGTGCCTTTCCTTGCGTTACCCTTTCCTTGCCTTGCCCTGCATTGCCTAGCCCTGTGTTGTCGTGCCTTAGCCTTGTTTCCCCTTACCGTGCCGTTCCTTTCGTTACCCTTGCCTTCCCCTGCTTTCCCTTGCCTTCCTTGCCTTCCGTTACTCTTTGCTTCCCTTCCGTGCATTGCCTAGCCTTGCGTTGTCGTGCATTAGCCTTGCCTCGCCTGACCGTGCCTTGCCTTGAGTTACCCTTTCCTTGCCTTGCCGTGCATTGCCTAGCCGTGCGTTGTCGTGCATTTGCCTTGTCTTGCGTCACCGTGCTTTGCCTTACGTTACCCTTTCCTTCCCTTGCCGTGCATTGCCTAGCCCTGCATTGTCGTGCCTTAGTTTTGTTTCCCCTTAACGTGCCGTTCCTTTCGTTGCCCTTGCCTTCCCTTGCTTTCCCTTGCCTTCCTTGCCTTCCGTTACTCTTTGCTTGCCTTCCGTTCATTGCCTAGCCTTGCGTTGTCGTGCCTTAGCCTTGCCTCGCCTGACCGTGCCTTGCCTTGAGTTACCCTTTCCTTGCCTTGCCGTGCATTGCCTAGCCGTGCGTTGTCGTGCATTTGCCTTGTCTTGCCTCACGGTGCTTTGCCTCGCGTTACCCTTTCCTTGCCTTGCCGTGCATTGCCTAGCCCTGCATTGTCGTGCCTTAGCTTTGTTTCCCCTTACCGTGCCGTTCCTTTCGTTGCCCTTGCCTTCCCTTGCTTTCCCTTGCCTTCCTTGCCTTCCGTTACTGTTTGCTTGCCTTCCGTTCATTGCCTAGCCTTGCGTTGTCGTGCCTTATTCTTGCCTTGCCTGACCGTGCCTTGCCTTGCGTTACCCTTTCCTTGCCTTGCCGTGCATTGCCTAGCCGTGCGTTGTCGTGCATTTGCCTTGCCTTGCCTCACGGTGCCTTGCCTTGCGTTACCCTTTCCTTGCCTCGCCGTGCATTTCCTAGCCGTGCGTTGTCGTGCATTAGCCTTGTCTTGCCTTACCGTGCCTTGCCTTGCGTTACCCTTTCCTTGCCTGGCCGTGCATTGCCTAGCCGTGCGTTGCCGTGCCTTAGCCTTGTTTCCCCTTGCCGTGCCGTTCCTTCCGTTACCCTAGCCTTGCCTTGCTTTCCCTTGCCTTCCTTGCCTTCCGTTACTCTTTGCTTGCCTTCCGTGCATTACCAAGCCTTGCGTTGTCGTGCCTTAGCTTTGCCTCGCGTAACGGTGCCTTGCCTTGCGTTACCCTTTCCTTTCCTTGCCGTGCATTGGCTAGCCCTGCGTTGTCGTGCCTTAGCCTTGTTTCCCCTTGCCGTGCCGTTCCTTCCGTTACCCTTGCCTTGCCTTGCTTTCCCTTGCCTTCCTTGCCTTCCGTTACTCTTTGCTTGCCTTCCGTGCATTGCCTTGCCTTGCGTTGTCGTGCCTTAGCCTTGCCGCGCCTTACCGTGCCTTGCCTTGCGTTACCCTTTCCTTGCCTTGCCGTGCATTGCCTAGCCTTGCGTTGTCGTGCCTTAGCCTTGCCTCGCCTGACCGTGCCTTGCCTTGCGTTACCCTTTCCTTGCCTTGCATTGCCTAGCCGTGCGTTGTCGTGCATCAGCCTTGCCTTGCCTCACCTTTCATTGCCTTGCGTTACCCTTTCCTTGCCTTGCCGTGCATTGCCTAGCCGTGCGTTGTCGTGCATTAGCCTTGTCTTGCCTTACCGTGCCTTGCCTTGCGTTACCCTTTCCTTGCCTGGCCGTGCATTGCGTAGCCGTGCGTTGCCGTTCCTTAGCCTTGTTTCCCCTTGCCGTGCCTTGCCTTTTGTTATACTTGCCTTGCCTTGCTTTGCCTTGCCTTCCTTTCCTTCCGTTACTCTTTCCTTGCCTAGCCGTGCACTGCCTAGCCTTGCGTTGTCGTGCATTAGCTTTGCCTCCCCAAACCGTGCCTTGCCTTCCGTTACCATTTCCTTGCCTTGCCCTGCATTGCCTAGCCCTGTGTTGTCGTGCCTTAGTCTTGTTTGCCCTTACCGTGCCGTTCCTTCCGTTACCCTTGCCTTTCCCTGCTTTCCCTAGCCTTCCTTGCCTTCCGTTCCTCTTTGCTTGCCTTCCGTGCATTGCCTAGCCTTGCGTTGTCGTGCCTTAGCCTTGCCTCGCCTGACCGTGCCTTGCCTTGCGTTACCCTTTCCTTGCCTTGCCGTGAATTGCCTAGCCGTGCGTTGTCGTGCATCAGCCTTGCCTTGCCTCACCGTGCCTTGCCTTGCGTTACCCTTACCTTGCCTTGCTTTCCCTTCCTTTCATTGCCTTCCGTTACTCTTTGCTTTCCTTCCGTGCATTGCCTAGCCTTGCGTTGTCGTGCCTTAGCCTTGCCTGGCCTGACAGTGCCTTGCCTTGCGTTACCCTTTCCTTGCCTTGCCGTGCATTGCCTAGCCGTGCGTTGCCGTGCCTTAGCCTTGTTTCCCCTTGCCGTGCCGATCCTTCCGTTACCCTTGCCTTGCCTTGCTTTCCCTTGCCTTCCTTGCCTTCCGTTACTCTTTGCTTGCCTTCCGTGCATTGCCTAGCCTTGCGTTGTCGTGCCCTAGCCTTGCCTCGCGTAACGGTGCCTTGCCTTGCGTTACCCTTTCCTTTCCTTGCCGTGCATTGCCTAGCCGTGCGTTGTCGTGCATCAGCCTTGCCTTGCCTCACCGTGCCTTGCCTTGCGTTACCCTTTCCTTGCCTTGCCGTGCATTGCCTAGCCGTGCGTTGCCGTGCCTTAGCCTTGTTTCCCCTTGCCGTGCCGTTCCTTCTGTTACCCTTGCCTTGCCTTGCTTTCCCTTGCCTTCCTTGCCTTCCGTTACTCTTTGCTTGCCTTCCGTGCATTGCTTAGCCTTGCGTTGTCGTGCATTCGCCTTCCTCCCCAAACCGTGCCTTGCCTTGCGTTACCCTTTCCTTGCCTTGCCCTGCATTGCCTAGCCCTGTGTTGTCGTGCCTTAGCCTTGTTTCCCCTTACCGTGCCGTTCCTTTCGTTACCCTTGCCTTCCCCTGCTTTCCCTTGCCTTCCTTGCCTTCCGTTACTCTTTGCTTGCCTTCCGTGCATTGCCTAGCCTTGCGTTGTCGTGCCTTAGCCTTGCCTCGCCTGACCGTGCCTTGCCTTGAGTTACCCTTTCCTTGCCTTGCCGTGCATTGCCTAGCCGTGCGTTGTCGTGCATTTGCCTTGTCTTGCGTCACCGTGCTTTGCCTTGCGTTACCCTTTCCTTGCCTTGCCGTGCATTGCCTAGCCCTGCATTGTCGTGCCTTAGCTTTGTTTCCCCTTAACGTGCCGTTCCTTTCGTTGCCCTTGCCTTCCCTTGCTTTCCCTTGCCTTCCTTGCCTTCCGTTACTCTTTGCTTGCCTTCCGTTCATTGCCTAGCCTTGCGTTGTCGTGCCTTAGCCTTGCCTCGCCTGACCGTGCCTTGCCTTGAGTTACCCTTTCCTTGCCTTGCCGTGCATTGCCTAGCCGTGCGTTGTCGTGCATTTGCCTTGTCTTGCCTCACGGTGCTTTGCCTCGCGTTACCCTTTCCTTGCCTTGCCGTGCATTGCCTAGCCCTGCATTGTCGTGCCTTAGCTTTGTTTCCCCTTACCGTGCCGTTCCTTTCGTTGCCCTTGCCTTCCCTTGCTTTCCCTTGCCTTCCTTGCCTTCCGTTACTCTTTGCTTGCCTTCCGTTCATTGCCTAGCCTTGCGTTGTCGTGCCTTAGCCTTGCCTCGCCTGACCGTGCCTTGCCTTGCGTTACCCTTTCCTTGCCTTGCCGTGCATTGCCTAGCCGTGCGTTGTCGTGCATTTGCCTTGCCTTGCCTCACGGTGCCTTGCCTTGCGTTACCCTTTCCTTGCCTCGCCGTGCATTTTCTAGCCGTGCGTTGTCGTGCATTAGCCTTGTCTTGCCTTACCGTGCCTTGCCTTGCGTTACCCTTTCCTTGCCTGGCCGTGCATTGCCTAGCCGTGCGTTGTCGTGCCTTAGCCTTGTTTCCCCTTGCCGTGCCGTTCCTTCCGTTACCCTTGCCTTCCCTTGCTTTCCCTTGCCTTCCTTGCCTTCCGTTACTCTTTGCTTGCCTTCCGTGCATTACCTAGCCTTGCGTTGTCGTGCCTTAGCTTTGCCTCGCGTAACGGTGCCTTGCCTTGCGTTACCCTTTCCTTTCCTTGCCGTGCATTGGATAGCCCTGCGTTGTCGTGCCTTAGCCTTGTTTCCCCTTACCGTGCCGTTCCTTCCGTTACCCTTGCCTTCCCCTGCTTTCCCTTGCCTTCCTTGCCTTCCGTTACTCTTTGCTTGCCTTCCGTTTATTGCCTTGCCTTGCGTTGTCGTGCCTTAGCCTTGCCTCGCCTGACCGTGCCTTGCCTTGCGTTACCCTTTCCTTGCCTTGCCGTGCATTGCCTAGCCGTGCGTTGCCGTGCCTTAGCCTTGCCTCGCCTGACCGTGCCTTGCCTTGCGTTACCCTTTCCTTGCCTTGCCGTGCATTGCCTAGCCGTGCGTTGTCGTGCATCAGCCTTGCATTGCTTCACCGTGCCTTGCCTTGCGTTACCCTTTCCGTGCCTTGCCGTGCATTGCCTAGCCCTGTGTTGTCGTGCCTTAGCCTTGTTTCCCCTTACCGTGCCGTTCCTTTCGTTACCCTTGCCTTCCCCTGGTTTCCCTTGCCTTACTTGCCTTCCGTTACTCTTTGCTTGCCTTCCGTGCATTGCCTAGCCTTGCGTTGTCGTGCCTTAGCCTTGCCTCGCCTGACCGTGCCTTGCCTTGAGTTACCCTTTCCTTGCCTGGCCGTGCATTGCCTAGCCGTGCGTTGTCGTGCATTAGCCTTGTCTTGCCTTACCGTGCCTTGCCTTGCGTTACCCTTTCCTTGCCTGGCCGTGCATTGCGTAGCCGTGCGTTGCCGTTCCTTAGCCTTGTTTCCCCTTGCCGTGCCTTGCCTTTTGTTACACTTGCCTTGCCTTGCTTTGCCTTGCCTTCCTTTCCTTCCGTTACTCTTTCCTTGCCTAGCCGTGCACTGCCTAGTCTTGCGTTGTCGTGCATTAGCTTTGCCTCCCCAAACCGTGCCTTGCCTTGCGTTACCATTTCCTTGCCTTGCCCTGCATTGCCTAGCCCTGTGTTGTCGTGCCTTAGTCTTGTTTGCCCTTACCGTGCCGTTCCTTCCGTTACCCTTGCCTTTCCCTGCTTTCCCTAGCCTTCCTTGCCTTCCGTTCCTCTTTGCTTGCCTTCCGTGCATTGCCTAGCCTTGCGTTGTCGTGCCTTAGCCTTGCCTCGCCTGACCGTGCCTTGCCTTGCGTTACCCTTTCCTTGCCTTGCCGTGAATTGCCTAGCCGTGCGTTGTCGTGCATAAGCCTTGCCTTGCCTCACCGTGCCTTGCCTTGCGTTACCCTTAACTTGCCTTGCTTTCCCTTCCTTTCATTGCCTTCCGTTACTCTTTGCTTTCCTTCCGTGCATTGCCTAGCCTTGCGTTGTCGTGCCTTAGCCTTGCCTCGCCTGACAGTGCCTTGCCTTGCGTTACTCTTTCCTTGCCTTGCCGTGCATTGCCTAGCCGTGCGTTGCCGTGCCTTAGCCTTGTTTCCCCTTGCCGTGCCGTTCCTTCCGTTACCCTTGCCTTGCCTTGCTTTCCCTTGCCTTCCTTGCCTTCCGTTACTCTTTGCTTGCCTTCCGTGCATTGCCTAGCCTTGCGTTGTCGTGCCCTAGCCTTGCCTCGCGTAACGGTGCCTTGCCTTGCGTTACCCTTTCCTTTCCTTGCCGTGCATTGGCTAGCCCTGCGTTGTCGTGCCTTAGCCTTGTTTCCCCTTACCGTGCCGTTCCTTCCGTTACCCTTGCCTTCCCCTGCTTTCCCTTGCCTTCCTTGCCTTCCGTTACTCGTTGCTTGCCTTCCGTTTACTGCCTAGCCTTGCGTTGTCGTGCCTTAGCCTTGCCGCGCCTTACCGAGCCTTGCCTTCCGTTACCCTTTCCTTGCCTTGCCGTGCATTGCCTAGCCTTGCGTTGTCGTGCCTTAGCCTTGCCTCGCCTGACCGTGCCTTGCCTTGCGTTACCCTTTCCTTGCCTTGCCGTGCATTGCCTAGCCGTGCGTTGTCGTGCATCAGCCTTGCCTTGCCTCACCGTGCCTTGCCTTGCGTTACCCTTTCCTTGCCTTGCCGTGCATTGCCTAGCCGTGCGTTGCCGTGCCTTAGCCTTGTTTCCCCTTGCCGTGCCGTTCCTTCTGTTACCCTTGCCTTGCCTTGCTTTCCCTTGCCTTCCTTGCCTTCCGTTACTCTTTGCTTGCCTTCCGTGCATTGCCTAGCCTTGCGTTGTCGTGCATTCGCCTTCCTCCCCAAACCGTGCCTTGCCTTGCGTTACCCTTTCCTTGCCTTGCCCTGAATTGCCTAGCCCTGTGTTGTCGTGCCTTAGCCTTGTTTCCCCTTACCGTGCCGTTCCTTTCGTTACCCTTGCCTTCCCCTGCTTTCCCTTGCCTTCCTTGCCTTCCGTTACTCTTTGCTTGCCTTCCGTGCATTGCCTAGCCTTGCGTTGTCGTGCCTTAGCCTTGCCTCGCCTGACCGTGCCTTGCCTTGAGTTACCCTTTCCTTGCCTTGCCGTGCATTGCCTAGCCGTGCGTTGTCGTGCATTTGCCTTGTCTTGCCTCACCGTGCTTTGCCTTGCGTTACCATTTCCTTGCCTTGCCGTGCATTGCCTAGCCCTGCATTGTCGTGCCTTAGCTTTGTTTCCCCTTACCGTGCCGTTCCTTTCGTTGCCCTTGCCTTGCCTTGCTTTCCCTTGCCTTCCTTGCCTTCCGTTACTCTTTGCTTGCCTTCCGTGCATTGCCTAGCCTTGCGTTGTCGTGCCTTAGCCTTGCCTCGCCTGACCGTGCCTTGCCTTGCGTTACCCTTTCCTTGCCTTGCCGTGCATTGCCTAAGGGTGCGTTGTCGTGCATTAGCCTTGCCTTGCCACACCGTTCCTTGCCTTGCGTTACCCTTTCCTTCCCTTGCCGTGCATTTCCTAGCCGTGCGTTGTCGTGCATTAGCCTTGTCTTGCCTTACCGTGCCTTGCCTTGCGTTACCCTTTCCTTGCCTGGCCGTGGATTGCGTAGCCGTGCGTTGCCGTGCCTTAGCCTTGTTTCCCCTTGCCGTGCCTTGCCTTTTGTTACACTTGCCTTGCCTTGCTTTCCCTTGCCTTCCTTGCCTTCCGTTACTCTTTGCTTGCCTTCCGTGCATTGCCTAGCCTTGCGTTGTCGTGCCTTAGCTTTGCCTCCCCAAACCGTGCCTTGCCTTGCGTTACCATTTCCTTGCCTTGCCCTGCATTGCCTAGCCCTGTGTTGTCGTGCCTTTGTCTTGTTTGCCCTTACCGTGCCGTTCCTTCCGTTACCCTTGCCTTTCCCTGCTTTCCCTAGCCTTCCTTGCCTTCCGTTCCTCTTTGCTTGCCTTCCGTGCATTGCCTAGCCTTGCGTTGTCGTGCCTTAGCCTTGCCTCGCCTGACCGTGCCTTGCCTTGCGTTACCCTTTCCTTGCCTTGCCGTGCATTGCCTAGCCGTGCGTTGTCGTGCATCAGCCTTGCCTTGCCTCACCGTGCCTTGCCTTGCGTTACCCTTACCTTGCCTTGCTTTCCCTTCCTTTCATTGCCTTCCGTTACTCTTTGCTTTCCTTCCGTGCATTGCCTAGCCTTGCGTTGTCGTGCCTTAGCCTTGCCTCGCCTGACAGTGCCTTGCCTTGCGTTACCCTTTCCTTGCCTTGCCGTGCATTGCCTAGCCGTGCGTTGCCGTGCCTTAGCCTTGTTTCCCCTTGCCGTGCCGTTCTTTCCGTTACCCTTGCCATGCCTTGCTTTCCCTTGCCTTCCTTGCCTTCCGTTACTCTTTGCTTGCCTTCCGTGCATTGCCTAGCCTTGCGTTGTCGTGCCTTAGCCTTGCCTCCCCTGACCGTGCCTTGCCTTGAGTTACCCTTTCCTTGCCTTGCCGTGCATTGCCTAGCCGTGCGTTGTCGTGCATTTGCCTTGTCTTGCCTCACCGTGCTTTGCCTCGCGTTACCCTTTCCTTGCCTTGCCGTGCATTGCCTAGCCCTGCATTGTCGTGCCTTAGCTTTGTTTCCCCTTACCGTGCCGTTCCTTTCGTTGCCCTTGCCTTCCCTTGCTTTCCCTTGCCTTCCTTGCCTTCCATTACTCTTTGCTTGCCTTCCGTTCATTGCCTAGCCTTGCGTTGTCGTGCCTTAGCCTTGCCTCGCCTGACCGTGCCTTGCCTTGCGTTACCCTTTCCTTGCCTTGCCGTGCATTGGCTAGCCGTGCGTTGTCGTGCATTTGCCTTGCCTTGCCTCACCGTGCCTTGCCTTGCGTTACCCTTTCCTTGCCTCGCCGTGCATTGCCTAGCCGTGCGTTGTCGTGCATTAGCCTTGTCTTGCCTTACCGTGCCTTGCCTTGCGTTACCCTTTCCTTGCCTGGCCGTGCATTGCCTAGCCGTGCGTTGCCGTGCCTTAGCCTTGTTTCCCCTTGCCGTGCCGTTCCTTCCGTTACCCTAGCCTTGCCTTGCTTTCCCTTGCCTTCCTTGCCTTCCGTTACTCTTTGCTTGCCTTCCGTGCATTGCCTAGCCTTGCGTTGTCGTGCCTTAGCCTTGCCTCGCGTAACGGTGCCTTGCCTTGCGTTACCCTTTCCTTTCCTTGCCGTGCATTGGCTAGCTCTGCGTTGTCGTGCCTTAGCCTTGTTTCCCCTTACCGTGCCGTTCCTTCCGTTACCCTTGCCTTCCCCTGCTTTCCCTTGCCTTCCTTGCCTTCCGTTACTCTTTGCTTGCCTTCCGTTTATTGCCTTGCCTTGCGTTGTCGTGCCTTAGCCTTGCCGCGCCTTACCGTGCCTTGCCTTGCGTTACCCTTTCCTTGCCTTGCCGTGCATTGCCTAGCCTTGCGTTGTCGTGCCTTAGCCTTGCCTCGCCTGACCGTGCCTTGCCTTGCGTTACCCTTTCCTTGCCTTGCCGTGCATTGCCTAGCCGTGCGTTGTCGTGCATCAGCCTTGCCTTGCTTCACCGTGCCTTGCCTTGCGTTACCCTTTCCGTGCCTTGCCGTGCATTGCCTAGCCCTGTGTTGTCGTGCCTTAGCCTTGTTTCCCCTTACCGTGCCGTTCCTTTTGTTACCCTTGCCTTCCCCTGGTTTCCCTTGCCTTCCTTGCCTTCCGTTACTCTTTGCTTGCCTTCCGTGCATTGCCTAGCCTTGCGTTGTCGTGCCTTAACCTTCCCTCGCCTGACCGTGCCTTGCCTTGAGTTACCCTTTCCTTGCCTTGCCGTGCATTGCCTAGCCGTGCGTTGTCGTGCATTTGCCTTGCCTTGCCTCACCGTTCCTTGCCTTGCGTTACCCTTTCCTTGCCTGGCCGTGCATTGCCTAGCCGTGCGTTGTCGTGCATTAGCCTTGTCTTGCCTTACCGTGCCTTGCCTTGCGTTACCCTTTCCTTGCCTGGCCGTGCATTGCGTAGCCGTGCGTTGTCGTTCCTTAGCCTTGTTTCCCCTTGCCGTGCCTTGCCTTTTGTTACACTTGCCTTGCCTTGCTTTGCCTTGCCTTCCTTTCCTTCCGTTACTCTTTCCTTGCCTAGCCGTGCACTGCCTAGCCTTGCGTTGTCGTGCATTAGCTTTGCCTCCCCAAACCGTGCCTTGCCTTGCGTTACCATTTCCTTGCCTTGCCCTGCATTGCCTAGCCCTGTGTTGTCGTGCCTTAGTCTTGTTTGCCCTTACCGTGCCGTTCCTTCCGTTACCCTTGCCTTTCCCTGCTTTCCCTAGCCTTCCTTGCCTTCCGTTCCTCTTTGCTTGCTTTCCGTGCATTGCCTAGCCTTGCGTTGTCGTGCCTTAGCCTTGCCTCGCCTGACCGTGCCTTGCCTTGCGTTACCCTTTCCTTGCCTTGCCGTGAATTGCCTAGCCGTGCGTTGTCGTGCATAAGCCTTGCCTTGCCTCAAAGTGCCTTGCCTTGCGTTACCCTTAACTTGCCTTGCTTTCCCTTCCTTTCATTGCCTTACGTTACTCTTTGCTTTCCTTCCGTGCATTGCCTAGCCTTGCGTTGTCGTGCCTTAGCCTTGCCTCGCCTGACAGTGCCTTGCCTTGCGTTACCCTTTCCTTGCCTTGCCGTGCATTGCCTAGCCGTGCGTTGCCGTGCCTTAGCCTTGTTTCCCCTTGCCGTGCCGTTCCTTCCGTTACCCTTGCCTTGCCTTGCTTTCCCTTGCCTTCCTTGCCTTCCGTTACTCTTTGCTTGCCTTCCGTGCATTGCCTAGCCTTGCGTTGTCGTGCCCTAGCCTTGCCTCGCGTAACGGTGCCTTGCCTTGCGTTACCCTTTCCTTTCCTTGCCGTGCATTGGCTAGCCCTGCGTTGTCGTGCCTTAGCCTTGTTTCCCCTTACCGTGCCGTTCCTTCCGTTACCCTTGCCTTCCCCTGCTTTCCCTTGCCTTCCTTGCCTTCCGTTACTCGTTGCTTGCCTTCCGTTTACTGCCTAGCCTTGCGTTGTCGTGCCTTAGCCTTGCCGCGCCTTACCGTGCCTTGCCTTCCGTTACCCTTTCCTTGCCTTGCCGTGCATTGCCTAGCCTTGCGTTGTCGTGCCTTAGCCTTGCCTCGCCTGACCGTGCCTTGCCTTGCGTTACCCTTTCCTTGCCTTGCCGTGCATTGCCTAGCCGTGCGTTGTCGTGCATCAGCCTTGCCTTGCCTCACCGTGCCTTGCCTTGCGTTACCCTTTCCTTGCCTTGCCGTGCATTGCCTAGCCGTGCGTTGCCGTGCCTTAGCCTTGTTTCCCCTTGCAGTGCCGTTCCTTCTGTTACCCTTGCCTTGCCTTGCTTTCCCTTGCCTTCCTTGCCTTCCGTTACTCTTTGCTTGCCTTCCGTGCATTGCCTAGCCTTGCGTTGTCGTGCATTCGCCTTCCTCCCCAAACCGTGCCTTGCCTTGCGTTACCCTTTCCTTGCCTTGCCCTGCATTGCCTAGCCCTGTGTTGTCGTGCCTTAGCCTTGTTTCCCCTTACCGTGCCGTTCCTTCCGTTACCCTTGCCTTCCCCTGCTTTCCCTTGCCTTCCTTGCCTTCAGTTACTCTTTGCTTGCCTTCCGTGCATTGCCTAGCCTTGCGTTGTCGTGCCTTAGCCTTGCCTCGCCTGACCGTTCCTTGCCTTGAGTTACCCTTTCCTTGCCTTGCCGTGCATTGCCTAGCCGTGCGTTGTCGTGCATTTGCCTTGTCTTGCCTCACCGTGCTTTGCCTTGCGTTACCCTTTCCTTGCCTTGCCGTGCATTGCCTAGCCCTGCATTGTCGTGCCTTAGCTTTGTTTCCCCTTACCGTGCCGTTCCTTTCGTTGCCCTTGCCTTGCCTTGCTTTCCCTTGCCTTCCTTGCCTTCCGTTACTCTTTGCTTGCCTTCCGTGCATTGCCTAGCCTTGCGTTGTCGTGCCCTAGCCTTGCCTCGCGTAACGGTGCCTTGCCTTGCGTTACCCTTTCCTTTCCTTGCCGTGCATTGCCTAGCCGTGCGTTGTCGTGCATTTGCCTTGCCTTGCCTCACCGTGCCTTGCCTTGCGTTACCCTTTCCTTGCCTTGCCGTGCATTGCCTAGCCGTGCGTTGCCGTGCCTTAGCCTTGTTTCCCCTTGCCGTGCCGTTCCTTCTGTTACCCTTGCCTTGCCTTGCTTTCCCTTGCCTTCCTTGCCTTCCGCTACTCTTTGCTTGCCTTCCGTGCATTGCCTAGCCTTGCGTTGTCGTGCATTCGCCTTCCTCCCCAAACCGTGCCTTGCCTTGCGTTACCCTTTCCTTGCCTTGCCCTGCATTGCCTAGCCCTGTGTTGTCGTGCCTTAGCCTTGTTTCCCCTTACCGTGCCGTTCCTTTCGTTACCCTTGCCTTCCCCTGCTTTCCCTTGCCTTCCTTGCCTTCCGTTACTCTTTGCTTGCCTTCCGTGCATTGCCTAGCCTTGCGTTGTCGTGCCTTAACCTTGCCTCTCCTGACCGTGCGTTGCCTTGAGTTACCCTTTCCTTGCCTTGCCGTGCATTGCCTAGCCGTGCGTTGTCGTGCATTTGCCTTGTCTTGCCTCACGGTGCTTTGCCTCGCGTTACCCTTTCCTTGCCTTGCCGTGCATTGCCTAGCCCTGCATTGTCGTGCCTTAGCTTTGTTTCCCCTTACCGTGCCGTTCCTTTCGTTGCCCTTGCCTTCCCTTGCTTTCCCTTGCCTTCCTTGCCTTCCATTACTCTTTGCTTGCCTTCCGTTCATTGCCTAGCCTTGCGTTGTCGTGCCTTAGCCTTGCCTCGCCTGACCGTGCCTTGCCTTGCGTTACCCTTTCCTTGCCTTGCCGTGCATTGGCTAGCCGTGCGTTGTCGTGCATTTGCCTTGCCTTGCCTCACCGTGCCTTGCCTTGCGTTACCCTTTCCTTGCCTCGCCGTGCATTGCCTAGCCGTGCGTTGTCGTGCATTAGCCTTGTCTTGCCTTACCGTGCCTTGCCTTGCGTTACCCTTTCCTTGCCTGGCCGTGCATTGCCTAGCCGTGCGTTGCCGTGCCTTAGCCTTGTTTCCCCTTGCCGTGCCGTTCCTTCCGTTACCCTAGCCTTGCCTTGCTTTCCCTTGCCTTCCTTGCCTTCCGTTACTCTTTGCTTGCCTTCCGTGCATTGCCTAGCCTTGCGTTGTCGTGCCTTAGCCTTGCCTCGCGTAACGGTGCCTTGCCTTGCGTTACCCTTTCCTTTCCTTGCCGTGCATTGGCTAGCTCTGCGTTGTCGTGCCTTAGCCTTGTTTCCCCTTACCGTGCCGTTCCTTCCGTTACCCTTGCCTTCCCCTGCTTTCCCTTGCCTTCCTTGCCTTCCGTTACTCTTTGCTTGCCTTCCGTTTATTGCCTTGCCTTGCGTTGTCGTGCCTTAGCCTTGCCGCGCCTTACCGTGCCTTGCCTTGCGTTACCCTTTCCTTGCCTTGCCGTGCATTGCCTAGCCTTGCGTTGTCGTGCCTTAGCCTTGCCTCGCCTGACCGTGCCTTGCCTTGCGTTACCCTTTCCTTGCCTTGCCGTGCATTGCCTAGCCGTGCGTTGTCGTGCATCAGCCTTGCCTTGCTTCACCGTGCCTTGCCTTGCGTTACCCTTTCCGTGCCTTGCCGTGCATTGCCTAGCCCTGTGTTGTCGTGCCTTAGCCTTGTTTCCCCTTACCGTGCCGTTCCTTTTGTTACCCTTGCCTTCCCCTGGTTTCCCTTGCCTTCCTTGCCTTCCGTTACTCTTTGCTTGCCTTCCGTGCATTGCCTAGCCTTGCGTTGTCGTGCCTTAACCTTGCCTCGCCTGACCGTGCCTTACCTTGAGTTACCCTTTCCTTGCCTTGCCGTGCATTGCCTAGCCGTGCGTTGTCGTGCATTTGCCTTGCCTTGCCTCACCGTTCCTTGCCTTGCGTTACCCTTTCCTTGCCTGGCCGTGCATTGCCTAGCCGTGCGTTGTCGTGCATTAGCCTTGTCTTGCCTTACCGTGCCTTGCCTTGCGTTACCCTTTCCTTGCCTGGCCGTGCATTGCGTAGCCGTGCGTTGCCGTTCCTTAGCCTTGTTTCCCCTTGCCGTGCCTTGCCTTTTGTTACACTTGCCTTGCCTTGCTTTGCCTTGCCTTCCTTTCCTTCCGTTACTCTTTCCTTGCCTAGCCGTGCACTGCCTAGCCTTGCGTTGTCGTGCATTAGCTTTGCCTCCCCAAACCGTGCCTTGCCTTGCGTTACCATTTCCTTGCCTTGCCCTGCATTGCCTAGCCCTGTGTTGTCGTGCCTTAGTCTTGTTTGCCCTTACCGTGCCGTTCCTTCCGTTACCCTTGCCTTTCCCTGCTTTCCCTAGCCTTCCTTGCCTTCCGTTCCTCTTTGCTTGCTTTCCGTGCATTGCCTAGCCTTGCGTTGTCGTGCCTTAGCCTTGCCTCGCCTGACCGTGCCTTGCCTTGCGTTACCCTTTCCTTGCCTTGCCGTGAATTGCCTAGCCGTGCGTTGTCGTGCATAAGCCTTGCCTTGCCTCACCGTGCCTTGCCTTGCGTTACCCTTAACTTGCCTTGCTTTCCCTTCCTTTCATTGCCTTACGTTACTCTTTGCTTTCCTTCCGTGCATTGCCTAGCCTTGCGTTGTCGTGCCTTAGCCTTGCCTCGCCTGACAGTGCCTTGCCTTGCGTTACCCTTTCCTTGCCTTGCCGTGCATTGCCTAGCCGTGCGTTGCCGTGCCTTAGCCTTGTTTCCCCTTGCCGTGCCGTTCCTTCCGTTACCCTTGCCTTGCCTTGCTTTCCCTTGCCTTCCTTGCCTTCCGTTACTCTTTGCTTGCCTTCCGTGCATTGCCTAGCCTTGCGTTGTCGTGCCCTAGCCTTGCCTCGCGTAACGGTGCCTTGCCTTGCGTTACCCTTTCCTTTCCTTGCCGTGCATTGGCTAGCCCTGCGTTGTCGTGCCTTAGCCTTGTTTCCCCTTACCGTGCCGTTCCTTCCGTTACCCTTGCCTTCCCCTGCTTTCCCTTGCCTTCCTTGCCTTCCGTTACTCGTTGCTTGCCTTCCGTTTACTGCCTAGCCTTGCGTTGTCGTGCCTTAGCCTTGCCGCGCCTTACCGTGCCTTGCCTTCCGTTACCCTTTCCTTGCCTTGCCGTGCATTGCCTAGCCTTGCGTTGTCGTGCCTTAGCCTTGCCTCGCCTGACCGTGCCTTGCCTTGCGTTACCCTTTCCTTGCCTTGCCGTGCATTGCCTAGCCGTGCGTTGTCGTGCATCAGCCTTGCCTTGCCTCACCGTGCCTTGCCTTGCGTTACCCTTTCCTTGCCTTGCCGTGCATTGCCTAGCCGTGCGTTGCCGTGCCTTAGCCTTGTTTCCCCTTGCAGTGCCGTTCCTTCTGTTACCCTTGCCTTGCCTTGCTTTCCCTTGCCTTCCTTGCCTTCCGTTACTCTTTGCTTGCCTTCCGTGCATTGCCTAGCCTTGCGTTGTCGTGCATTCGCCTTCCTCCCCAAACCGTGCCTTGCCTTGCGTTACCCTTTCCTTGCCTTGCCCTGCATTGCCTAGCCCTGTGTTGTCGTGCCTTAGCCTTGTTTCCCCTTACCGTGCCGTTCCTTTCGTTACCCTTGCCTTCCCCTGCTTTCCCTTGCCTTCCTTGCCTTCCGTTACTCTTTGCTTGCCTTCCGTGCATTGCCTAGCCTTGCGTTGTCGTGCCTTAGCCTTGCCTCGCCTGACCGTGCCTTGCCTTGAGTTACCCTTTCCTTGCCTTGCCGTGCATTGCCTAGCCGTGCGTTGTCGTGCATTTGCCTTGTCTTGCCTCACCGTGCTTTGCCTTGCGTTACCCTTTCCTTGCCTTGCCGTGCATTGCCTAGCCCTGCATTGTCGTGCCTTAGCTTTGTTTCCCCTTACCGTGCCGTTCCTTTCGTTGCCCTTGCCTTGCCTTGCTTTCCCTTACCTTCCTTGCCTTCCGTTACTCTTTGCTTGCCTTCCGTTCATTGCCTAGCCTTACGTTGTCGTGCCTTAGCCTTGCCTCGCCTGACCGTGCCTTGCCTTGCGTTACCCTTTCCTTGCCTTCCGTGCATTGCCTAGCCGTGCGTTGTCGTGCATAAGCCTTGCCTTGCCTCAAAGTGCCTTGCCTTGCGTTACCCTTAACTTGCCTTGCTTTCCCTTCCTTTCATTGCCTTACGTTACTCTTTGCTTTCCTTCCGTGCATTGCCTAGCCTTGCGTTGTCGTGCCTTAGCCTTGCCTCGCCTGACAGTGCCTTGCCTTGCGTTACCCTTTCCTTGCCTTGCCGTGCATTGCCTAGCCGTGCGTTGCCGTGCCTTAGCCTTGTTTCCCCTTGCCGTGCCGTTCCTTCCGTTACCCTTGCCTTGCCTTGCTTTCCCTTGCCTTCCTTGCCTTCCGTTACTCTTTGCTTGCCTTCCGTGCATTGCCTAGCCTTGCGTTGTCGTGCCTTAGCCTTGCCTCGCCTAACGGTGCCTTGCCTTGCGTTACCCTTTCCTTTCCTTGCCGTGCATTGGCTAGCCCTGCGTTGTCGTGCCTTAGCCTTGTTTCCCCTTACCGTGCCGTTCCTTCCGTTACCCTTGCCTTCCCCTGCTTTCCCTTGCCTTCCTTGCCTTCCGTTACTCGTTGCTTGCCTTCCGTTTACTGCCTAGCCTTGCGTTGTCGTGCCTTAGCCTTGCCGCGCCTTACCGTGCCTTGCCTTCCGTTACCCTTTCCTTGCCTTGCCGTGCATTGCCTAGCCTTGCGTTGTCGTGCCTTAGCCTTGCCTCGCCTGACCGTGCCTTGCCTTGCGTTACCCTTTCCTTGCCTTGCCGTGCATTGCCTAGCCGTGCGTTGTCGTGCATCAGCCTTGCCTTGCCTCACCGTGCCTTGCCTTGCGTTACCCTTTCCTTGCCTTGCCGTGCATTGCCTAGCCGTGCGTTGCCGTGCCTTAGACTTGTTTCCCCTTGCAGTGCCGTTCCTTCTGTTACCCTTGCCTTGCCTTGCTTTCCCTTGCCTTCCTTGCTTTCCGTTACTCTTTGCTTGCCTTCCGTGCATTGCCTAGCCTTGCGTTGTCGTGCATTCGCCTTCCTCCCCAAACCGTGCCTTGCCTTGCGTTACCCTTTCCTTGCCTTGCCCTGCATTGCCTAGCCCTGTGTTGTCGTGCCTTAGCCTTGTTTCCCCTTACCGTGCCGTTCCTTTCGTTACCCTTGCCTTCCCCTGCTTTCCCTTGCCTTCCTTGCCTTCCGTTACTCTTTGCTTGCCTTCCGTGCATTGCCTAGCCTTGCGTTGTCGTGCCTTAGCCTTGCCTCGCCTGACCGTGCCTTGCCTTGAGTTACCCTTTCCTTGCCTTGCCGTGCATTGCCTAGCCGTGCGTTGTCGTGCATTTGCCTTGTCTTGCCTCACCGTGCTTTGCCTTGCGTTACCCTTTCCTTGCCTTACCGTGCATTGCCTATCCCTGCATTGTCGTGCCTTAGCTTTGTTTCCCCTTAAGGTGCCGTTCCTTTCGTTGCCCTTGCCTTCCCTTGCTTTCCCTTGCCTTCCGTTACTCTTTGCTTGCCTTCCGTTCATTGCCTAGCCTTGCGTTGTCGTGCCTTAGCCTTGCCTCGCCTGACCGTGCCTTGCCTTGAGTTACCCTTTCCTTGCCTTGCCGTGCATTGCCTAGCCGTGCGTTGTCGTGCATTTGCCTTGTCTTGCCTCACGGTGCTTTGCCTCGCGTTACCCTTTCCTTGCCTTGCCGTGCATTGCCTAGCCCTGCATTGTCGTGCCTTAGCTTTGTTTCCCCTTACCGTGCCGTTCCTTTCGTTGCCCTTGCCTTCCCTTGCTTTCCCTTGCCTTCCTTGCCTTCCGTTACTCTTTGCTTGCCTTCCGTTCATTGCCTAGCCTTGCGTTGTCGTGCCTTAGCCTTGCCTCGCCTGACCGTGCCTTGCCTTGCGTTACCCTTTCCTTGCCTTGCCGTGCATTGCCTAGCCGTGCGTTGTCGTGCATTTGCCTTGCCTTGCCTCACGGTGCCTTGCCTTGCGTTACCCTTTCCTTGCCTCGCCGTGCATTGCCTAGCCGTGCGTTGTCGTGCATTAGCCTTGTCTTGCCTTACCGTGCCTTGCCTTGCGTTACCCTTTCCTTGCCTGGCCGTGCATTGCCTAGCCGTGCGTTGCCGTGCCTTAGCCTTGTTTCCCCTTGCCGTGCCGTTCCTTCCGTTACCCTAGCCTTGCCTTGCTTTCCCTTGCCTTCCTTGCCTTCCGTTACTCTTTGCTTGCCTTCCGTGCATTGCCTAGCCTTGCGTTGTCGTGCCTTAGCCTTGCCTCGCGTAACGGTGCCTTGCCTTGCGTTACCCTTTCCTTTCCTTGCCGTGCATTGGCTAGCCCTGCGTTGTCGTGACTTAGCCTTGTTTCCCCTTACCGTGCCGTTCCTTCCGTTACCCTTGCCTTCCCCTGCTTTCCCTTGCCTTCCTTGCCTTCCGTTACTCTTTGCTTGCCTTCCGTTTATTGCCTAGCCTTGCGTTGTCGTGCCTTAGCCTTGCCGCGCCTTACCGTCCCTTGCCTTGCGTTACCCTTTCCTTGCCTTGCCGTGCATTGCCTAGCCTTGCGTTGTCGTGCCTTAGCCTTGCCTCGCCTGACCGTGCCTTGCCTTGCGTTACCCTTTCCTTGCCTTGCCGTGCATTGCCTAGCCGTGCGTTGTCGTGCATCAGCCTTGCCTTGCTTCACCGTGCCTTGCCTTGCGTTACCCTTTCCTTGCCTTGCCGTGCATTGCCTAGCCCTGTGTTGTCGTGCCTTAGCCTTGTTTCCCCTTACCGTGCCGTTCCTTTCGTTACCCTTGCCTTCCCCTGCTTTCCCTTGCCTTCCTTGCCTTCCGTTACTCTTTGCTTGCCTTCCGTGCATTGCCTAGCCTTGCGTTGTCGTGCCTTAGCCTTGCCTCGCCTGACCGTGCCTTGCCTTGAGTTACCCTTTCCTTGCCTTGCCGTGCATTGCCTAGCCTTGCGTTGTCGTGCATTAGCTTTGCCTCCCCAAACCGTGCCTTGCCTTGCGTTACCATTTCCTTACCTTGCCCTGCATTGCCTAGCCCTGTGTTGTCGTGCCTTAGTCTTGTTTGCCCTTACCGTGCCGTTCCTTCCGTTACCCTTGCCTTTCCCTGCTTTCCCTAGCCTTCCTTGCCTTCCGTTCCTCTTTGCTTGCCTTCCGTGCATTGCCTAGCCTTGCGTTGTCGTGCCTTAGCCTTGCCTCGCCTGACCGTGCCTTGCCTTGCGTTACCCTTTCCTTGCCTTGCCGTGAATTGCCTAGCCGTGCGTTGTCGTGCATCAGCCTTGCCTTGCCTCACCGTGCCTTGCCTTGCGTTACCCTTACCTTGCCTTGCTTTCCCTTCCCTTCCTTGCCTTCCGTTACTCTTTGCTTGCCTTCCGTGCATTGCCTAGCCTTGCGTTGTCGTGCCTTAGCCTTGCCTCGCCTTACCGTGCCTTGCCTTGCGTTACCCTTTCCTTGCCTTGCCGTGCATTGCCTAGCCGTGCGTTGTCGTGCCTTAGCCTTGCCTCGCCTGACCGTGCCTTGCCTTGCGTTACCCTTTCCTTGCCTTGCCGTGCCTTGCCTAGCCTTGCGTTGTCGTGCCTTAGCCTTGCCTTGCCTTGCCGTGCCTTGCCTTGCGTTACCCTTTCCTTGCCTTGCTTTGCCTTTCTTTCCTTCCGTGCATTGCCTAGCCTTGCGTTGTCGTGCCTTAGCCTTGCCTCGCCTGACAGTGCCTTGCCTTGCGTTACCCTTTCCTTGCCTTGCCGTGCATTGCCTAGCCGTGCGTTGCCGTGCCTTAGCCTTGTTTCCCCTTGCCGTGCCGTTCCTTCCGTTACCCTTGCCTTGCCTTGCTTTCCCTTGCCTTCCTTGCCTTCCGTTACTCTTTGCTTGCCTTCCGTGCATTGCCTAGCCTTGCGTTGTCGTGCCTTAGCCTTGCCTCCCCTGACCGTGCCTTGCCTTGAGTTACCCTTTCCTTGCCTTGCCGTGCATTGCCTAGCCGTGCGTTGTCGTGCATTTGCCTTGTCTTGCCTCACCGTGCTTTGCCTCGCGTTACCCTTTCCTTGCCTTGCCGTGCATTGCCTAGCCCTGCATTGTCGTGCCTTAGCTTTGTTTCCCCTTACCGTGCCGTTCCTTTCGTTGCCCTTGCCTTCCCTTGCTTTCCCTTGCCTTCCTTGCCTTCCATTACTCTTTGCTTGCCTTCCGTTCATTGCCTAGCCTTGCGTTGTCGTGCCTTAGCCTTGCCTCGCCTGACCGTGCCTTGCCTTGCGTTACCCTTTCCTTGCCTTGCCGTGCATTGCCTAGCCGTGCGTTGTCGTGCATTTGCCTTGCCTTGCCTCACCGTGCCTTGCCTTGCGTTACCCTTTCCTTGCCTCGCCGTGCATTGCCTAGCCGTGCGTTGTCGTGCATTAGCCTTGTCTTGCCTTACCGTGCCTTGCCTTGCGTTACCCTTTCCTTGCCTGGCCGTGCATTGCCTAGCCGTGCGTTGCCGTGCCTTAGCCTTGTTTCCCCTTGCCGTAGCCGTTCCTTCCGTTACCCTAGCCTTGCCTTGCTTTCCCTTGCCTTCCTTGCCTTCCGTTACTCTTTGCTTGCCTTCCGTGCATTGCCTAGCCTTGCGTTGTCGTGCCTTAGCCTTGCCTCGCGTAACGGTGCCTTGCCTTGCGTTACCCTTTCCTTTCCTTGCCGTGCATTGGCTAGCCCTGCGTTGTCGTGCCTTAGCCTTGTTTCCCCTTACCGTGCCGTTCCTTCCGTTACCCTTGCCTTCCCCTGCTTTCCCTTGCCTTCCTTGCCTTCCGTTACTCTTTGCTTGCCTTCCGTTTATTGCCTTGCCTTGCGTTGTCGTGCCTTAGCCTTGCCGCGCCTTACCGTGCCTTGCCTTGCGTTACCCTTTCCTTGCCTTGCCGTGCATTGCCTAGCCTTGCGTTGTCGTGCCTTAGCCTTGCCTCGCCTGACCGTGCCTTGCCTTGCGTTACCCTTTCCTTGCCTTGCCGTGCATTGCCTAGCCGTGCGTTGTCGTGCATCAGCCTTGCCTTGCTTCACCGTGCCTTGCCTTGCGTTACCCTTTCCGTGCCTTGCCGTGCATTGCCTAGCCCTGTGTTGTCGTGCCTTAGCCTTGTTTCCCCTTACCGTGCCGTTCCTTTTGTTACCCTTGCCTTCCCCTGGTTTCCCTTGCCTTCCTTGCCTTCCGTTACTCTTTGCTTGCCTTCCGTGCATTGCCTAGCCTTGCGTTGTCGTGCCTTAGCCTTGCCTCGCCTGACCGTGCCTTGCCTTGAGTTACCCTTTCCTTGCCTTGCCGTGCATTGCCTAGCCGTGCGTTGTCGTGCATTTGCCTTGCCTTGCCTCACCGTTCCTTGCCTTGCGTTACCCTTTCCTTGCCTGGCCGTGCATTGCCTAGCCGTGCGTTGTCGTGCATTAGCCTTGTCTTGCCTTACCGTGCCTTGCCTTGCGTTACCCTTTCCTTGCCTGGCCGTGCATTGCGTAGCCGTGCGTTGCCGTTCCTTAGCCTTGTTTCCCCTTGCCGTGCCTTGCCTTTTGTTACACTTGCCTTGCCTTGCTTTGCCTTGCCTTCCTTTCCTTCCGTTACTCTTTCCTTGCCTAGCCGTGCACTGCCTAGCCTTGCGTTGTCGTGCATTAGCTTTGCCTCCCCAAACCGTGCCTTGCCTTGCGTTACCATTTCCTTGCCTTGCCCTGCATTGCCTAGCCCTGTGTTGTCGTGCCTTAGTCTTGTTTGCCCTTACCGTGCCGTTCCTTCCGTTACCCTTGCCTTTCCCTGCTTTCCCTAGCCTTCCTTGCCTTCCGTTCCTCTTTGCTTGCCTTCCGTGCATTGCCTAGCCTTGCGTTGTCGTGCCTTAGCCTTGCCTCGCCTGACCGTGCCTTGCCTTGCGTTACCCTTTCCTTGCCTTGCCGTGAATTGCCTAGCCGTGCGTTGTCGTGCATAAGCCTTGCCTTGCCTCACCGTGCCTTGCCTTGCGTTACCCTTAACTTGCCTTGCTTTCCCTTCCTTTCATTGCCTTACGTTACTCTTTGCTTTCCTTCCGTGCATTGCCTAGCCTTGCGTTGTCGTGCCTTAGCCTTGCCTCGCCTGACAGTGCCTTGCCTTGCGTTACCCTTTCCTTGCCTTGCCGTGCATTGCCTAGCCGTGCGTTGCCGTGCCTTAGCCTTGTTTCCCCTTGCCGTGCCGTTCCTTCCGTTACCCTTGCCTTGCCTTGCTTTCCCTTGCCTTCCTTGCCTTCCGTTACTCTTTGCTTGCCTTCCGTGCATTGCCTAGCCTTGCGTTGTCGTGCCCTAGCCTTGCCTCGCGTAACGGTGCCTTGCCTTGCGTTACCCTTTCCTTTCCTTGCCGTGCATTGGCTAGCCCTGCGTTGTCCGTGCCTTAGCCTTGTTTCCCCTTACCGTGCCGTTCCTTCCGTTACCCTTGCCTTCCCTTGCTTTCCCTTGCCTTCCTTGCCTTCCGTTACTCTTTGCTTGCCTTCCGTGCATTACTGCCTAGCCTTGCGTTGTCGTGCCTTAGCCTTGCCGCGCCTTACCGTGCCTTGCCTTGCCGTTACCCTTTCCTTGCCTTGCCGTGCATTGCCTAGCCTTGCGTTGTCGTGCCTTAGCCTTGCCTCGCCTGACCGTGCCTTGCCTTGCGTTACCCTTTCCTTGCCTTGCCGTGCATTGCCTAGCCGTGCGTTGTCGTGCATCAGCCTTGCCTTGCCTCACCGTGCCTTGCCTTGCGTTACCCTTTCCTTGCCTTGCCGTGCCTTGCCTAGCCGTGCATTGTGGTGCCTTAGCCTTGTTTCCCCTTGCCTTGCTTTCCCTTGCCTTCCTTGCCTTCCGTTACTCTTTGCTTGCCTTCCGTGCATTGCCTAGCCTTGCCTTTCCTCACCGTGCCTTGCCTTGCGTTACTCTTTCCTTGCCTTGCCGTGCATTGCCTAGCCCTGTGTTGTCGTGCCTTAGCCTTGTTTCCCCTTACCGTGCCGTTCCTTTCGTTACCCTTGCCTTCCCCTGCTTTCCCTTGCCTTCCTTGCCTTCCGTTACTCTTTGCTTGCCTTCCGTGCATTGCCTAGCCTTGCGTTGTCGTGCATTCGCCTTCCTCCCCAAACCGTGCCTTGCCTTGCGTTACCCTTTCCTTGCCTTGCCCTGCATTGCCTAGCCCTGTGTTGTCGTGCCTTAGCCTTGTTTCCCCTTACCGTGCCGTTCCTTTCGTTACCCTTGCCTTCCCCTGCTTTCCCTTGCCTTCCTTGCCTTCCGTTACTCTTTGCTTGCCTTCCGTTCATTGCCTAGCCTTGCGTTGTCGTGCCTTAGCCTTGCCTCGCCTGACCGTGCCTTGCCTTGAGTTACCCTTTCCTTGCCTTGCCGTGCATTGCCTAGCCGTGCGTTGTCGTGCATTTGCCTTGTCTTGCCTCACCGTGCTTTGCCTCGCGTTACCCTTTCCTTGCCTTGCCGTGCATTGCCTAGCCCTGCATTGTCGTGCCTTAGCTTTGTTTCCCCTTACCGTGCCGTTCCTTTCGTTGCCCTTGCCTTCCCTTGCTTTCCCTTGCCTTCCTTGCCTTCCATTACTCTTTGCTTGCCTTCCGTTCATTGCCTAGCCTTGCGTTGTCGTGCCTTAGCCTTGCCTCGCCTGACCGTGCCTTGCCTTGCGTTACCCTTTCCTTGCCTTGCCGTGCATTGGCTAGCCGTGCGTTGTCGTGCATTTGCCTTGCCTTGCCTCACCGTGCCTTGCCTTGCGTTACCCTTTCCTTGCCTCGCCGTGCATTGCCTAGCCGTGCGTTGTCGTGCATTAGCCTTGTCTTGCCTTACCGTGCCTTGCCTTGCGTTACCCTTTCCTTGCCTGGCCGTGCATTGCCTAGCCGTGCGTTGCCGTGCCTTAGCCTTGTTTCCCCTTGCCGTGCCGTTCCTTCCGTTACCCTAGCCTTGCCTTGCTTTCCCTTGCCTTCCTTGCCTTCCGTTACTCTTTGCTTGCCTTCCGTGCATTGCCTAGCCTTGCGTTGTCGTGCCTTAGCCTTGCCTCGCGTAACGGTGCCTTGCCTTGCGTTACCCTTTCCTTTCCTTGCCGTGCATTGGCTAGCTCTGCGTTGTCGTGCCTTAGCCTTGTTTCCCCTTACCGTGCCGTTCCTTCCGTTACCCTTGCCTTCCCCTGCTTTCCCTTGCCTTCCTTGCCTTCCGTTACTCTTTGCTTGCCTTCCGTTTATTGCCTTGCCTTGCGTTGTCGTGCCTTAGCCTTGCCGCGCCTTACCGTGCCTTGCCTTGCGTTACCCTTTCCTTGCCTTGCCGTGCATTGCCTAGCCTTGCGTTGTCGTGCCTTAGCCTTGCCTCGCCTGACCGTGCCTTGCCTTGCGTTACCCTTTCCTTGCCTTGCCGTGCATTGCCTAGCCGTGCGTTGTCGTGCATCAGCCTTGCCTTGCTTCACCGTGCCTTGCCTTGCGTTACCCTTTCCGTGCCTTGCCGTGCATTGCCTAGCCCTGTGTTGTCGTGCCTTACCCTTGTTTCCCCTTACCGTGCCGTTCCTTTTGTTACCCTTGCCTTCCCCTGGTTTCCCTTGCCTTCCTTGCCTTCCGTTACTCTTTGCTTGCCTTCCGTGCATTGCCTAGCCTTGCGTTGTCGTGCCTTAACCTTGCCTCGCCTGACCGTGCCTTGCCTTGAGTTACCCTTTCCTTGCCTTGCCGTGCATTGCCTAGCCGTGCGTTGTCGTGCATTTGCCTTGCCTTGCCTCACCGTTCCTTGCCTTGCGTTACCCTTTCCTTGCCTGGCCGTGCATTGCCTAGCCGTGCGTTGTCGTGCATTAGCCTTGTCTTGCCTTACCGTGCCTTGCCTTGCGTTACCCTTTCCTTGCCTGGCCGTGCATTGCGTAGCCGTGCGTTGCCGTTCCTTAGCCTTGTTTCCCCTTGCCGTGCCTTGCCTTTTGTTACACTTGCCTTGCCTTGCTTTGCCTTGCCTTCCTTTCCTTCCGTTACTCTTTCCTTGCCTAGCCGTGCACTGCCTAGCCTTGCGTTGTCGTGCATTAGCTTTGCCTCCCCAAACCGTGCCTTGCCTTGCGTTACCATTTCCTTGCCTTGCCCTGCATTGCCTAGCCCTGTGTTGTCGTGCCTTAGGCTTGTTTGCCCTTACCGTGCCGTTCCTTCCGTTACCCTTGCCTTTCCCTGCTTTCCCTAGCCTTCCTTGCCTTCCGTTCCTCTTTGCTTGCTTTCCGTGCATTGCCTAGCCTTGCGTTGTCGTGCCTTAGCCTTGCCTCGCCTGACCGTGCCTTGCCTTGCGTTACCCTTTCCTTGCCTTGCCGTGAATTGCCTAGCCGTGCGTTGTCGTGCATAAGCCTTGCCTTGCCTCACCGTGCCTTGCCTTGCGTTGCCCTTAACTTGCCTTGCTTTCCCTTCCTTTCATTGCCTTACGTTACTCTTTGCTTTCCTTCCGTGCATTGCCTAGCCTTGCGTTGTCGTGCCTTAGCCTTGCCTCGCCTGACAGTGCCTTGCCTTGCGTTACCCTTTCCTTGCCTTGCCGTGCATTGCCTAGCCGTGCGTTGCCGTGCCTTAGCCTTGTTTCCCCTTGCCGTGCCGTTCCTTCCGTTACCCTTGCCTTGCCTTGCTTTCCCTTGCCTTCCTTGCCTTCCGTTACTCTTTGCTTGCCTTCCGTGCATTGCCTAGCCTTGCGTTGTCGTGCCCTAGCCTTGCCTCGTGTAACGGTGCCTTGCCTTGCGTTACCCTTTCCTTTCCTTGCCGTGCATTGGCTAGCCCTGCGTTGTCGTGCCTTAGCCTTGTTTCCCCTTACCGTGCCGTTCCTTCCGTTACCCTTGCCTTCCCCTGCTTTCCCTTGCCTTCCTTGCCTTCCGTTACTCGTTGCTTGCCTTCCGTTTACTGCCTAGCCTTGCGTTGTCGTGCCTTAGCCTTGCCGCGCCTTACCGTGCCTTGCCTTCCGTTACCCTTTCCTTGCCTTGCCGTGCATTGCCTAGCCTTGCGTTGTCGTGCCTTAGCCTTGCCTCGCCTGACCGTGCCTTGCCTTGCGTTACCCTTTCCTTGCCTTGCCGTGCATTGCCTAGCCGTGCGTTGTCGTGCATCAGCCTTGCCTTGCCTCACCGTGCCTTGCCTTGCGTTACCCTTTCCTTGCCTTGCCGTGCATTGCCTAGCCGTGCGTTGCCGTGCCTTAGCCTTGTTTCCCCTTGCAGTGCCGTTCCTTCTGTTACCCTTGCCTTGCCTTGCTTTCCCTTGCCTTCCTTGCCTTCCGTTACTCTTTGCTTGCCTTCCGTGCATTGCCTAGCCTTGCGTTGTCGTGCATTCGCCTTCCTCCCCAAACCGTGCCTTGCCTTGCGTTACCCTTTCCTTGCCTTGCCCTGCATTGCCTAGCCCTGTGTTGTCGTGCCTTAGCCTTGTTTCCCCTTACCGTGCCGTTCCTTTCGTTACCCTTGCCTTCCCCTGCTTTCCCTTGCCTTCCTTGCCTTCCGTTACTCTTTGCTTGCCTTCCGTGCATTGCCTAGCCTTGCGTTGTCGTGCCTTAGCCTTGCCTCGCCTGACCGTGCCTTGCCTTGAGTTACCCTTTCCTTGCCTTGCCGTGCATTGCCTAGCCGTGCGTTGTCGTGCATTTGCCTTGTCTTGCCTCACCGTGCTTTGCCTTGCGTTACCCTTTCCTTGCCTTGCCGTGCATTGCCTAGCCCTGCATTGTCGTGCCTTAGCGTTGTTTCCCCTTACCGTGCCGTTCCTTTCGTTGCCCTTGCCTTGCCTTGCTTTCCCTTGCCTTCCTTGCCTTCCGTTACTCTTTGCTTGCCTTCCGTGCATTGCCTAGCCTTGCGTTGTCGTGCCTTAGCCTTGCCTCGCCTGACCGTGCCTTGCCTTGCGTTACCCTTTCCTTGCCTTGCCGTGAATTGCCTAGCCGTGCGTTGTCGTGCATAAGCCTTGCCTTGCCTCACCGTGCCTTGCCTTGCGTTACCCTTAACTTGCCTTGCTTTCCCTTCCTTTCATTGCCTTACGTTACTCTTTGCTTTCCTTCCGTGCATTGCCTAGCCTTGCGTTGTCGTGCCTTAGCCTTGCCTCGCCTGACAGTGCCTTGCCTTGCGTTACCCTTTCCTTGCCTTGCCGTGCATTGCCTAGCCGTGCGTTGCCGTGCCTTAGCCTTGTTTCCCCTTGCCGTGCCGTTCCTTCCGTTACCCTTGCCTTGCCTTGCTTTCCCTTGCCTTCCTTGCCTTCCGTTACTCTTTGCTTGCCTTCCGTGCATTGCCTAGCCTTGCGTTGTCGTGCCCTAGCCTTGCCTCGCGTAACGGTGCCTTGCCTTGCGTTACCCTTTCCTTTCCTTGCCGTGCATTGGCTAGCCCTGCGTTGTCGTGCCTTAGCCTTGTTTCCCCTTACCGTGCCGTTCCTTCCGTTACCCTTGCCTTCCCCTGCTTTCCCTTGCCTTCCTTGCCTTCCGTTACTCGTTGCTTGCGTTCCGTTTACTGCCTAGCCTTGCGTTGTCGTGCCTTAGCCTTGCCGCGCCTTACCGTGCCTTGCCTTCCGTTACCCTTTCCTTGCCTTGCCGTGCATTGCCTAGCCTTGCGTTGTCGTGCCTTAGCCTTGCCTCGCCTGACCGTGCCTTGCCTTGCGTTACCCTTTCCTTGCCTTGCCGTGCATTGCCTAGCCGTGCGTTGTCGTGCATCAGCCTTGCCTTGCCTCACCGTGCCTTGCCTTGCGTTACCCTTTCCTTGCCTTGCCGTGCATTGCCTAGCCGTGCGTTGCCGTGCCTTAGACTTGTTTCCCCTTGCAGTGCCGTTCCTTCTGTTACCCTTGCCTTGCCTTGCTTTCCCTTGCCTTCCTTGCTTTCCGTTACTCTTTGCTTGCCTTCCGTGCATTGCCTAGCCTTGCGTTGTCGTGCATTCGCCTTCCTCCCCAAACCGTGCCTTGCCTTGCGTTACCCTTTCCTTGCCTTGCCCTGCATTGCCTAGCCCTGTGTTGTCGTGCCTTAGCCTTGTTTCCCCTTACCGTGCCGTTCCTTTCGTTACCCTTGCCTTCCCCTGCTTTCCCTTGCCTTCCTTGCCTTCCGTTACTCTTTGCTTGCCTTCCGTGCATTGCCTAGCCTTGCGTTGTCGTGCCTTAGCCTTGCCTCGCCTGACCGTGCCTTGCCTTGAGTTACCCTTTCCTTGCCTTGCCGTGCATTGCCTAGCCGTGCGTTGTCGTGCATTTGCCTTGTCTTGCCTCACCGTGCTTTGCCTTGCGTTACCCTTTCCTTGCCTTACCGTGCATTGCCTATCCCTGCATTGTCGTGCCTTAGCTTTGTTTCCCCTTAAGGTGCCGTTCCTTTCGTTGCCCTTGCCTTCCCTTGCTTTCCCTTGCCTTCCTTGCCTTCCGTTACTCTTTGCTTGCCTTCCGTTCATTGCCTAGCCTTGCGTTGTCGTGCCTTAGCCTTGCCTCGCCTGACCGTGCCTTGCCTTGAGTTACCCTTTCCTTGCCTTGCCGTGCATTGCCTAGCCGTGCGTTGTCGTGCATTTGCCTTGTCTTGCCTCACGGTGCTTTGCCTCGCGTTACCCTTTCCTTGCCTTGCCGTGCATTGCCTAGCCCTGCATTGTCGTGCCTTAGCTTTGTTTCCCCTTACCGTGCCGTTCCTTTCGTTGCCCTTGCCTTCCCTTGCTTTCCCTTGCCTTCCTTGCCTTCCGTTACTCTTTGCTTGCCTTCCGTTCATTGCCTAGCCTTGCGTTGTCGTGCCTTAGCCTTGCCTCGCCTGACCGTGCCTTGCCTTGCGTTACCCTTTCCTTGCCTTGCCGTGCATTGCCTAGCCGTGCGTTGTCGTGCATTTGCCTTGCCTTGCCTCACGGTGCCTTGCCTTGCGTTACCCTTTCCTTGCCTCGCCGTGCATTGCCTAGCCGTGCGTTGTCGTGCATTAGCCTTGTCTTGCCTTACCGTGCCTTGCCTTGCGTTACCCTTTCCTTGCCTGGCCGTGCATTGCCTAGCCGTGCGTTGCCGTGCCTTAGCCTTGTTTCCCCTTGCCGTGCCGTTCCTTCCGTTACCCTAGCCTTGCCTTGCTTTCCCTTGCCTTCCTTGCCTTCCGTTACTCTTTGCTTGCCTTCCGTGCATTGCCTAGCCTTGCGTTGTCGTGCCTTAGCCTTGCCTCGCGTAACGGTGCCTTGCCTTGCGTTACCCTTTCCTTTCCTTGCCGTGCATTGGCTAGCCCTGCGTTGTCGTGACTTAGCCTTGTTTCCCCTTACCGTGCCGTTCCTTCCGTTACCCTTGCCTTCCCCTGCTTTCCCTTGCCTTCCTTGCCTTCCGTTACTCTTTGCTTGCCTTCCGTTTATTGCCTAGCCTTGCGTTGTCGTGCCTTAGCCTTGCCGCGCCTTACCGTCCCTTGCCTTGCGTTACCCTTTCCTTGCCTTGCCGTGCATTGCCTAGCCTTGCGTTGTCGTGCCTTAGCCTTGCCTCGCCTGACCGTGCCTTGCCTTGCGTTACCCTTTCCTTGCCTTGCCGTGCATTGCCTAGCCGTGCGTTGTCGTGCATCAGCCTTGCCTTGCTTCACCGTGCCTTGCCTTGCGTTACCCTTTCCTTCCCTTGCCGTGCATTGCCTAGCCGTGCGTTGTCGTGCCTTAGCCTTGTTTCCCCTTACCGTGCCGTTCCTTTCGTTACCCTTGCCTTCCCCTGCTTTCCCTTGCCTTCCTTGCCTTCCGTTACTCTTTGCTTGCCTTCCGTGCATTGCCTAGCCTTGCGTTGTCGTGCCTTAGCCTTGCCTCGCCTGACCGTGCCTTGCCTTGAGTTACCCTTTCCTTGCCTTGCCGTGCATTGCCTAGCCTTGCGTTGTCGTGCATTAGCTTTGCCTCCCCAAACCGTGCCTTGCCTTGCGTTACCATTTCCTTACCTTGCCCTGCATTGCCTAGCCCTGTGTTGTCGTGCCTTAGTCTTGTTTGCCCTTACCGTGCCGTTCCTTCCGTTACCCTTGCCTTTCCCTGCTTTCCCTAGCCTTCCTTGCCTTCCGTTCCTCTTTGCTTGCCTTCCGTGCATTGCCTAGCCTTGCGTTGTCGTGCCTTAGCCTTGCCTCGCCTGACCGTGCCTTGCCTTGCGTTACCCTTTCCTTGCCTTGCCGTGAATTGCCTAGCCGTGCGTTGTCGTGCATCAGCCTTGCCTTGCCTCACCGTGCCTTGCCTTGCGTTACCCTTACCTTGCCTTGCTTTCCCTTCCTTTCATTGCCTTCCGTTACTTTGCTTTCCTTCCGTGCATTGCCTAGCCTTGCGTTGTCGTGCCTTAGCCTTGCCTCGCCTGACAGTGCCTTGCCTTGCGTTACCCTTTCCTTGCCTTGCCGTGCATTGCCTAGCCGTGCGTTGCCGTGCCTTAGCCTTGTTTCCCCTTGCCGTGCCGTTCCTTCCGTTACCCTTGCCTTGCCTTGCTTTCCCTTGCCTTCCTTGCCTTCCGTTACTCTTTGCTTGCCTTCCGTGCATTGCCTAGCCTTGCGTTGTCGTGCCCTAGCCTTGCCTCGCCTGACCGTGCCTTGCCTTGCGTTACCCTTTCCTTGCCTTGCCGTGCATTGCCTAGCCGTGCGTTGTCGTGCATCAGCCTTGCCTTGCTTCACCGTGCCTTGCCTTGCGTTACCCTTTCCGTGCCTTGCCGTGCATTGCCTAGCCCTGTGTTGTCGTGCCTTAGCCTTGTTTCCCCTTACCGTGCCGTTCCTTTTGTTACCCTTGCCTTCCCCTGGTTTCCCTTGCCTTCCTTGCCTTCCGTTACTCTTTGCTTGCCTTCCGTGCATTGCCTAGCCTTGCGTTGTCGTGCCTTAACCTTGCCTCGCCTGACCGTGCCTTGCCTTGAGTTACCCTTTCCTTGCCTTGCCGTGCATTGCCTAGCCGTGCGTTGTCGTGCATTTGCCTTGCCTTGCCTCACCGTTCCTTGCCTTGCGTTACCCTTTCCTTGCCTGGCCGTGCATTGCCTAGCCGTGCGTTGTCGTGCATTAGCCTTGTCTTGCCTTACCGTGCCTTGCCTTGCGTTACCCTTTCCTTGCCTGGCCGTGCATTGCGTAGCCGTGCGTTGCCGTTCCTTAGCCTTGTTTCCCCTTGCCGTGCCTTGCCTTTTGTTACACTTGCCTTGCCTTGCTTTGCCTTGCCTTCCTTTCCTTCCGTTACTCTTTCCTTGCCTAGCCGTGCACTGCCTAGCCTTGCGTTGTCGTGCATTAGCTTTGCCTCCCCAAACCGTGCCTTGCCTTGCGTTACCATTTCCTTGCCTTGCCCTGCATTGCCTAGCCCTGTGTTGTCGTGCCTTAGGCTTGTTTGCCCTTACCGTGCCGTTCCTTCCGTTACCCTTGCCTTTCCCTGCTTTCCCTAGCCTTCCTTGCCTTCCGTTCCTCTTTGCTTGCTTTCCGTGCATTGCCTAGCCTTGCGTTGTCGTGCCTTAGCCTTGCCTCGCCTGACCGTGCCTTGCCTTGCGTTACCCTTTCCTTGCCTTGCCGTGAATTGCCTAGCCGTGCGTTGTCGTGCATAAGCCTTGCCTTGCCTCACCGTGCCTTGCCTTGCGTTGCCCTTAACTTGCCTTGCTTTCCCTTCCTTTCATTGCCTTACGTTACTCTTTGCTTTCCTTCCGTGCATTGCCTAGCCTTGCGTTGTCGTGCCTTAGCCTTGCCTCGCCTGACAGTGCCTTGCCTTGCGTTACCCTTTCCTTGCCTTGCCGTGCATTGCCTAGCCGTGCGTTGCCGTGCCTTAGCCTTGTTTCCCCTTGCCGTGCCGTTCCTTCCGTTACCCTTGCCTTGCCTTGCTTTCCCTTGCCTTCCTTGCCTTCCGTTACTCTTTGCTTGCCTTCCGTGCATTGGCTAGCCTTGCGTTGTCGTGCCCTAGCCTTGCCTCGTGTAACGGTGCCTTGCCTTGCGTTACCCTTTCCTTTCCTTGCCGTGCATTGGCTAGCCCTGCGTTGTCGTGCCTTAGCCTTGTTTCCCCTTACCGTGCCGTTCCTTCCGTTACCCTTGCCTTCCCCTGCTTTCCCTTGCCTTCCTTGCCTTCCGTTACTCGTTGCTTGCCTTCCGTTTACTGCCTAGCCTTGCGTTGTCGTGCCTTAGCCTTGCCGCGCCTTACCGTGCCTTGCCTTCCGTTACCCTTGCCTTCCCCTGCATTGCCTAGCCTTGCGTTGTCGTGCCTTAGCCTTGCCTCGCCTGACCGTGCCTTGCCTTGCGTTACCCTTTCCTTGCCTTGCCGTGCATTGCCTAGCCGTGCGTTGTCGTGCATCAGCCTTGCCTTGCCTCACCGTGCCTTGCCTTGCGTTACCCTTTCCTTGCCTTGCCGTGCATTGCCTAGCCGTGCGTTGCCGTGCCTTAGCCTTGTTTCCCCTTGCAGTGCCGTTCCTTCTGTTACCCTTGCCTTGCCTTGCTTTCCCTTGCCTTCCTTGCCTTCCGTTACTCTTTGCTTGCCTTCCGTGCATTGCCTAGCCTTGCGTTGTCGTGCATTCGCCTTCCTCCCCAAACCGTGCCTTGCCTTGCGTTACCCTTTCCTTGCCTTGCCCTGCATTGCCTAGCCCTGTGTTGTCGTGCCTTAGCCTTGTTTCCCCTTACCGTGCCGTTCCTTTCGTTACCCTTGCCTTCCCCTGCTTTCCCTTGCCTTCCTTGCCTTCCGTTACTCTTTGCTTGCCTTCCGTGCATTGCCTAGCCTTGCGTTGTCGTGCCTTAGCCTTGCCTCGCCTGACCGTGCCTTGCCTTGAGTTACCCTTTCCTTGCCTTGCCGTGCATTGCCTAGCCGTGCGTTGTCGTGCATTTGCCTTGTCTTGCCTCACCGTGCTTTGCCTTGCGTTACCCTTTCCTTGCCTTGCCGTGCATTGCCTAGCCCTGCATTGTCGTGCCTTAGCTTTGTTTCCCCTTACCGTGCCGTTCCTTTCGTTGCCCTTGCCTTGCCTTGCTTTCCCTTGCCTTCCTTGCCTTCCGTTACTCTTTGCTTGCCTTCCGTGCATTGCCTAGCCTTGCGTTGTCGTGCCTTAGCCTTGCCTCGCCTGACCGTGCCTTGCCTTGCGTTACCCTTTCCTTGCCTTGCCGTGAATTGCCTAGCCGTGCGTTGTCGTGCATAAGCCTTGCCTTGCCTCACCGTGCCTTGCCTTGCGTTACCCTTAACTTGCCTTGCTTTCCCTTCCTTTCATTGCCTTACGTTACTCTTTGCTTTCCTTCCGTGCATTGCCTAGCCTTGCGTTGTCGTGCCTTAGCCTTGCCTCGCCTGACAGTGCCTTGCCTTGCGTTACCCTTTCCTTGCCTTGCCGTGCATTGCCTAGCCGTGCGTTGCCGTGCCTTAGCCTTGTTTCCCCTTGCCGTGCCGTTCCTTCCGTTACCCTTGCCTTGCCTTGCTTTCCCTTGCCTTCCTTGCCTTCCGTTACTCTTTGCTTGCCTTCCGTGCATTGCCTAGCCTTGCGTTGTCGTGCCCTAGCCTTGTCTCGCGTAACGGTGCCTTGCCTTGCGTTACCCTTTCCTTTCCTTGCCGTGCATTGGCTAGCCCTGCGTTGTCGTGCCTTAGCCTTGTTTCCCCTTACCGTGCCGTTCCTTCCGTTACCCTTGCCTTCCCCTGCTTTCCCTTGCCTTCCTTGCCTTCCGTTACTCGTTGCTTGCCTTCCGTTTACTGCCTAGCCTTGCGTTGTCGTGCCTTAGCCTTGCCGCGCCTTACCGTGCCTTGCCTTCCGTTACCCTTTCCTTGCCTTGCCGTGCATTGCCTAGCCTTGCGTTGTCGTGCCTTAGCCTTGCCTCGCCTGACCGTGCCTTGCCTTGCGTTACCCTTTCCTTGCCTTGCCGTGCATTGCCTAGCCGTGCGTTGTCGTGCATCAGCCTTGCCTTGCCTCACCGTGCCTTGCCTTGCGTTACCCTTTCCTTGCCTTGCCGTGCATTGCCTAGCCGTGCGTTGCCGTGCCTTAGACTTGTTTCCCCTTGCAGTGCCGTTCCTTCTGTTACCCTTGCCTTGCCTTGCTTTCCCTTGCCTTCCTTGCTTTCCGTTACTCTTTGCTTGCCTTCCGTGCATTGCCTAGCCTTGCGTTGTCGTGCATTCGCCTTCCTCCCCAAACCGTGCCTTGCCTTGCGTTACCCTTTCCTTGCCTTGCCCTGCATTGCCTAGCCCTGTGTTGTCGTGCCTTAGCCTTGTTTCCCCTTACCGTGCCGTTCCTTTCGTTACCCTTGCCTTCCCCTGCTTTCCCTTGCCTTCCTTGCCTTCCGTTACTCTTTGCTTGCCTTCCGTGCATTGCCTAGCCTTGCGTTGTCGTGCCTTAGCCTTGCCTCGCCTGACCGTGCCTTGCCTTGAGTTACCCTTTCCTTGCCTTGCCGTGCATTGCCTAGCCGTGCGTTGTCGTGCATTTGCCTTGTCTTGCCTCACCGTGCTTTGCCTTGCGTTACCCTTTCCTTGCCTTACCGTGCATTGCCTATCCCTGCATTGTCGTGCCTTAGCTTTGTTTCCCCTTAAGGTGCCGTTCCTTTCGTTGCCCTTGCCTTCCCTTGCTTTCCCTTGCCTTCCTTGCCTTCCGTTACTCTTTGCTTGCCTTCCGTTCATTGCCTAGCCTTGCGTTGTCGTGCCTTAGCCTTGCCTCGCCTGACCGTGCCTTGCCTTGAGTTACCCTTTCCTTGCCTTGCCGTGCATTGCCTAGCCGTGCGTTGTCGTGCATTTGCCTTGTCTTGCCTCACGGTGCTTTGCCTCGCGTTACCCTTTCCTTGCCTTGCCGTGCATTGCCTAGCCCTGCATTGTCGTGCCTTAGCTTTGTTTCCCCTTACCGTGCCGTTCCTTTCGTTGCCCTTGCCTTCCCTTGCTTTCCCTTGCCTTCCTTGCCTTCCGTTACTCTTTGCTTGCCTTCCGTTCATTGCCTAGCCTTGCGTTGTCGTGCCTTAGCCTTGCCTCGCCTGACCGTGCCTTGCCTTGCGTTACCCTTTCCTTGCCTTGCCGTGCATTGCCTAGCCGTGCGTTGTCGTGCATTTGCCTTGCCTTGCCTCACGGTGCCTTGCCTTGCGTTACCCTTTCCTTGCCTCGCCGTGCATTGCCTAGCCGTGCGTTGTCGTGCATTAGCCTTGTCTTGCCTTACCGTGCCTTGCCTTGCGTTACCCTTTCCTTGCCTGGCCGTGCATTGCCTAGCCGTGCGTTGCCGTGCCTTAGCCTTGTTTCCCCTTGCCGTGCCGTTCCTTCCGTTACCCTAGCCTTGCCTTGCTTTCCCTTGCCTTCCTTGCCTTCCGTTACTCTTTGCTTGCCTTCCGTGCATTGCCTAGCCTTGCGTTGTCGTGCCTTAGCCTTGCCTCGCGTAACGGTGCCTTGCCTTGCGTTACCCTTTCCTTTCCTTGCCGTGCATTGGCTAGCCCTGCGTTGTCGTGACTTAGCCTTGTTTCCCCTTACCGTGCCGTTCCTTCCGTTACCCTTGCCTTCCCATGCTTTCCCTTGCCTTCCTTGCCTTCCGTTACTCTTTGCTTGCCTTCCGTTTATTGCCTAGCCTTGCGTTGTCGTGCCTTAGCCTTGCCGCGCCTTACCGTCCCTTGCCTTGCGTTACCCTTTCCTTGCCTTGCCGTGCATTGCCTAGCCTTGCGTTGTCGTGCCTTAGCCTTGCCTCGCCTGACCGTGCCTTGCCTTGCGTTACCCTTTCCTTGCCTTGCCGTGCATTGCCTAGCCGTGCGTTGTCGTGCATCAGCCTTGACTTGCTTCACCGTGCCTTGCCTTGCGTTACCCTTTCCTTGCCTTGCCGTGCATTGCCTAGCCCTGTGTTGTCGTGCCTTAGCCTTGTTTCCCCTTACCGTGCCGTTCCTTTCGTTACCCTTGCCTTCCCCTGCTTTCCCTTGCCTTCCTTGCCTTCCGTTACTCTTTGCTTGCCTTCCGTGCATTGCCTAGCCTTGCGTTGTCGTGCCTTAGCCTTGCCTCGCCTGACCGTGCCTTGCCTTGAGTTACCCTTTCCTTGCCTTGCCGTGCATTGCCTAGCCTTGCGTTGTCGTGCATTAGCTTTGCCTCCCCAAACCGTGCCTTGCCTTGCGTTACCATTTCCTTACCTTGCCCTGCATTGCCTAGCCCTGTGTTGTCGTGCCTTAGCCTTGTTTCCCCTTACCGTGCCGTTCCTTCCGTTACCCTTGCCTTCCCTTGCTTTCCCTTGCCTTCCTTGCCTTCCGTTCCTCTTTGCTTGCCTTCCGTGCATTGCCTAGCCTTGCGTTGTCGTGCCTTAGCCTTGCGTCGCCTGACCGTGCCTTGCCTTGCGTTACCCTTTCCTTGCCTTGCCGTGAATTGCCTAGCCGTGCGTTGTCGTGCATCAGCCTTGCCTTGCCTCACCGTGCCTTGCCTTGCGTTACCCTTACCTTGCCTTGCTTTCCCTTCCTTTCATTGCCTTCCGTTACTCTTTGCTTTCCTTCCGTGCATTGCCTAGCCTTGCGTTGTCGTGCCTTAGCCTTGCCTCGCCTGACAGTGCCTTGCCTTGCGTTACCCTTTCCTTGCCTTGCCGTGCATTGCCTAGCCGTGCGTTGCCGTGCCTTAGCCTTGTTTCCCCTTGCCGTGCCGTTCCTTCCGTTACCCTTGCCTTGCCTTGCTTTCCCTTGCCTTCCTTGCCTTCCGTTACTCTTTGCTTGCCTTCCGTGCATTGCCTAGCCTTGCGTTGTCGTGCCCTAGCCTTGCCTCGCGTAACGGTGCCTTGCCTTGCGTTACCCTTTCCTTTCCTTGCCGTGCATTGCCTAGCCGTGCGTTGTCGTGCATCAGCCTTGCCTTGCCTCACCGTGCCTTGCCTTGCGTTACCCTTTCCTTTCCTTGCCGTGCATTGCCTAGCCGTGCGTTGCCGTGCCTTAGCCTTGTTTCCGCTTGCCGTGCCGTTCCTTCTGTTACCCTTGCCTTGCCTTGCTTTCCCTTGCCTTCCTTGCCTTCCGTTACTCTTTGCTTGCCTTCCGTGCATTGCCTAGCCTTGCGTTGTCGTGCATTCGCCTTCCTCCCCAAACCTTGCCTTGCCTTGCGTTACCCTTTCCTTGCCTTGCCCTGCATTGCCTAGCCCTGTGTTGTCGTGCCTTAGCCTTGTTTCCCCTTACCGTGCCGTTCCTTTCGTTACCCTTGCCTTCCCCTGCTTTCCCTTGCCTTCCTTGCCTTCCGTTACTCTTTGCTTGCCTTCCGTGCATTGCCTAGCCTTGCGTTGTCGTGCCTTAGCCTTGCCTCGCCTGACCGTGCCTTGCCTTGAGTTACCCTTTCCTTGCCTTGCCGTGCATTGCCTAGCCGTGCGTTGTCGTGCATTTGCCTTGTCTTGCCTCACCGTGCTTTTCCTTGCGTTACCCTTTCCTTGCCTTGCCGTGCATTGCCTAGCCCTGCATTGTCGTGCCTTAGCTTTGTTTCCCCTTACCGTGCCGTTCCTTTCGTTGCCCTTGCCTTCCCTTGCTTTCCCTTGCCTTCCTTGCCTTCCGTTACTCTTTGCTTGCCTTCCGTGCATTGCCTAGCCTTGCGTTGTCGTGCCTTAGCCTTGCCTCGCCTGACCGTGCCTTGCCTTGAGTTACCCTTTCCTTGCCTTGCCGTGCATTGCCATAGCCGTGCGTTGTCGTGCATTTGCCTTGTTTTGCCTCACCGTGCTTTGCCTTGCGTTACCCTTTCCTTGCCTTGCCGTGCATTGCCTAGCCCTGCATTGTCGTGCCTTAGCTTTGTTTCCCCTTACCGTGCCGTTCCTTTCGTTGCCCTTGCCTTCCCTTGCTTTCCCTTGCCTTCCTTGCCTTCCGTTACTCTTTGCTTGCCTTCCGTTCATTGCCTAGCCTTGCGTTGTCGTGCCTTAGCCTTGCCTCGCCTGACCGTGCCTTGCCTTGCGTTACCCTTTCCTTGCCTTGCCGTGCATTGCCTAGCCTTGCGTTGTCGTGCCTTAGCCTTGCCTCGCCTGACCGTGCCTTGCCTTGCGTTACCCTTTCCTTGCCTTGCCGTGCATTGCCTAGCCGTGCGTTGTCGTGCATCAGCCTTGCCTTGCTTCACCGTGCCTTGCCTTGCGTTACCCTTTCCTTGCCTTGCCGTGCATTGCCTAGCCCTGTGTTGTCGTGCCTTAGCCTTGTTTCCCCTTACCGTGCCGTTCCTTTCGTTACCCTTGCCTTCCCCTGCTTTCCCTTGCCTTCCTTGCCTTCCGTTACTCTTTGCTTGCCTTCCGTGCATTGCCTAGCCTTGCGTTGTCGTGCCTTAGCCTTGCCTCGCCTGACCGTGCCTTGCCTTGAGTTACCCTTTCCTTGCCTTGCCGTGCATTGCCTAGCCGTGCGTTGTCGTGCATTTGCCTTGCCGTGCCTCACCGTTCCTTGCCTTGCGTTACCCTTTCCTTGCCTGGCCGTGCATTGCCTAGCCGTGCGTTGCCGTTCCTTAGCCTTGTTTCCCCTTGCCGTGCCTTGCCTTTTTTTACACTTGCCTTGCCTTGCTTTGCCTTGCCTTCCTTTCCTTCCGTTACTCTTTCCTTGCCTAGCCGTGCACTGCCTAGCCTTGCGTTGTCGTGCATTAGCTTTGCCTCCCCAAACCGTGCCTTGCCTTGCGTTACCATTTCCTTGCCTTGCCCTGCATTGCCTAGCCCTGTGTTGTCGTGCCTTAGTCTTGTTTGCCCTTACCGTGCCGTTCCTTCCGTTACCCTTGCCTTTCCCTGCTTTCCCTAGCCTTCCTTGCCTTCCGTTCCTCTTTGCTTGCCTTCCGTGCATTGCCTAGCCTTGCGTTGTCGTGCCTTAGCCTTGCCTCGCCTGACCGTGCCTTGCCTTGCGTTACCCTTTCCTTGCCTTGCCGTGAATTGCCTAGCCGTGCGTTGTCGTGCATCAGCCTTGCCTTGCCTCACCGTGCCTTGCCTTGCGTTACCCTTACCTTGCCTTGCTTTCCCTTCCTTTCATTGCCTTCCGTTACTCTTTGCTTTCCTTCCGTGCATTGCCTAGCCTTGCGTTGTCGTGCCTTAGCCTTGCCTCGCCTGACAGTGCCTTGCCTTGCGTTACCCTTTCCTTGCCTTGCCGTGCATTGCCTAGCCGTGCGTTGCCGTGCCTTAGCCTTGTTTCCCTTTGCCGTGCCGTTCCTTCCGTTACCGTTGCCTTGCCTTGCTTTCCCTTGCCTTCCTTGCCTTCCGTTACTCTTTGCTTGCCTTCCGTGCATTGCCTAGCCTTGCGTTGTCGTGCCCTAGCCTTGCCTCGCGTAACGGTGCCTTGCCTTGCCCTTTCCTTTCCTGGCCGTGCATTGCCTAGCCGTGCGTTGTCGTGCATCAGCCTTGCCTTGCCTCACCGTGCCTTGCCTTGCGTTACCCTTTCCTTGCCTTGCCGTGCATTGCCTAGCCGTGCGTTGCCGTGCCTTAGCCTTGTTTCCCCTTGCCGTGCCGTTCCTTCTGTTACCCTTGCCTTGCCTTGCTTTCCCTTGCCTTCCTTGCCTTCCGTTACTCTTTGCTTGCCTTCCGTGCATTGCCTAGCCTTGCGTTGTCGTGCATTCGCCTTCCTCCCCAAACCGTGCCTTGCCTTGCGTTACCCTTTACTTGCCTTGCCCTGCATTGCCTAGCCCTGTGTTGTCGTGCCTTAGCCTTGTTTCCCCTTACCGTGCCGTTCCTTTCGTTACCCTTGCCTTCCCCTGCTTTCCCTTGCCTTCCTTGCCTTCCGTTACTCTTTGCTTGCCTTCCGTGCATTGCCTAGCCTTGCGTTGTCGTGCCTTAGCCTTGCCTCGCCTGACCGTGCCTTGCCTTGAGTTACCCTTTCCTTGCCTTGCCGTGCATTGCCTAGCCGTGCGTTGTCGTGCATTTGCCTTGTCTTGCCTCACCGTGCTTTGCCTTGCGTTACCCTTTCCTTGCCTTGCCGTGCATTGCCTAGCCCTGCATTGTCGTGCCTTAGCTTTGTTTCCCCTTACCGTGCCGTTCCTTTCGTTGCCCTTGCCTTCCCTTGCTTTCCCTTGCCTTCCTTGCCTTGCGTTACCCTTTCCTTGCCTTGCCGTGCATTGCCTAGCCGTGCGTTGTCGTGCCTTAGCCTTGTTTCTTGCCTTGCCTTGCCTTGCGTTACCCTTTCCTTGCCTGGCCGTGCATTGCGTAGCCGTGCGTTGCCGTTCCTTAGCCTTGTTTCCCCTTGCCGTGCCTTGCCTTTTGTTACACTTGCCTTGCCTTGCTTTGCCTTGCCTTCCTTTCCTTCCGTTACTCTTTCCTTGCCTAGCCGTGCACTGCCTAGCCTTGCGTTGTCGTGCATTAGCTTTGCCTCCCCAAACCGTGCCTTGCCTTGCGTTACCATTTCCTTGCCTTGCCCTGCATTGCCTAGCCCTGTGTTGTCGTGCCTTAGTCTTGTTTGCCCTTACCGTGCCGTTCCTTCCGTTACCCTTGCCTTTCCCTGCTTTCCCTAGCCTTCCTTGCCTTCCGTTCCACTTTGCTTGCCTTCCGTGCATTGCCTAGCCTTGCGTTGTCGTGCCTTAGCCTTGCCTCGCCTGACCGTGCCTTGCCTTGCGTTACCCTTTCCTTGCCTTGCCGTGAATTGCCTAGCCGTGCGTTGTCGTGCATCAGCCTTGCCTTGCCTCACCGTGCCTTGCCTTGCGTTACCCTTACCTTGCCTTGCTTTCCCTTCCTTTCATTGCCTTCCGTTACTCTTTGCTTTCCTTCCGTGCATTGCCTAGCCTTGCGTTGTCGTGCCTTAGCCTTGCCTCGCCTGACAGTGCCTTGCCTTGCGTTACCCTTTCCTTGCCTTGCCGTGCATTGCCTAGCCGTGCGTTGCCGTGCCTTAGCCTTGTTTCCCCTTGCCGTGCCGTTCCTTCCGTTACCCTTGCCTTGCCTTGCTTTCCCTTGCCTTCCTTGCCTTCCGTTACTCTTTGCTTGCCTTCCGTTCATTGCCTAGCCTTGCGTTGTCGTGCCTTAGCCTTGCCTCGCCTGACCGTGCCTTGCCTTGAGTTACCCTTTCCTTGCCTTGCCGTGCATTGCCTAGCCGTGCGTTGTCGTGCATTTGCCTTGTCTTGCCTCACCGTGCTTTGCCTCGCGTTACCCTTTCCTTGCCTTGCCGTGCATTGCCTAGCCCTGCATTGTCGTGCCTTAGCTTTGTTTCCCCTTACCGTGCCGTTCCTTTCGTTGCCCTTGCCTTCCCTTGCTTTCCCTTGCCTTCCTTGCCTTCCATTACTCTTTGCTTGCCTTCCGTTCATTGCCTAGCCTTGCGTTGTCGTGCCTTAGCCTTGCCTCGCCTGACCGTGCCTTGCCTTGCGTTACCCTTTCCTTGCCTTGCCGTGCATTGGCTAGCCGTGCGTTGTCGTGCATTTACCTTGCCTTGCCTCACCGTGCCTTGCCTTGCGTTACCCTTTCCTTGCCTCGCCGTGCATTGCCTAGCCGTGCGTTGTCGTGCATTAGCCTTGTCTTGCCTTACCGTGCCTTGCCTTGCGTTACCCTTTCCTTGCCTGGCCGTGCATTGCCTAGCCGTGCGTTGCCGTGCCTTAGCCTTGTTTCCCCTTGCCGTGCCGTTCCTTCCGTTACCCTAGCCTTGCCTTGCTTTCCCTTGCCTTCCTTGCCTTCCGTTACTGTTTGCTTGCCTTCCGTGCATTGCCTAGCCTTGCGTTGTCGGGCCTTAGCCTTGCCTCGCGTAACGGTGCCTTGCCTTGCGTTACCCTTTCCTTTCCTTGCCGTGCATTGGCTAGCTCTGCGTTGTCGTGCCTTAGCCTTGTTTCCCCTTACCGTGCCGTTCCTTTCGTTGCCCTTGCCTTCCCTTGCTTTCCCTTGCCTTCCTTGCCTTCCGTTACTCTTTGCTTGCCTTCCGTTCATTGCCTAGCCTTGCGTTGTCGTGCCTTAGCCTTGCCTCGCCTGACCGTGCCTTGCCTTGCGTTACCCTTTCCTTGCCTTGCCGTGCATTGCCTAGCCTTGCGTTGTCGTGCCTTAGCCTTGCCTCGCCTGACCGTGCCTTGCCTTGCGTTACCCTTTCCTTGCCTTGCCGTGCATTGCCTAGCCGTGCGTTGTCGTGCATCAGCCTTGCCTTGCTTCACCGTGCCTTGCCTTGCGTTACCCTTTCCTTGCCTTGCCGTGCATTGCCTAGCCCTGTGTTGTCGTGCCTTAGCCTTGTTTCCCCTTACCGTGCCGTTCCTTTCGTTACCCTTGCCTTCCCCTGCTTTCCCTTGCCTTCCTTGCCTTCCGTTACTCTTTGCTTGCCTTCCGTGCATTGCCTAGCCTTGCGTTGTCGTGCCTTAGCCTTGCCTCGCCTGACCGTGCCTTGCCTTGAGTTACCCTTTCCTTGCCTTGCCGTGCATTGCCTAGCCGTGCGTTGTCGTGCATTTGCCTTGCCGTGCCTCACCGTTCCTTGCCTTGCGTTACCCTTTCCTTGCCTGGCCGTGCATTGCCTAGCCGTGCCTTGCCGTTCCTTAGCCTTGTTTCCCCTTGCCGTGCCTTGCCTTTTGTTACACTTGCCTTGCCTTGCTTTGCCTTGCCTTCCTTTCCTTCCGTTACTCTTTCCTTGCCTAGCCGTGCACTGCCTAGCCTTGCGTTGTCGTGCATTAGCTTTGCCTCCCCAAACCGTGCCTTGCCTTGCGTTACCATTTCCTTGCCTTGCCCTGCATTGCCTAGCCCTGTGTTGTCGTGCCTTAGTCTTGTTTGCCCTTACCGTGCCGTTCCTTCCGTTACCCTTGCCTTTCCCTGCTTTCCCTAGCCTTCCTTGCCTTCCGTTCCTCTTTGCTTGCCTTCCGTGCATTGCCTAGCCTTGCGTTGTCGTGCCTTAGCCTTGCCTCGCCTGACCGTGCCTTGCCTTGCGTTACCCTTTCCTTGCCTTGCCGTGAATTGCCTAGCCGTGCGTTGTCGTGCATCAGCCTTGCCTTGCCTCACCGTGCCTTGCCTTGCGTTACCCTTACCTTGCCTTGCTTTCCCTTCCTTTCATTGCCTTCCGTTACTCTTTGCTTTCCTTCCGTGCATTGCCTAGCCTTGCGTTGTCGTGCCTTAGCCTTGCCTCGCCTGACAGTGCCTTGCCTTGCGTTACCCTTTCCTTGCCTTGCCGTGCATTGCCTAGCCGTGCGTTGCCGTGCCTTAGCCTTGTTTCCCCTTGCCGTGCCGTTCCTTCCGTTACCCTTGCCTTGCCTTGCTTTCCCTTGCCTTCCTTGCCTTCCGTTACTCTTTGCTTGCCTTCCGTGCATTGCCTAGCCTTGCGTTGTCGTGCCTTAGCCTTGCCTCGCCTGACCGTGCCTTGCCTTGAGTTACCCTTTCCTTGCCTTGCCGTGCATTGCCTAGCCGTGCGTTGTCGTGCATTTGCCTTGTCTTGCCTCACCGTGCTTTGCCTTGCGTTACCCTTTCCTTGCCTTGCCGTGCATTGCCTAGCCCTGCATTGTCGTGCCTTAGCTTTGTTTCCCCTTACCGTGCCGTTCCTTTCGTTGCCCTTGCCTTCCCTTGCTTTCCCTTGCCTTCCTTGCCTTCCGTTACTCTTTGCTTGCCTTCCGTTCATTGCCTAGCCTTGCGTTGTCGTGCCTTAGCCTTGCCTCGCCTGACCGTGCCTTGCCTTGCGTTACCCTTTCCTTGCCTTGCCGTGCATTGCCTAGCCGTGCGTTGTCGTGCATTTGCCTTGCCTTGCCTCACCGTGCCTTGCCTTGCGTTACCCTTTCCTTGCCTTCGCCGTGCATTGCCTAGCCGTGCGTTGTCGTGCATTAGCCTTGCCTTGCCTTACCGTGCCTTGCCTTGCGTTACCCTTTCCTTGCCTTGCCGTGCATTGCCTAGCCGTGCGTTGCCGTGCCTTAGCCTTGTTTCCCCTTGCCGTGCCGTTCCTTCCGTTACCCTAGCCTTGCCTTGCTTTCCCTTGCCTTCCTTGCCTTCCGTTACTGTTTGCTTGCCTTCCGTGCATTGCCTAGCCTTGCGTTGTCGTGCCTTAGCCTTGCCTCGCGTAACGGTGCCTTGCCTTGCGTTACCCTTTCCTTTCCTTGCCGTGCATTGGCTAGCCCTGCGTTGTCGTGCCTTAGCCTTGTTTCCCCTTACCGTGCCGTTCCTTTCGTTACCCTTGCCTTCCCCTGCTTTCCCTTGCCTTCCTTGCCTTCCGTTACTCTTTGCTTGCCTTCCGTTCATTGCCTAGCCTTGCGTTGTCGTGCCTTAGCCTTGCCTCGCCTGACCGTGCCTTGCCTTGCGTTACCCTTTCCTTGCCTTGCCGTGCATTGCCTAGCCTTGCGTTGTCGTGCCTTAGCCTTGCCTCGCCTGACCGTGCCTTGCCTTGCGTTACCCTTTCCTTGCCTTGCCGTGCATTGCCTAGCCGTGCGTTGTCGTGCATCAGCCTTGCCTTGCTTCACCGTGCCTTGCCTTGCGTTACCCTTTCCTTGCCTTGCCGTGCATTGCCTAGCCTTGCGTTGTCGTGCCTTAGCCTTGTTTCCCCTTACCGTGCCGTTCCTTTCGTTACCCTTGCCTTGCCTTGCTTTCCCTTGCCTTCCTTGCCTTCCGTTACTCTTTGCTTGCCTTCCGTGCATTGCCTAGCCTTGCGTTGTCGTGCCTTAGCCTTGCCTCGCCTGACCGTGCCTTGCCTTGAGTTACCCTTTCCTTGCCTTGCCGTGCATTGCCTAGCCGTGCGTTGTCGTGCATTTGCCTTGCCGTGCCCCACCGTTCCTTGCCTTGCGTTACCCTTTCCTTGCCTGGCCGTGCATTGCCTAGCCGTGCGTTGCCGTTCCTTAGCCTTGTTTCCCCTTGCCGTGCCTTGCCTTTTGTTACACTTGCCTTGCCTTGCTTTGCCTTGCCTTCCTTTCCTTCCGTTACTCTTTCCTTGCCTAGCCGTGCACTGCCTAGCCTTGCGTTGTCGTGCATTAGCTTTGCCTCCCCAAACCGTGCCTTGCCTTGCGTTACCATTTCCTTGCCTTGCCCTGCATTGCCTAGCCCTGTGTTGTCGTGCCTTAGTCTTGTTTGCCCTTACCGTGCCGTTCCTTCCGTTACCCTTGCCTTTCCCTTGCTTTCCCTTGCCTTCCTTGCCTTCCGTTACTCTTTGCTTGCCTTCCGTGCATTGCCTAGCCTTGCGTTGTCGTGCCTTAGCCTTGCCTCGCCTGACCGTGCCTTGCCTTGCGTTACCCTTTCCTTGCCTTGCCGTGCATTGCCTAGCCGTGCGTTGTCGTGCATCAGCCTTGCCTTGCCTCACCGTGCCTTGCCTTGCGTTACCCTTACCTTGCCTTGCTTTCCCTTCCTTTCATTGCCTTCCGTTACTCTTTGCTTTCCTTCCGTGCATTGCCTAGCCTTGCGTTGTCGTGCCTTAGCCTTGCCTCGCCTGACAGTGCCTTGCCTTGCGTTACCCTTTCCTTGCCTTGCCGTGCATTGCCTAGCCGTGCGTTGCCGTGCCTTAGCCTTGTTTCCCTTTGCCGTGCCGTTCCTTCCGTTACCGTTGCCTTGCCTTGCTTTCCCTTGCCTTCCTTGCCTTCCGTTACTCTTTGCTTGCCTTCCGTGCATTGCCTAGCCTTGCGTTGTCGTGCCCTAGCCTTGCCTCGCGTAACGGTGCCTTGCCTTGCGTTACCCTTTCCTTTCCTGGCCGTGCATTGCCTAGCCGTGCGTTGTCGTGCATCAGCCTTGCCTTGCCTCACCGTGCCTTGCCTTGCGTTACCCTTTCCTTGCCTTGCCGTGCATTGCCTAGCCGTGCGTTGCCGTGCCTTAGCCTTGTTTCCCCTTGCCGTGCCGTTCCTTCTGTTACCCTTGCCTTGCCTTGCTTTCCCTTGCCTTCCTTGCCTTCCGTTACTCTTTGCTTGCCTTCCGTGCATTGCCTAGCCTTGCGTTGTCGTGCATTCGCCTTCCTCCCCAAACCGTGCCTTGCCTTGCGTTACCCTTTACTTGCCTTGCCCTGCATTGCCTAGCCCTGTGTTGTCGTGCCTTAGCCTTGTTTCCCCTTACCGTGCCGTTCCTTTCGTTACCCTTGCCTTCCCCTGCTTTCCCTTGCCTTCCTTGCCTTCCGTTACTCTTTGCTTGCCTTCCGTGCATTGCCTAGCCTTGCGTTGTCGTGCCTTAGCCTTGCCTCGCCTGACCGTGCCTTGCCTTGAGTTACCCTTTCCTTGCCTTGCCGTGCATTGCCTAGCCGTGCGTTGTCGTGCATTTGCCTTGTCTTGCCTCACCGTGCTTTGCCTTGCGTTACCCTTTCCTTGCCTTGCCGTGCATTGCCTAGCCCTGCATTGTCGTGCCTTAGCTTTGTTTCCCCTTACCGTGCCGTTCCTTTCGTTGCCCTTGCCTTCCCTTGCTTTCCCTTGCCTTCCTTGCCTTGCGTTACCCTTTCCTTGCCTTGCCGTGCATTGCCTAGCCGTGCGTTGTCGTGCATTAGCCTTGTCTTGCCTTACCGTGCCTTGCCTTGCGTTACCCTTTCCTTGCCTGGCCGTGCATTGCGTAGCCGTGCGTTGCCGTTCCTTAGCCTTGTTTCCCCTTGCCGTGCCTTGCCTTTTGTTACACTTGCCTTGCCTTGCTTTGCCTTGCCTTCCTTTCCTTCCGTTACTCTTTCCTTGCCTAGCCGTGCACTGCCTAGCCTTGCGTTGTCGTGCATTAGCTTTGCCTCCCCAAACCGTGCCTTGCCTTGCGTTACCATTTCCTTGCCTTGCCCTGCATTGCCTAGCCCTGTGTTGTCGTGCCTTAGTCTTGTTTGCCCTTACCGTGCCGTTCCTTCCGTTACCCTTGCCTTTCCCTGCTTTCCCTAGCCTTCCTTGCCTTCCGTTCCACTTTGCTTGCCTTCCGTGCATTGCCTAGCCGTGCGTTGTCGTGCATTTGCCTTGCCTTGCCTCACCGTTCCTTGCCTTGCGTTACCCTTTCCTTGCCTGGCCGTGCATTGCCTAGCCGTGCGTTGTCGTGCATTAGCCTTGTCTTGCCTTACCGTGCCTTGCCTTGCGTTACCCTTTCCTTGCCTGGCCGTGCATTGCCTAGCCCTGCGTTGTCGTGCCTTAGCCTTGTTTCCCCTTGCCGTGCCTTTTGTTAGACTTGCCTTGCCTTGCTTTCCCTTGCCTTCCTTGCCTTCCTTTACTCGTTCCTTGCCGTGCATTGCCTAGCCTTGCGTTGTCGTGCATTAGCCTTGCCTCCCCAAACCGCACCTTGCCTTGCGTTACCATTTCCTTGCCTTGCCCTGCATTGCCTAGCCCTGTGTTGTCGTGCCTTAGTCTTGTTTGCCCTTACCGTGCCGTTCCTTCCGTTACCCTTGCCTTCCCTGCTTTCCCTAGGCTTCCTTGCCTTCCGTTCCTCTTTGCTTGCCTTCCGTGCATTGCCTAGCCTTGCGTTGTCGTGCCTTAGCCTTGCCTCGCCTGACCGTGCCTTGCCTTGCGTTACCCTTTCCTTGCCTTGCCGTGAATTGCCTACCCGTGCGTTGTCGTGCATAAGCCTTGCCTTGCCTCACCGTGCCTTGCCTTGCGTTACCCTTAACTTGCCTTGCTTTCCCTTCCTTTCATTGCCTTCCGTTACTCTTTGCTTTCCTTCCGTGCATTGCCTAGCCTTGCGTTGTCGTGCCTTAGCCTTGCCTCGCCTGACAGTGCCTTGCCTTGCGTTACCCTTTCCTTGCCTTGCCGTGCATTGCCTAGCCGTGCGTTGCCGTGCCTTAGCCTTGTTTCCCCTTGCCGTGCCGTTCCTTCCGTTACCCTTGCCTTGCCTTGCTTTCCCTTGCCTTCCTTGCCTTCCGTTACTCTTTGCTTGCCTTCCGTGCATTGCCTAGCCTTGCGTTGTCGTGCCCTAGCCTTGCCTCGCGTAACGGTGCCTTGCCTTGCGTTACCCTTTCCTTTCCTTGCCGTGCATTGGCTAGCCCTGCGTTGTCGTGCCTTAGCCTTGTTTCCCCTTACCGTGCCGTTCCTTCCGTTACCCTTGCCTTCCCCTGCTTTCCCTTGCCTTCCTTGCCTTCCGTTACTCGTTGCTTGCCTTCCGTTTACTGCCTAGCCTTGCGTTGTCGTGCCTTAGCCTTGCCGCGCCTTACCGTGCCTTGCCTTCCGTTACCCTTTCCTTGCCTTGCCGTGCATTGCCTAGCCTTGCGTTGTCGTGCCTTAGCCTTGCCTCGCCTGACCGTGCCTTGCCTTGCGTTACCCTTTCCTTGCCTTGCCGTGCATTGCCTAGCCGTGCGTTGTCGTGCATCAGCCTTGCCTTGCCTCACCGTGCCTTGCCTTGCGTTACCCTTTCCTTGCCTTGCCGTGCATTGCCTAGCCGTGCGTTGCCGTGCCTTAGACTTGTTTCCCCTTGCAGTGCCGTTCCTTCTGTTACCCTTGCCTTGCCTTGCTTTCCCTTGCCTTCCTTGCCTTCCGTTACTCTTTGCTTGCCTTCCGTGCATTGCCTAGCCTTGCGTTGTCGTGCATTCGCCTTCCTCCCCAAACCGTGCCTTGCCTTGCGTTACCCTTTCCTTGCCTTGCCCTGCATTGCCTAGCCCTGTGTTGTCGTGCCTTAGCCTTGTTTCCCCTTACCGTGCCGTTCCTTTCGTTACCCTTGCCTTCCCCTGCTTTCCCTTGCCTTCCTTGCCTTCCGTTACTCTTTGCTTGCCTTCCGTGCATTGCCTAGCCTTGCGTTGTCGTGCCTTAGCCTTGCCTCGCCTGACCGTGCCTTGCCTTGAGTTACCCTTTCCTTGCCTTGCCGTGCATTGCCTAGCCCTGCATTGTCGTGCCTTAGCTTTGTTTCCCCTTACCGTGCCGAGCCTTTCGTTGCCCTTGCCTTGCCTTGCTTTCCCTTGCCTTCCTTGCCTTCCGTTACTCTTTGCTTGCCTTCCGTGCATTGCCTAGCCTTGCGTTGTCGTGCCCTAGCCTTGCCTCGCGTAACGGTGCCTTGCCTTGCGTTACCCTTTCCTTTCCTTGCCGTGCATTGCCTAGCCGTGCGTTGTCGTGCATCAGCCTTGCCTTGCCTCACCGTGCCTTGCCTTGCGTTACCCTTTCCTTGCCTTGCCGTGCATTGCCTAGCCGTGCGTTGCCGTGCCTTAGCCTTGTTTCCCCTTGCCGTGCCGTTCCTTCTGTTACCCTTGCCTTGCCTTGCTTTCCCTTGCCTTCCTTGCCTTCCGCTACTCTTTGCTTGCCTTCCGTGCATTGCCTAGCCTTGCGTTGTCGTGCATTCGCCTTCCTCCCCAAACCGTGCCTTGCCTTGCGTTACCCTTTCCTTGCCTTGCCCTGCATTGCCTAGCCCTGTGTTGTCGTGCCTTAGCCTTGTTTCCCTTTACCGTGCCGTTCCTTTCGTTACCCTTGCCTTCCCCTGCTTTCCCTTGCCTTCCTTGCCTTCCGTTACTCTTTGCTTGCCTTCCGTGCATTGCCTAGCCTTGCGTTGTCGTGCCTTAACCTTGCCTCTCCTGACCGTGCCTTGCCTTGAGTTACCCTTTCCTTGCCTTGCCGTGCATTGCCTAGCCGTGCGTTGTCGTGCATTTGCCTTGTCTTCCCTCACCGTGCTTTGCCTTGCGTTACCCTTTCCTTGCCTTACCGTGCATTGCCTATCCCTGCATTGTCGTGCCTTAGCTTTGTTTCCCCTTAAGGTGCCGTTCCTTTCGTTGCCCTTGCCTTCCCTTGCTTTCCCTTGCCTTCCTTGCCTTCCGTTACTCTTTGCTTGCCTTCCGTTCATTGCCTAGCCTTGCGTTGTCGTGCCTTAGCCTTGCCTCGCCTGACCGTGCCTTGCCTTGAGTTACCCTTTCCTTGCCTTGCCGTGCATTGCCTAGCCGTGCGTTGTCGTGCATTTGCCTTGTCTTGCCTCACGGTGCTTTGCCTCGCGTTACCCTTTCCTTGCCTTGCCGTGCATTGCCTAGCCCTGCATTGTCGTGCCTTAGCTTTGTTTCCCCTTACCGTGTCGTTCCTTTCGTTGCCCTTGCCTTCCCTTGCTTTCCCTTGCCTTCCTTGCCTTCCGTTACTCTTTGCTTGCCTTCCGTTCATTGCCTAGCCTTGCGTTGTCGTGCCTTAGCCTTGCCTCGCCTGACCGTGCCTTGCCTTGCGTTACCCTTTCCTTGCCTTGCCGTGCATTGCCTAGCCGTGCGTTGTCGTGCATTTGCCTTGCCTTGCCTCACGGTGCCTTGCCTTGCGTTACCCTTTCCTTGCCTCGCCGTGCATTGCCTAGCCGTGCGTTGTCGTGCATTAGCCTTGTCTTGCCTTACCGTGCCTTGCCTTGCGTTACCCTTTCCTTGCCTGGCCGTGCATTGCCTAGCCGTGCGTTGCCGTGCCTTAGCCTTGTTTCCCCTTGCCGTGCCGTTCCTTCCGTTACCCTAGCCTTGCCTTGCTTTCCCTTGCCTTCCTTGCCTTCCGTTACTCTTTGCTTGCCTTCCGTGCATTGCCTAGCCTTGCGTTGTCGTGCCTTAGCCTTGCCTCGCGTAACGGTTCCTTGCCTTGCGTTACCCTTTCCTTTCCTTGCCGTGCATTGGCTAGCCCTGCGTTGTCGTGCCTTAGCCTTGTTTCCCCTTACCGTGCCGTTCCTTCCGTTACCCTTGCCTTCCCCTGCTTTCCCTTGCCTTCCTTGCCTTCCGTTACTCTTTGCTTGCCTTCCGTTTATTGCCTAGCCTTGCGTTGTCGTGCCTTAGCCTTGCCGCGCCTTACCGTCCCTTGCCTTGCGTTACCCTTTCCTTGCCTTGCCGTGCATTGCCTAGCCTTGCGTTGTCGTGCCTTAGCCTTGCCTCGCCTGACCGTGCCTTGCCTTGCGTTACCCTTTCCTTGCCTTGCCGTGCATTGCCTAGCCGTGCGTTGTCGTGCATCAGCCTTGCCTTGCTTCACCGTGCCTTGCCTTGCGTTACCCTTTCCTTGCCTTGCCGTGCATTGCCTAGCCCTGTGTTGTCGTGCCTTAGCCTTGTTTCCCCTTACCGTGCCGTTCCTTTCGTTACCCTTGCCTTCCCCTGCTTTCCCTTGCCTTCCTTGCCTTCCGTTACTCTTTGCTTGCCTTCCGTGCATTGCCTAGCCTTGCGTTGTCGTGCCTTAGCCTTGCCTCGCCTGACCGTGCCTTGCCTTGAGTTACCCTTTCCTTGCCTTGCCGTGCATTGCCTAGCCGTGCGTTGTCGTGCATTAGCTTTGCCTCCCCAAACCGTGCCTTGCCTTGCGTTACCATTTCCTTACCTTGCCCTGCATTGCCTAGCCCTGTGTTGTCGTGCCTTAGTCTTGTTTGCCCTTACCGTGCCGTTCCTTCCGTTACCCTTGCCTTTCCCTGCTTTCCCTAGCCTTCCTTGCCTTCCGTTCCTCTTTGCTTGCCTTCCGTGCATTGCCTAGCCTTGCGTTGTCGTGCCTTAGCCTTGCCTCGCCTGACCGTGCCTTGCCTTGCGTTACCCTTTCCTTGCCTTGCCGTGAATTGCCTAGCCGTGCGTTGTCGTGCATCAGCCTTGCCTTGCCTCACCGTGCCTTGCCTTGCGTTACCCTTACCTTGCCTTGCTTTCCCTTCCTTTCATTGCCTTCCGTTACTCTTTGCTTTCCTTCCGTGCATTGCCTAGCCTTGCGTTGTCGTGCCTTAGCCTTGCCTCGCCTGACAGTGCCTTGCCTTGCGTTACCCTTTCCTTGCCTTGCCGTGCATTGCCTAGCCGTGCGTTGCCGTGCCTTAGCCTTGTTTCCCCTTGCCGTGCCGTTCCTTCCGTTACCCTTGCCTTGCCTTGCTTTCCCTTGCCTTCCTTGCCTTCCGTTACTCTTTGCTTGCCTTCCGTGCATTGCCTAGCCTTGCGTTGTCGTGCCCTAGCCTTGCCTCGCGTAACGGTGCCTTGCCTTGCGTTACCCTTTCCTTTCCTTGCCGTGCATTGCCTAGCCGTGCGTTGTCGTGCATCAGCCTTGCCTTGCCTCACCGTGCCTTGCCTTGCGTTACCCTTTCCTTGCCTTGCCGTGCATTGCCTAGCCGTGCGTTGCCGTGCCTTAGCCTTGTTTCCGCTTGCCGTGCCGTTCATTCTGTTACCCTTGCCTTGCCTTGCTTTCCCTTGCCTTCCTTGCCTTCCGTTATTCTTTGCTTGCCTTCCGTGCATTGCCTAGCCTTGCGTTGTCGTGCATTCGCCTTCCTCCCCAAACCTTGCCTTGCCTTGCGTTACCCTTTCCTTGCCTTGCCCTGCATTGCCTAGCCCTGTGTTGTCGTGCCTTAGCCTTGTTTCCCCTTACCGTGCCGTTCCTTTCGTTACCCTTGCCTTCCCCTGCTTTCCCTTGCCTTCCTTGCCTTCCGTTACTCTTTGCTTGCCTTCCGTGCATTGCCTAGCCTTGCGTTGTCGTGCCTTAGCCTTGCCTCGCCTGACCGTGCCTTGCCTTGAGTTACCCTTTCCTTGCCTTGCCGTGCATTGCCTAGCCGTGCGTTGTCGTGCATTTGCCTTGTTTTGCCTCACGGTGCTTTGCCTCGCGTTACCCTTTCCTTGCCTTGCCGTGCATTGCCTAGCCCTGCATTGTCGTGCCTTAGCTTTGTTTCCCCTTACCGTGCCGTTCCTTTCGTTGCCCTTGCCTTCCCTTGCTTTCCCTTGCCTTCCTTGCCTTCCGTTACTCTTTGCTTGCCTTCCGTTCATTGCCTAGCCTTGCGTTGTCGTGCCTTAGCCTTGCCTCGCCTGACCGTGCCTTGCCTTGCGTTACCCTTTCCTTGCCTTGCCGTGCATTGCCTAGCCTTGCGTTGTCGTGCCTTAGCCTTGCCTCGCCTGACCGTGCCTTGCCTTGCGTTACCCTTTCCTTGCCTTGCCGTGCATTGCCTAGCCGTGCGTTGTCGTGCATCAGCCTTGCCTTGCTTCACCGTGCCTTGCCTTGCGTTACCCTTTCCTTGCCTTGCCGTGCATTGCCTAGCCCTGTGTTGTCGTGCCTTAGCCTTGTTTCCCCTTACCGTGCCGTTCCTTTCGTTACCCTTGCCTTCCCCTGCTTTCCCTTGCCTTCCTTGCCTTCCGTTACTCTTTGCTTGCCTTCCGTGCATTGCCTAGCCTTGCGTTGTCGTGCCTTAGCCTTGCCTCGCCTGACCGTGCCTTGCCTTGAGTTACCCTTTCCTTGCCTTGCCGTGCATTGCCTAGCCGTGCGTTGTCGTGCATTTGCCTTGCCGTGCCTCACCGTTCCTTGCCTTGCGTTACCCTTTCCTTGCCTGGCCGTGCATTGCCTAGCCGTGCGTTGCCGTGCCTTAGCCTTGTTTCCCCGTGCGTTGCCGTTCCTTAGCCTTGTTTCCCCTTGCCGTGCCTTGCCTTTTTGTTACACTTGCCTTGCCTTGCTTTGCCTTGCCTTCCTTTCCTTCCGTTACTCTTTCCTTGCCTAGCCGTGCACTGCCTAGCCTTGCGTTGTCGTGCATTAGCTTTGCCTCCCCAAACCGTGCCTTGCCTTGCGTTACCATTTCCTTGCCTTGCCCTGCATTGCCTAGCCCTGTGTTGTCGTGCCTTAGTCTTGTTTGCCCTTACCGTGCCGTTCCTTCCGTTACCCTTGCCTTTCCCTGCTTTCCCTAGCCTTCCTTGCCTTCCGTTCCTCTTTGCTTGCCTTCCGTGCATTGCCTAGCCTTGCGTTGTCGTGCCTTAGCCTTGCCTCGCCTGACCGTGCCTTGCCTTGCGTTACCCTTTCCTTTCCTTGCCGTGAATTGCCTAGCCGTGCGTTGTCGTGCATCAGCCTTGCCTTGCCTCACCGTGCCTTGCCTTGCGTTACCCTTACCTTGCCTTGCTTTCCCTTCATTTCATTGCCTTCCGTTACTCTTTGCTTTCCTTCCGTGCATTGCCTAGCCTTGCGTTGTCGTGCCTTAGCCTTGCCTCGCCTGACAGTGCCTTGCCTTGCGTTACCCTTTCCTTGCCTTGCCGTGCATTGCCTAGCCGTGCGTTGCCGTGCCTTAGCCTTGTTTCCCTTTGCCGTGCCGTTCCTTCCGTTACCCTTGCCTTGCCTTGCTTTCCCTTGCCTTCCTTGCCTTCCGTTACTCTTTGCTTGCCTTCCGTGCATTGCCTAGCCTTGCGTTGTCGTGCCCTAGCCTTGCCTCGCGTAACGGTGCCTTGCCTTGCGTTACCCTTTCCTTTCCTGGCCGTGCATTGCCTAGCCGTGCGTTGTCGTGCATTTGCCTTGCCTTCCCTCACCGTGCGTTGCCTTGCGTTACCCTTTCCTTGCCTTGCCGTGCATTGCCTAGCCGTGCGTTGCCGTGCCTTAGCCTTGTTTCCCCTTGCCGTGCCGTTCCTTCTGTTACCCTTGCCTTGCCTTGCTTTCCCTTGCCTTCCTTGCCTTCCGTTACTCTTTGCTTGCCTTCCGTGCATTGCCTAGCCTTGCGTTGTCGTGCATTCGCCTTCCTCCCCAAACCGTGCCTTGCCTTGCGTTACCCTTTCCTTGCCTTGCCCTGCATTGCCTAGCCCTGTGTTGTCGTGCCTTAGCCTTGTTTCCCCTTACCGTGCCGTTCCTTTCGTTACCCTTGCCTTCCCCTGCTTTCCCTTGCCTTCCTTGCCTTCCGTTACTCTTTGCTTGCCTTCCGTGCATTGCCTAGCCTTGCGTTGTCGTGCCTTAGCCTTGCCTCGCCTGACCGTGCCTTGCCTTGCGTTACCCTTTCCTTGCCTTGCCGTGCATTGCCTAGCCGTGCGTTGTCGTGCATTTGCCTTGTCTTGCCTCACCGTGCTTTGCCTTGCGTTACCCTTTCCTTGCCTTGCCGTGCATTGCCTAGCCCTGCATTGTCGTGCCTTAGCCTTGTTTCCCCTTACCGTGCCGTTCCTTTCGTTACCCTTGCCTTCCCTTGCTTTCCCTTGCCTTCCTTGCCTTGCGTTACCCTTTCCTTGCCTTGCCGTGCATTGCCTAGCCGTGCGTTGTCGTGCATTAGCCTTGTCTTGCCTTACCGTGCCTTGCCTTGCGTTACCCTTTCCTTGCCTGGCCGTGCATTGCGTAGCCGTGCGTTGCCGTTCCTTAGCCTTGTTTCCCCTTGCCGTGCCTTGCCTTTTGTTACACTTGCCTTGCCTTGCTTTGCCTTGCCTTCCTTTACCTCCGTTACTCTTACCTTGCCTAGCCGTGCACTGCCTAGCCTTGCGTTGTCGTGCATTAGCTTTGCCTCCCCAAACCGTGCCTTGCCTTGCGTTACCATTTCCTTGCCTTGCCCTGCATTGCCTAGCCCTGTGTTGTCGTGCCTTAGTCTTGTTTGCCCTTACCGTGCCGTTCCTTCCGTTACCCTTGCCTTTCCCTGCTTTCCCTAGCCTTCCTTGCCTTCCGTTCCTCTTTGCTTGCCTTCCGTGCATTGCCTAGCCTTGCGTTGTCGTGCCTTAGCCTTGCCTCGCCTGACCGTGCCTTGCCTTGCGTTACCCTTTCCTTGCCTTGACGTGAATTGCCTAGCCGTGCGTTGTCGTGCATCAGCCTTGCCTTGCCTCACCGTGCCTTGCCTTGCGTTACCCTTACCTTGCCTTGCTTTCCCTTCCTTTCATTGCCTTCCTTTACTCTTTGCTTTCCTTCCGTGCATTGCCTAGCCTTGCGTTGTCGTGCCTTAGCCTTGCCTCGCCTGACAGTGCCTTGCCTTGCGTTACCCTTTCCTTGCCTTGCCGTGCATTGCCTAGCCGTGCGTTGCCGTGCCTTAGCCTTGTTTCCCCTTGCCGTGCCGTTCCTTCCGTTACCCTTGCCTTGCCTTGCTTTCCCTTCCCTTCCTTGCCTTCCGTTACTCTTTGCTTGCCTTCCGTGCATTGCCTAGCCTTGCGTTGTCGTGCCCTAGCCTTGCCTCGCGTAACGGTGCCTTGCCTTGCGTTACCCTTTCCTTTCCTTGCCGTGCATTGGCTAGCCCTGCGTTGTCGTGCCTTAGCCTTGTTTCCCCTTACCGTGCCGTTCCTTCCGTTACCCTTGCCTTCCCCTGCTTTCCCTTGCCTTCCTTGCCTTCCGTTACTCTTTGCTTGCCTTCCGTTGATTGCCTAGCCTTGCGTTGTCGTGCCTTAGCCTTGCCGCGCCTTACCGTGCCTTGCCTTGCGTTACCCTTTCCTTGCCTTGCCGTGCATTGCCTAGCCTTGCGTTGTCGTGCCTTAGCCTTGCCTCGCCTGACCGTGCCTTGCCTTGCGTTACCCTTTCCTTGCCTTGCCGTGCATTGCCTAGCCGTGCGTTGTCGTGCATCAGCCTTGCCTTGCTTCACCGTGCCTTGCCTTGCGTTACCCTTTCCTTGCCTTGCCGTGCATTGCCTAGCCCTGTGTTGTCGTGCCTTAGCCTTGTTTCCCCTTACCGTGCCGTTCCTTTCGTTACCCTTGCCTTCCCCTGCTTTCCCTTGCCTTCCTTGCCTTCCGTTACTCTTTGCTTGCCTTCCGTGCATTGCCTAGCCTTGCGTTGTCGTGCCTTAGCCTTGCCTTGCCTGACCGTGCCTTGCCTTGCGTTACCCTTTCCTTGCCTTGCCGTGCATTGCCTAGCCGTGCGTTGTCGTGCATTTGCCTTGCCTTGCCTCACCGTTCCTTGCCTTGCGTTACCCTTTCCTTGCCTTGCCGTGCATTGCCTAGCCGTGCGTTGTCGTGCATTAGCCTTGTCTTGCCTTACCGTGCCTTGCCTTGCGTTACCCTTTCCTTGCCTGGCCGTGCATTGCGTAGCCGTGCGTTGCCGTTCCTTAGCCTTGTTTCCCCTTGCCGTGCCTTGCCTTTTGTTACACTTGCCTTGCCTTGCTTTGCCTTGCCTTCCTTTCCTTCCGTTACTCTTTCCTTGCCTAGCCGTGCACTGCCTAGCCTTGCGTTGTCGTGCATTAGCTTTGCCTCCCCAAACCGTGCCTTGCCTTGCGTTACCATTTCCTTGCCTTGCCCTGCATTGCCTAGCCCTGTGTTGTCGTGCCTTAGTCTTGTTTGCCCTTACCGTGCCGTTCCTTCCGTTACCCTTGCCTTTCCCTGCTTTCCCTAGCCTTCCTTGCCTTCCGTTCCTCTTTGCTTGCCTTCCGTGCATTGCCTAGCCTTGCGTTGTCGTGCCTTAGCCTTGCCTCGCCTGACCGTGCCTTGCCTTGCGTTACCCTTTCCTTGCCTTGCCGTGAATTGCCTAGCCGTGCGTTGTCGTGCATAAGCCTTGCCTTGCCTCACCGTGCCTTGCCTTGCGTTACCCTTACCTTGCCTTGCTTTCCCTTCCTTTCATTGCCTTCCGATACTCTTTGCTTTCCTTCCGTGCATTGCCTAGCCTTGCGTTGTCGTGCCTTAGCCTTGCCTCGCCTGACAGTGCCTTGCCTTGCGTTACACTTTCCTTGCCTTGCCGTGCATTGCCTAGCCGTGCGTTGCCGTGCCTTAGCCTTGTTTCCCCTTGCCGTGCCGTTCCTTCCGTTACCCTTGCCTTGCCTTGCTTTCCCTTCCCTTCCTTGCCTTCCGTTACTCTTTGCTTGCCTTCCGTGCATTGCTTAGCCTTGCGTTGTCGTGCCTTAGCCTTGCCTCGCGTAACGGTGCCTTGCCTTGCGTTACCCTTTCCTTTCCTTGCCGTGCATTGGCTAGCCCTGCGTTGTCGTGCCTTAGCCTTGTTTCCCCTTACCGTGCCGTTCCTTCCGTTACCCTTGCCTTCCCCTGCTTTCCCTTGCCTTCCTTGCCTTCCGTTACTCGTTGCTTGCCTTCCGTTTACTGCCTAGCCTTGCGTTGTCGTGCCTTAGCCTTGCCGCGCCTTACCGTGCCTTGCCTTCCTTTACCCTTTCCTTGCCTTGTCGTGCAATGCCTAGCTTTGCGTTGTCGTGCCTTAGCCATGCCTCGCCTGACCGTGCCTTGCCTTGCGTTACCCTTTCCTTGCCTTGCCGTGCATTGCCTAGCCGTGCGTTGTCGTGCATCAGCCTTGCCTTGCCTCACCGTGCCTTGCCTTGCGTTACCCTTTCCTTGCCTTGCCGTGCATTGCCTAGCCGTGCGTTGCCGTGCCTTAGCCTTGTTTCCCCTTGCCGTGCCGTTCCTTCTGTTACCATTGCCTTGCCTTGCTTTCCCTTGCCTTCCTTGCCTTCCGTTACTCTTTGCTTGCCTTCCGTGCATTGCCTAGCCTTGCGTTGTCGTGCATTCGCCTTCCTCCCCAAACCGTGCCTTGCCTTGCGTTACCATTTCCTTGCCTTGCCCTGCATTGCCTAGCCCTGCGTTGTCGTGCATTTGCCTTGCCTTGCCTCACCGTTCCTTGCCTTGCGTTACCCTTTCCTTGCCTGGCCGTGCATTGCCTAGCCGTGCGTTGTCGTGCATTAGCCTTGTCTTGCCTTACCGTGCCTTGCCTTGCGTTACCCTTTCCTTGCATGGCCGTGGATTGCGTAGCCGTGCGTTGCCGTTCCTTAGCCTTGTTTCCCCTTGCCGTGCCTTGCCTTTTGTTACACTTGCCTTGCCTTGCTTTGCCTTGCCTTCCTTTCCTTCCGTTACTCTTTCCTTGCCTAGCCGTGCACTGCCTAGCCTTGCGTTGTCGTGCATTAGCTTTGCCTCCCCAAACCGTGCCTTGCCTTGCGTTACCATTTCCTTGCCTTGCCCTGCATTGCCTAGCCCTGTGTTGTCGTGCCTTAGTCTTGTTTGCCCTTACCGTGCCGTTCCTTCCGTTACCCTTGCCTTTCCCTGCTTTCCCTAGCCTTCCTTGCCTTCCGTTCCTCTTTGCTTGCCTTCCGTGCATTGCCTAGCCTTGCGTTGTCGTGCCTTAGCCTTGCCTCGCCTGACCGTGATTTGCCTTGCGTTACCCTTTCCTTGCCTTGCCGTGAATTGCCTAGCCGTGCGTTGTCGTGCATCAGCCTTGCCTTGCCTCACCGTGCCTTGCCTTGCGTTACCCTTACCTTGCCTTGCTTTCCCTTCCTTTCATTGCCTACCGTTACTCTTTGCTTTCCTTCCGTGCATTGCCTAGCCTTGCGTTGTCGTGCCTTAGCCTTGCCTCGCCTGACAGTGCCTTGCCTTGCGTTACCCTTTCCTTGCCTTGCCGTGCATTGCCTAGCCGTGCGTTGCCGTGCCTTAGCCTTGTTTCCCCTTGCCGTGCCGTTCCTTCCGTTACCCTTGCCTTGCCTTGCTTTCCCTTGCCTTCCTTGCCTTCCGTTACTCTTTGCTTGCCTTCCGTGCATTGCCTAGCCTTGCGTTGTCGTGCCCTAGCCTTGCCTCGCGTAACGGTGCCTTGCCTTGCGTTACCCTTTCCTTTCTTTGCCGTGCATTGCCTAGCCGTGCGTTGTCGTGCATCAGCCTTGCCTTGCCTCACCCTGCCTTGCCTTGCGTTACCCTTTCCTTGCCTTGCCGTGCATTGCCTAGCCGTGCGTTGCCGTGCCTTAGCCTTGTTTCCCCTTGCCGTGCCGTTCCTTCTGTTACCCTTGCCTTGCCTTGCTTTCCCTTGCCTTCCTTGCCTTCCGTTACTCTTTGCTTGCCTTCCGTGCATTGCCTAGCCTTGCGTTGTCGTGCATTCGCCTTCCTCCCCAAACCGTGCCTTGCCTTGCGTTACCCTTTCCTTGCCTTGCCCTGCATTGCCTAGCCCTGTGTTGTCGTGCCTTAGCCTTGTTTCCCCTTACCGTGCCGTTCCTTTCGTTACCCTTGCCTTCCCCTGCTTTCCCTTGCCTTCCTTGCCTTCCGTTACTCTTTGCTTGCCTTCCGTGCATTGCCTAGCCTTGCGTTGTCGTGCCTTAGCCTTGCCTCGCCTGACCGTGCCTTGCCTTGAGTTACCCTTTCCTTGCCTTGCCGTGCATTGCCTAGCCGTGCGTTGTCGTGCATTTGCCTTGTCTTGCCTCACCGTGCTTTGCCTTGCGTTACCCTTTCCTTGCCTTGCCGTGCATTGCCTAGCCCTGCATTGTCGTGCCTTAGCTTTGTTTCCCCTTAACGTGCCGTTCCTTTCGTTGCCCTTGCCTTCCCTTGCTTTCCCTTGCCTTCCTTGCCTTCCGTTACTCTTTGCTTACCGTCCGTTCATTGCCTAGCCTTGCGTTGTCGTGCCTTAGCCTTGCCTCGCCTGACCGTGCCTTGCCTTGAGTTACCCTTTCCTTGCCTTGCCGTGCATTGCCTAGCCGTGCGTTGTCGTGCATTTGCCTTGTCTTGCCTCACCGTGCTTTGCCTCGCGTTACCCTTTCCTTGCCTTGCCGTGCATTGCCTAGCCCTGCATTGTCGTGCCTTAGCTTTGTTTCCCCTTACCGTGCCGTTCCTTTCGTTGCCCTTGCCTTCCCTTGCTTTCCCTTGCCTTCCTTGCCTTCCGTTACTCTTTGCTTACCGTCCGTTCATTGCCTAGCCTTGCGTTGTCGTGCCTTAGCCTTGCCTCGCCTGACCGTGCCTTGCCTTGCGTTACCCTTTCCTTGCCTTGCCGTGCATTGCCTAGCCGTGCGTTGTCGTGCATTAGCCTTGCCTTGCCTCACGGTGCCTTGCCTTGCGTTAGCCTTTCCTTGCCTCGCCGTGCATTGCCTAGCCGTGCGTTGTCGTGCATTAGCCTTGCCTTGCCTCACCGTGCCTTTCCTTGCGTTACCCTTTCCTTCCCTGGCCGTGCATTGCCTAGCCGTGCGTTGCCGTGCCTTAGCCTTGTTTCCCCTTGCCGTGCCGTTCCTTCCGTTACCCTAGCCTTGCCTTGCTTTCCCTTGCCTTCCTTGCCTTCCGTTACTCTTTGCTTGCCTTCCGTGCATTACCTAGCCTTGCGTTGTCGTGCCTTAGCCTTGCCTCGCCTGACCGTGCCTTGCCTTGCGTTACCCTTTCCTTGCCTTGCCGTGCATTGGCTAGCCCTGCGTTGTCGTGCCTTAGCCTTGTTTCCCCTTACCGTGCCGTTCCTTCCGTTACCCTTGCCTTCCCCTGCTTTCCCTTGCCTTCCTTGCCTTCCGTTACTCTTTGCTTGCCTTCCGTTTATTGCCTAGCCTTGCGTTGTCGTGCCTTAGCCTTGCCGCGCCTTACCTTGCCTTGCCTTGCGTTACCCTTTCCTTGCCTTGCCGTGCATTGCCTAGCCGTGCGTTGTCGTGCATTTGCCTTGCCTTGCCTCACGGTGCCTTGCCTTGCGTTACCCTTTCCTTGCCTCGCCGTGCAATGCCTAGCCGTGCGTTTTCGTGCATTAGCCTTGTCTTGCCTTACCGTGCCTTGCCTTGCGTTACCCTTTCCTTGCCTGGCCGTGCATTACCTAGCCGTGCGTTGCCGTGCCTTAGCCTTGTTTCCCCTTGCCGTGCCGTTCCTTCCGTTACCCTAGCCTTGCCTTGCTTTCCCTTGCCTTCCTTGCCTTCCGTTACTCTTTGCTTGCCTTCCGTGCATTACCTAGCCTTGCGTTGTCGTGCCTTAGCTTTGCCTCGCGTAACGGTGCCTTGCCTTGCGTTACCCTTTCCTTTCCTTGCCGTGCATTGGCTAGCCCTGCGTTGTCGTGCCTTAGCCTTGTTTCCCCTTGCCGTGCCGTTCCTTCCGTTACCCTTGCCTTCCCTTGCTTTCCCTTGCCTTCCTTGCCTTCCGTTACTCTTTGCTTGCCTTCCGTGCATTGCCTAGCCTTGCGTTGTCGTGCCTTAGCCTTGCCTCGCCTGACCGTGCCTTGCCTTGAGTTACCCTTTCCTTGCCTTGCCGTGCATTGCCTAGCCGTGCGTTGTCGTGCATTTGCCTTGTCTTGCCTCACCGTGCTTTGCCTTGCGTTACCCTTTCCTTGCCTTGCCGTGCATTGCCTAGCCCTGCATTGTCGTGCCTTAGCTTTGTTTCCCCTTACCGTGCCGTTCCTTTCGTTGCCCTTGCCTTCCCTTGCTTTCCCTTGCCTTCCTTGCCTTCCATTACTCTTTGCTTGCCTTCCGTTCATTGCCTAGCCTTGCGTTGTCATGCCTTAGCCTTGCCTCGCCTGACCGTGCCTTGCCTTGCGTTACCCTTTCCTTGCCTTGCCGTGCATTGCCTAGCCGTGCGTTGTTGTGCATTTGCCTTGTCTTGCCTTACCGTGCCTTGCCTTGCGTTACCCTTTCCTTGCCTGGCCGTGCATTGCCTAGCCGTGCGTTGCCGTGCCTTAGCCTTGTTTCCCCTTGCCGTGCCGTTCCTTCCGTTACCCTTGCCTTCCCCTGCTTTCCCTTGCCTTCCTTGCCTTCCGTTACTCTTTGCTTGCCTTCCGTTTATTGCCTAGCCTTGCGTTGTCGTGCATTAGCTTTGCCTCCCCAAACCGTGCCTTGCCTTGCGTTACCATTTCCTTGCCTTGCCCTGCATTGCCTAGCCCTGTGTTGTGGTGCCTTAGTCTTGTTTGCCCTTACCGTGCCGTTCCTTTCGTTACCCTTGCCTTCCCCTGCTTTCCCTTGCCTTCCTTGCCTTCCGTTACTCTTTGCTTGCCTTCCGTGCATTGCCTAGCCTTGCGTTGTCTTGCCTTAGCCTTGCCTCGCCTGACCGTGCCTTGCCTTGCGTTACCCTTTCCTTGCCTTGCCGTGCATTGCCTAGCCGTGCGTTCTCGTGCATTTGCCTTGCCTTGCCTCACCGTTCCTTGCCTTGCGTTACCCTTTCCTTGCCTGGCCGTGCATTGCCTAGCCGTGCGTTGTCGTGCATTAGCCTTGTCTTGCCTTACCGTGCCTTGCCTTGCGTTACCCTTTCCTTGCCTGGCCGTGCATTGCGTAGCCGTGCGTTGCCGTTCCTTAGCCTTGTTTCCCCTTGCCGTGCCTTGCCTTTTGTTACACTTGCCTTGCCTTGCTTTGCCTTGCCTTCCTTTCCTTCCGTTACTCTTTCCTTGCCTAGCCGTGCACTGCCTAGCCTTGCGTTGTCGTGCATTAGCTTTGCCTCCCCAAACCGTGCCTTGCCTTGCGTTACCATTTCCTTGCCTTGCCCTGCATTGCCTAGCCCTGTGTTGTCGTGCCTTAGTCTTGTTTGCCCTTACCGTGCCGTTCCTTCCGTTACCCTTGCCTTTCCCTGCTTTCCCTAGCCTTCCTTGCCTTCCGTTCCTCTTTGCTTGCCTTCCGTGCATTCCCTAGACTTGCGTTGTCGTGCCTTAGCCTTGCCTCGCCTGACCGTGCCTTGCCTTGCGTTACCCTTTCCTTGCCTTGCCGTGAATTGCCTAGCCGTGCGTTGTCGTGCATAAGCCTTGCCTTACCTCACCGTGCCTTGCCTTGCGTTACCCTTAACTTGCCTTGCTTTCCCTTCCTTTCATTGCCTTCCGTTACTCTTTGCTTTCCTTCCGTGCATTGCCTAGCCTTGCGTTGTCGTGCCTTAGCCTTGCCTCGCGTAACGGTGCCTTGCCTTGCGTTACCCTTTCCTTTCCTTGCCGTGCATTGGCTAGCCCTGCGTTGTCGTGCCTTAGCCTTGTTTCCCCTTACCGTGCCGTTCATTCCGTTACCCTTGCCTTCCCCTGCTTTCCCTTGCCTTCCTTGCCTTCCGTTACCTTTGCTTGCCTTGCCTTTGCGTTACCTTGCTTTGCCTTGCCTTGCCGTGCATTGCCTAGCCTTGCGTTGTCGTGCCTTAGCCTTGCCTCGCCTGACCGTGCCTTGCCTTGCGTTACCCTTTCCTTGCCTTGCCGTGCATTGCCTAGCCGTGCGTTGTCGTGCATCAGCCTTGCCTTGCCTCACCGTGCCTTGCCTTGCGTTACCCTTTCCTTGCCTTGCCGTGCATTGCCTAGCCCTGTGTTGTCGTGCCTTAGCCTTGTTTCCCCTTACCGTGCCGTTCCTTTCGTTACCCTTACCTTCCCCTGCTTTCCCTTGCCTTCCTTGCCTTCCGTTACTCTTTGCTTGCCTTCCGTGCATTGCCTAGCCTTGCGTTGTCGTGCCTTAGCCTTGCCTCGCCTGACCGTGCCTTGCCTTGAGTTACCCTTTCCTTGCCTTGCCGTGCATTGCCTAGCCGTGCGTTGTCGTGCATTTGCCTTGCCTTGCCTCACCGTTCCTTGCCTTGCGTTACCCTTTCCTTGCCTGGCCGTACATTGCCTAGCCGTGCGTTGTCGTGCATTAGCCTTGTCTTGCCTTACCGTGCCTTGCCTTGCGTTACCCTTTCCTTGCCTGGCCGTGCATTGCGTAGCCGTGCGTTGCCGTTCCTTAGCCTTGTTTCCCCTTGCCGTGCCTTGCCTTTTGTTACACTTGCCTTGCCTTGCTTTGCCTTGCCTTCCTTTCCTTCCGTTACTCTTTCCTTGCCTAGCCGTGCACTGCCTAGCCTTGCGTTGTCGTGCATTAGCTTTGCCTCCCCAAACCGTGCCTTGCCTTGCGTTACCATTTCCTTGCCTTGCCCTGCATTGCCTAGCCCTGTGTTGTCGTGCCTTAGTCTTGTTTGCCCTTACCGTGCCGTTCCTTCCGTTACCCTTGCCTTTCCCTGCTTTCCCTAGCCTTCCTTGCCTTCCGTTCCTCTTTGCTTGCCTTCCGTGCATTGCCTAGCCTTGCGTTGTCGTGCCTTAGCCTTGCCTCGCCTGACCGTGCCTTGCCTTGCGTTACCCTTTCCTTGCCTTGCCGTGAATTGCCTAGCCGTGCGTTGTCGTGCATAAGCCTTGCCTTGCCTCACCTTGCCTTGCCTTGCGTTACCCTTAACTTGCCTTGCTTTCCCTTCCTTTCATTGCCTTCCGTTACTCTTTGCTTTCCTTCCGTGCATTGCCTAGCCTTGCGTTGTCGTGCCTTAGCCTTGCCTCGCCTGACAGTGCCTTGCCTTGCGTTACCCTTTCCTTGCCTTGCCGTGCATTGCCTAGCCGTGCGTTGTCGTGCCTTAGCCTTGTTTCCCCTTGCCGTGCCGTTCCTTCCGTTACCCTTGCCTTGCCTTGCTTTCCCTTGCCTTCCTTGCCTTCCGTTACTCTTTGCTTGCCTTCCGTGCACTGCCTAGCCTTGCGTTGTCGTGCCCTAGCCTTGCCTCGCCTGACGGTGCCTTGCCTTGCGTTACCCTTTCCTTTCCTTGCCGTGCATTGGCTAGCCCTGCGTTGTCGTGCCTTAGCCTTGTTTCCCCTTACCGTGCCGTTCCTTCCGTTACCCTTGCCTTCCCCTGCTTTCCCTTGCCTTCCTTGCCTTCCGTTACTCGTTGCTTGCCTTCCGTTTACTGCCTAGCCTTGCGTTGTAGTGGCCTTAGCCTTGCCGCGCCTTACCGTGCCTTGCCTTCCGTTACCCTTTCCTTGCCTTGCCGTGCATTGCCTAGCCTTGCGTTGTTGTGCCTTAGCCTTGCCTCGCCTGACCGTGCCTTGCCTTGCGTTACCCTTTCCTTGCCTTGCCGTGCATTGCCTAGCCGTGCGTTGTCGTGCATCAGCCTTGCCTTGCCTCACCGTGCCTTGCCTTGCGTTACCCTTTCCTTGCCTTGCCGTGCATTGCCTAGCCGTGCGTTGCCGTGCCTTAGCCTTGTTTCCCCTTGCCGTGCCGTTCCTTCTGTTACCCTTGCCTTGCCTTGCTTTCCCTTGCCTTCCTTGCCTTCCGTTACTCTTTGCTTGCCTTCCGTGCATTGCCTAGCCTTGCGTTGTCGTGCATTCGCCTTCCTCCCCAAACCGTGCCTTGCCTTGCGTTACCCTTTCCTTGCCTTGCCGTGCATTGCCTAGCCGTGCGTTGTCGTGCATCAGCCTTGCCTTGCCTCACCGTGCCTTGCCTTGCGTTACCCTTTCCTTGCCTTGCCGTGCATTGCCTAGCCCTGTGTTGTCGTGCCTTAGCCTTGTTTCCCCTTACCGTGCCGTTCCTTTCGTTACCCTTGCCTTCCCCTGCTTTCCCTTGCCTTCCTTGCCTTCCGTTACTCTTTGCTTGCCTTCCGTGCATTGCCTAGCCTTGCGTTGTCGTGCCTTAGCCTTGCCTCGCCTGACCGTGCCTTGCCTTGCGTTACCCTTTCCTTGCCTTGCCGTGCATTGCCTAGCCTTGCGTTGTCGTGCATTAGCTTTGCCTCCCCAAACCGTGCCTTGCCTTGCGTTACCATTTCCTTGCCTTGCCCTGCATTGCCTAGCCCTGTGTTGTCGTGCCTTAGTCTTGTTTGCCCTTACCGTGCCGTTCCTTCCGTTACCCTTGCCTTTCCCTGCTTTCCCTAGCCTTCCTTGCCTTCCGTTCCTCTTTGCTTGCCTTCCGTGCATTGCCTAGCCTTGCGTTGTCGTGCCTTAGCCTTGCCTCGCCTGACCGTGCCTTGCCTTGCGTTACCCTTTCCTTGCCTTGCCGTGAATTGCCTAGCCGTGCGTTGTCGTGCATCAGCCTTGCCTTGCCTCACCGTGCCTTGCCTTGCGTTACCCTTACCTTGCCTTGCTTTCCCTTCCTGTCATTGCCTTCCGTTACTCTTTGCTTTCCTTCCGTGCATTGCCTAGCCTTGCGTTGTCGTGCCTTAGCCTTGCCTCGCCTGACCGTGCCTTGCCTTGCGTTACCCTTTCCTTGCCTTGCCGTGCATTGCCTAGCCTTGCGTTGTCGTGCCCTAGCCTTGCCTCGCGTAACGGTGCCTTGCCTTGCGTTACCCTTTCCTTTCCTTGCCGTGCATTGCCTAGCCGTGCGTTGTCGTGCATCAGCCTTGCCTTGCCTCACCGTGCTTTGCCTTGCGTTACCCTTTCCTTGCCTTGCCGTGCATTGCCTAGCCGTGCGTTGTCGTGCCTTAGCCTTGTTTCCCCTTACCGTGCCGTTCCTTCCGTTACCCTTGCCTTCCCTTGCTTTCCCTTGCCTTCCTTGCCTTCCGTTACTCTTTGCTTGCCTTCCGTACATTGCCTAGCCTTGCGTTGTCGTGCATTCGCCTCCCTCCCCAAACCGTGCCTTGCCTTGCGTTACCCTTTCCTTGCCTTGCCCTGCATTGCCTAGCCCTGTGTTGTCGTGCCTTAGCCTTGTTTCCCCTTACCGTGCCGTTCCTTTCGTTACCCTTGCCTTCCCCTGCTTTCCCTTGCCTTCCTTGCCTTCCGTTACTCTTTGCTTGCCTTCCGTGCATTGCCTAGCCTTGCGTTGTCGTGCCTTAGCCTTGCCTCGCCTGACCGTTCCTTGCCTTGCGTTACCCTTTCCTTGCCTTGCCGTGCATTGCCTAGCCGTGCGTTGTCGTGCATTTGCCTTGTCTTGCCTCACCGTGCTTTGCCTTGCGTTACCCTTTCCTTGCCTTGCCGTGCATTGCCTAGCCCTGCATTGTCGTGCCTTAGCTTTGTTTCCCCTTACCGTGCCGTTCCTTTCGTTGCCCTTGCCTTCCCTTGCTTTCCCTTGCCTTCCTTGCCTTCAGTTACTCTTTGCTTGCCTTCCGTTCATTGCCTAGCCTTGCGTTGTCGTGCCTTAGCCTTGCCTCGCCTGACCGTGCCTTGCCTTGAGTTACCCTTTCCTTGCCTTGCCGTGCATTGCCTAGCCGTGCGTTGTGGTGCATTTGCCTTGTCTTGCCTCACGGTGCTTTGCCTCGCGTTACCGTTTCCTTGCCTTGCCGTGCATTGCCTAGCCCTGCATTGTCGTGCCTTAGCTTTGTTTCCCCTTACCGTGCCGTTCCTTTCGTTGCCCTTGCCTTCCCTTGCTTTCCCTTGCCTTCCTTGCCTTCCGTTACTCTTTGCTTGCCTTCCGTTCATTGCCTAGCCTTGCGTTGTCGTGCCTTAGCCTTGCCTCGCCTGACCGTGCCTTGCCTTGCGTTACCCTTTCCTTGCCTTGCCGTGCATTGCCTAGCCGTGCGTTGTCGTGCATTTGCCTTGCCTTGCCTCACGGTGCCTTGCCTTGCGTTACCCTTTCCTTGCCTCGCCGTGCATTGCCTAGCCGTGCGTTGTCGTGCATTAGCCTTGTCTTGCCTTACCGTGCCTTGCCTTGCGTTACCCTTTCCTTTCCTTGCCGTGCATTGGCTAGCCCTGCGTTGTCGTGCCTTAGCCTTGTTTCCCCTTACCGTGCCGTTCCTTCCGTTACCCTTGCCTTCCCCTGCTTTCCCTTGCCTTCCTTGCCTTCCGTTACTCTTTGCTTGCCTTCCGTTTATTGCCTAGCCTTGCGTTGTCGTGCCTTAGCCTTGCCGCGCCTTACCGTGCCTTGCCTTGCGTTACCCTTTCCTTGCCTTGCCGTGCATTGCCTAGCCTTGCGTTGTCGTGCCTTAGCCTTGCCTCGCCTGACCGTGCCTTGCCTTGCGTTACACTTTCCTTGCCTTGCCGTGCATTGCCTAGCCGTGCGTTGTCGTGCATCAGCCTTGCCTTGCTTCACCGTGCCTTGCCTTGCGTTACCCTTTCCTTGCCTTGCCGTGCATTGCCTAGCCCTGTGTTGTCGTGCCTTAGCCTTGTTTCCACTTACCGTGCCGTTCCTTTCGTTACCCTTGCCTTCCCCTGCTTTCCCTTGCCTTCCTTGCCTTCCGTTACTCTTTGCTTGCCTTCCGTGCATTGCCTAGCCTTGCGTTGTCGTGCCTTAGCCTTGCCTCGCCTGACCGTGCCTTGCCTTGAGTTACCCTTTCCTTGCCTTGCCGTGCATTGCCTAGCCGTGCGTTGTCGTGCATTTGCCTTGCCTTGCCTCACCGTTCCTTGCCTTGCGTTACCCTTTCCTTGCCTGGCCGTGCATTGCCTAGCCGTTCTTTGTCGTGCATTAGCCTTGTCTTGCCTTACCGTGCCTTGCCTTGCGTTACCCTTTCCTTGCCTGGCCGTGCATTGCGTAGCCGTGCGTTGCCGTTCCTTAGCCTTGTTTCCCCTTGCCGTGCCTTGCCTTTTGTTACACTTGCCTTGCCTTGCTTTGCCTTGCCTTCCTTTCCTTCCGTTACTCTTTCCTTGCCTAGCCGTGCACTGCCTAGCCTTGCGTTGTCGTGCATTAGCTTTGCCTCCCCAAACCGTGCCTTGCCTTGCGTTACCATTTCCTTGCCTTGCCCTGCATTGCCTAGCCCTGTGTTGTCGTGCCTTAGTCTTGTTTGCCCTTACCGTGCCGTTCCTTCCGTTACCCTTGCCTTTCCCTGCTTTCCCTAGCCTTCCTTGCCTTCCGTTCCTCTTTGCTTGACTTCCGTGCATTGCCTAGCCTTGCGTTGTCGTGCATTCGCCTTCCTCCCCAAACCGTGCCTTGCCTTGCGTTACCCTTTCCTTGCCTTGCCCTGCATTGCCTAGCCCTGTGTTGTCGTGCCTTAGCCTTGTTTCCCCTTACCGTGCCGTTCCTTTCTTTACCCTTGCCTTCCCCTGCTTTCCCTTGCCTTCCTTGCCTTCCGTTACTCTTTGCTTGCCTTCCGTGCATTGCCTAGCCTTGCGTTGTCGTGCCTTAGCCTTGCCTCGCCTGACCGTGCCTTGCCTTGAGTTACCCTTTCCTTGCCTTGCCGTGCATTGCCTAGCCGTGCGTTGTCGTGCATTTGCCTTGTCTTGCCTCACCGTGCTTTGCCTTGCGTTACCCTTTCCTTGCCTTGCCGTGCATTGCCTAGCCCTGCATTGTCGTGCCTTAGCTTTGTTTCCCCTTACCGTGCCGTTCCTTTCGTTGCCCTTGCCTTCCCTTGCTTTCCCTTGCCTTCCTTGCCTTCCGTTACTCTTTGCTTGCCTTCCGTTCATTGCCTAGCCTTGCGTTGTCGTGCCTTAGCCTTGCCTCGCCTGACCGTGCCTTGCTTTGAGTTACCCTTTCCTTGCCTTGCCGTGCATTGCCTAGCCGTGCGTTGTCGTGCATTTGCCTTGTCTTGCCTCACCGTGCTTTGCCTCGCGTTACCCTTTCCTTGCCTTGCCGTGCATTGCCTAGCCCTGCATTGTCGTGCCTTAGCTTTGTTTCCCCTTACCGTGCCGTTCCTTTCGTTGCCCTTGCCTTCCCTTGCTTTCCCTTGCCTTCCTTGCCTTCCGTTACTCTTTGCTTGCCTTCCGTTCATTGCCTAGCCTTGCGTTGTCGTGCCTTAGCCTTGCCTCGCCTGACCGTGCCGTGCCTTGCGTTACCCTTTCCTTGCCTTGCCGTGCATTGCCTAGCCGTGCGTTGTCGTGCATTTGCCTTGCCTTGCCTCACGGTGCCTTGCCTTGCGTTACCCTTTCCTTGCCTCGCCGTGCATTGCCTAGCCGTGCGTTGTCGTGCATTAGCCTTGTCTTGCCTTACCGTGCCTTGCCTTGCGTTACCCTTTCCTTGCCTGGCCGTGCATTGCCTAGCCGTGCGTTGCCGTGCCTTAGCCTTGTTTCCCCTTGCCGTGCCGTTCCTTCCGTTACCCTAGCCTTGCCTTGCTTTCCCTTGCCTTCCTTGCCTTCCGTTACTCTTTGCTTGCCTTCCGTGCATTACCTAGCCTTGCGTTGTCGTGCCTTAGCTTTGCCTCGCGTAACGGTGCCTTGCCTTGCGTTACCCTTTCCTTTCCTTGCCGTGCATTGGCTAGCCCTGCGTTGTCGTGCCTTAGCCTTGTTTCCCCTTGCCGTGCCGTTCCTTCCGTTACCCTTGCCTTCCCTTGCTTTCCCTTGCCTTCCTTGCCTTCCGTTACTCTTTGCTTGCCTTCCGTGCATTGCCTAGCCTTGCGTTGTCGTGCCTTAGCCTTGCCTCGCCTGACCGTGCCTTGCCTTGAGTTACCCTTTCCTTGCCTTGCCGGGCATTGCCTAGCCGTGCGTTGTCGTGCATTTGCCTTGTCTTGCCTCACCGTGCTTTGCCTCGCGTTACCCTTTCCTTGCCTTGCCGTGCATTGCCTAGCCCTGCATTGTCGTGCCTTAGCTTTGTTTCCCCTTACCGTGCCGTTCCTTTCGTTGCCCTTGCCTTCCCTTGCTTTCCCTTGCCTTCCTTGCCTTCCATTACTCTTTGCTTGCCGTCCGTTCATTGCCTAGCCTTGCGTTGTCATGCCTTAGCCTTGCCTCGCCTGACCGTGCCTTGCCTTGCGTTACCCTTTCCTTGCCTTGCCGTGCATTGCCTAGCCGTGCGTTGTCGTGCATTTGCCTTGCCTTGCCTCACCGTGCCTTGCCTTGCGTTACCCTTTCCTTGCCTCGCCGTGCATTGCCTAGTCGTGCGTTGTCGTGCATTAGCCTTGTCTTGCCTTACCGTGCCTTGCCTTGCGTTACCCTTTCCTTGCCTGCCCGTGCATTGCCTAGCCGTGCGTTGCCGTGCCTTAGCCTTGTTTCCCCTTGCCGTACGTTCCTTCCGTTACCCTAGCCTTGCCTTGCTTTCCCTTGCCTTCCTTGCCTTCCGTTACTCTTTGCTTGCCTTCCGTGCATTGCCTAGCCTTGCGTTGTCGTGCCTTAGCCTTGCCTCGCGTAACGGTGCCTTGCCTTGCGTTACTCTTTCCTTTCCTTGCCGTGCATTGGCTAGCCCTGCGTTGTCGTGCCTTAGCCTTGTTTCCCCTTACCGTGCCGTTCCTTCCGTTACCCTTGCCTTCCCCTGCTTTCCCTTGCCTTCCTTGCCTTCCCTTACTCTTTGCTTGCCTTCCGTTTATTGCCTAGCCTTGCGTTGTCGTGCCTTAGCCTTGCCGCGCCTTACCGTGCCTTGCCTTGCGTTACCCTTTCCTTGCCTTGCCGTGCATTGCCTAGCCTTGCGTTGTCGTGCCTTAGCCTTGCCTCGCCTGACCGTGCCTTGCCTTGCGTTACCCTTTCCTTGCCTTGCAGTGCATTGCCTAGCCGTGCGTTGTCGTTCATCAGCCTTGCCTTGCTTCACCGTTCCTTGCCTGCCTTGCCGTGCATTGCCTAGCCGTGCGTTGTCGTGCATTTGCCTTGCCTTGCCTTACCGTGCCTTGCCTTGCGTTACCCTTTCCTTGCCTGGCCGTGCATTGCGTAGCCGTGCGTTGCCGTTCCTTAGCCTTGTTTCCCCTTGCCGTGCCTTGCCTTTTGTTACACGTGCCTTGCCTTGCTTTGCCTTGCCTTCCTTTCCTTCCGTTACTCTTTCCTTGCCTAGCCGTGCACTGCCTAGCCTTGCGTTGTCGTGCATTAGCTTTGCCTCCCCAAACCGTGCCTTGCCTTGCGTTACCATTTCCTTGCCTTGCCCTGCATTGCCTAGCCCTGTGTTGTCGTGCCTTAGTCTTGTTTGCCCTTACCGTGCCGTTCCTTCCGTTACCCTTGCCTTTCCCTGCTTTCCCTAGCCTTCCTTGCCTTCCGTTCCTCTTTGCTTGCCTTCCCTGCATTGCCTAGCCTTGCGTTGTCGTGCCTTAGCCTTGCCTCGCCTGACCGTGCCTTGCCTTGCGTTACCCTTTCCTTGCCTTGCCGTGAATTGCCTAGCCGTGCGTTGTCGTGCATAAGCCTTGCCTTGCCTCACCGTGCCTTGCCTTGCGTTACCCTTAACTTGCCTTGCTTTCCCTTCCTTTCATTGCCTTCCGTTACTCTTTGCTTTCCTTCCGTGCATTGCCTAGCCTTGCGTTGTCGTGCCTTAGCCTTGCCTCGCCTGACAGTGCCTTGCCTTGCGTTACCCTTTCCTTGCCTTGCCGTGCATTGCCTAGCCGTGCGTTGCCGTGCCTTAGCCTTGTTTCCCCTTGCCGTGCCGTTCCTTCCGTTACCCTTGCCTTGCCTTGCTTTCCCTTGCCTTCCTTGCCTTCCGTTACTCTTTGCTTGCCTTCCGTGCATTGCCTAGCCTTGCGTTGTCGTGCCCTAGCCTTGCCTCGCGTAACGGTGCCTTGCCTTGCGTTACCCTTTCCTTTCCTTGCCGTGCATTGGCTAGCCCTGCGTTGTCGTGCCTTAGCCTTATTTCCCCTTACCGTGCCGTTCCTTCCGTTACCCTTGCCTTCCCCTGCTTTCCCTTGCCTTCCTTGCCTTCCGTTACTCGTTGCTTGCCTTCCGTTTACTGCCTAGCCTTGCGTTGTCGTGGCCTTAGCCTTGCCGCGCCTTACCGTGCCTTGCCTTCCGTTACCCTTTCCTTGCCTTGCCGTGCATTGCCTAGCCTTGCGTTGTCGTGCCTTAGCCTTGCCTCGCCTGACCGTTCCTTAACTTCCGTTACCCTTTCCTTGCCTTGCCGTGCATTGCCTAGCCGTGCGTTGTCGTGCATCAGCCTTGCCTTGCCTCACCGTGCCTTGCCTTGCGTTACCCTTTCCTTGCCTTGCCGTGCATTGCCTAGCCGTGCGTTGCCGTGCCTTAGCCTTGTTTCCCCTTGCCGTGCCGTTCCTTCTGTTACCCTTGCCTTGCCTTGCTTTCCCTTGCCTTCCTTGCCTTCCGTTACTCTTTGCTTGCCTTAAGTGCATTGCCTAGCCTTGCGTTGTCGTGCATTCGCCTTCCTCCCCAAACCGTGCCTTGATTTGCGTTACCCTTTCCTTGCCTTGCCGTGCATTGCCTAGCCGTGCGTTGTCGTGCATTTGCCTTGTCTTGCCTCACCGTGCTTTGCCTCGCGTTACCCTTTCCTTGCCTTGCCGTGCATTGCCTAGCCCTGCATTGTCGTGCCTTAGCTTTGTTTCCCCTTACCGTGCCGTTCCTTTCGTTGCCCTTGCCTTCCCTTGCTTTCCCTTGCCTTCCTTGCCTTCCGTTACTCTTTGCTTGCCTTCCGTTCATTGCCTAGCCTTGCGTTGTCGTGCCTTAGCCTTGCCTCGCCTGACCGTGCCTTGCCTTGCGTTACCCTTTCCTTGCCTTGCCGTGCATTGCCTAGCCGTGCGTTGTCGTGCATTTGCCTTGCCTTGCCTCACGGTGCCTTGCCTTGCGTTACCCTTTCCTTGCCTCGCCGTGCATTGCCTAGCCGTGCGTTGTCGTGCATTAGCCTTGTCTTGCCTTACCGTGCCTTGCCTTGCGTTACCCTTTCCTTGCCTGGCCGTGCATTGCCTAGCCGTGCGTTGCCGTGCCTTAGCCTTGTTTCCCCTTGCCGTGCCGTTCCTTCCGTTACCCTAGCCTTGCCTTGCTTTCCCTTGCCTTCCTTGCCTTCCGTTACTCTTTGCTTGCCTTCCGTGCATTACCTAGCCTTGCGTTGTCGTGCCTTAGCTTTGCCTCGCGTAACGGTGCCTTGCCTTGCGTTACCCTTTCCTTTCCTTGCCGTGCATTGGCTAGCCCTGCGTTGTCGTGCCTTAGCCTTGTTTCCCCTTGCCGTGCCGTTCCTTCCGTTACCCTTGCCTTCCCTTGCTTTCCCTTGCCTTCCTTGCCTTCCGTTACTCTTTGCTTGCCTTCCGTGCATTGCCTAGCCTTGCGTTGTCGTGCCTTAGCCTTGCCTCGCCTGACCGTGCCTTGCCTTGAGTTACCCTTTCCTTGCCTTGCCGGGCATTGCCTAGCCGTGCGTTGTCGTGCATTTGCCTTGTCTTGCCTCACCGTGCTTTGCCTCGCGTTACCCTTTCCTTGCCTTGCCGTGCATTGCCTAGCCCTGCATTGTCGTGCCTTAGCTTTGTTTCCCCTTACCGTGCCGCTCCTTTCGTTGCCCTTGCCTTCCCTTGCTTTCCCTTGCCTTCCTTGCCTTCCGTTACTCTTTGCTTGCCTTCCGTTCATTGCCTAGCCTTGCGTTGTCGTGCCTTAGCCTTGCCTCGCCTGACCGTGCCTTGCCTTGCGTTACCCTTTCCTTGCCTTGCCGTGCATTGCCTAGCCGTGCGTTGTCGTGCATTTGCCTTGCCTTGCCTCACCTTGCCTTGCCTTGCGTTACCCTTTCCTTGCCTGGCCGTGCATTGCCTAGCCGTGCGTTGTCGTGCATTAGCCTTGTCTTGCCTTACCGTGCCTTGCCTTGCGTTACCCTTTCCTTGCCTGGCCGTGCATTGCGTAGCCGTGCGTTGCCGTTCCTTAGCCTTGTTTCCCCTTGCCGTGCCTTGCCTTTTGTTACACTTGCCTTGCCTTGCTTTGCCTTGCCTTCCTTTCCTTCCGTTACTCTTTCCTTGCCTAGCCGTGCACTGCCTAGCCTTGCGTTGTCGTGCATTAGCTTTGCCTCCCCAAACCGTGCCTTGCCTTGCGTTACCATTTCCTTGCCTTGCCCTGCATTGCCTAGCCCTGTGTTGTCGTGCCTTAGTCTTGTTTGCCCTTACCGTGCCGTTCCTTCCGTTACCCTTGCCTTTCCCTGCTTTCCCTAGCCTTCCTTGCCTTCCGTTCCTCTTTGCTTGCCTTCCGTGCATTGCCTAGCCTTGCGTTGTCGTGCCTTAGCCTTGCCTCGCCTGACAGTGCCTTGTCTTGCGTTACCCTTTCCTTGCCTTGCCGTGCATTACCTAGCCGTGCGTTGCCGTGCCTTTGCCTTGTTTCCCCTTGCCGTGCCGTTCCTTCCGTTACCCTTGCCTTGCCTTGCTTTCCCTTGCCTTCCTTGCCTTCCGTTACTCTTTGCTTGCCTTCCGTGCATTGCCTAGCCTTGCGTTGTCGTGCCTTAGCCTTGCCTCGCGTAACGGTGCCTTGCCTTGCGTTACCCTTTCCTTTCCTTGCCGTGCATTGGCTAGCCCTGCGTTGTCGTGCCTTAGCCTTGTTTCCCCTGACCGTGCCGGTCCTTCCGTTACCCTTGCCTTTCCCTGCTTTCCCTTGCCTTCCTTGCCTTCCGTTACTCTTTGCTTGCCTTCCGTTTATTGCCTAGCCTTGCGTTGTCGTGCCTTAGACTTGCCGCGCCTTACCGTGCCTTGCCTTGCGTTACCCTTTCCTTGCCTTGCCGTGCATTGCCTAGCCTTGCGTTGTCGTGCCTTAGCCTTGCCTCGCCTGACCGTGCATTGCCTTGCGTTACCCTTTCCTTGCCTTTCCGTGTATTGCCTAGCCGTGCGTTGCCGTGCCTTAGCCTTGTTTCCCCTTGCCGTGCCGTTCCTTCCGTTACCCTTGCCTTGCCTTGCTTTCCCTTGCCTTCCTTGCCTTCCGTTACTCTTTGCTTGCCTTCCGTGCATTGCCTAGCCTTGCGTTGTCGTGCATTCGCCTTCCTCCCCAAACCGTGCCTTGCCTTGCGTTACCCTTTCCTTGCCTTGCCCTGCATTGCCTAGCCCTGTGTTGTCGTGCCTTAGCCTTGTTTCCCCTTACCGTGCCGTTCCTTCCGTTACCCTTGCCTTGCCTTGCTTTCCCTTGCCTTCCTTGCCTTCCGTTACTCTTTGCTTGCCTTCCGTGCATTGCCTAGCCTTGCGTTGTCGTGCCTTAGCCTTGCCTCGCCTGACCGTGCCTTGCCTTGAGTTACCCTTTCCTTGCCTTGCCGTGCATTGCCTAGCCGTGCGTTGTCGTGCATTTGCCTTGTCTTGCCTCACCGTGCTTTGCCTTGCGTTACCCTTTCCTTGCCTTGCCGTGCATTGCCTAGCCCTGCATTGTCGTGCCTTAGCTTTGTTTCCCCTTACCGTGCCGTTCCTTTCGTTGCCCTTGCCTTCCCTTGCTTTCCCTTGCCTTCCTTGCCTTCCGTTACTCTTTGCTTGCCTTCCGTTCATTGCCTAGCCTTGCGTTGTCGTGCCTTAGCCTTGCCTCGCCTGACCGTGCCTTGCCTTGCGTTACCCTTTCCTTGCCTTGCCGTGCATTGCCTAGCCGTGCGTTGTCGTGCATTTGCCTTGCCTTGCCTCCCCGTGCCTTGCCTTGCGTTACCCTTTCCTTGCCTGGCCGTGCATTGCCTAGCCGTGCATTGTCGTGCATTAGCCTTTTCTTGCCTTACCGTGCCTTGCCTTGCGTTACCCTTTCCTTGCCTGGCCGTGCATTGCGTAGCCGTGCGTTGCCGTTCCTTAGCCTTGTTTCCCCTTGCCGTGCCTTGCCTTTTGTTACACTTGCCTTGCCTTGCTTTGCCTTGCCTTCCTTTCCTTCCGTTACTCTTTCCTTGCCTAGCCGTGCACTGCCTAGCCTTGCGTTGTCGTGCATTAGCTTTGCCTCCCCAAACCGTGCCTTGCCTTGAGTTACCATTTCCTTGCCTTGCCCTGCATTGCCTAGCCCTGTGTTGTCGTGCCTTAGTCTTGTTTGCCCTTACCGTGCCGTTCCTTCCGTTACCCTTGCCTTTCCCTGCTTTCCCTAGCCTTCCTTGCCTTCCGTTCCTCTTTGCTTGCCTTCCGTGCATTGCCTAGCCTTGCGTTGTCGTGCCTTAGCCTTGCCTCGCCTGACCGTGCCTTGCCTTGCGTTACCCTTTCCTTGCCTGGCCGTGCATTGCCTAGCCGTGCATTGTCGTGCATCAGCCTTGCCTTGCCTCACCGTGCCTTGACTTGCGTTACCCTTACCTTGCTTTGCTTTCCCTTACTTTCATTGCCTTACGTTACTCTTTGCTTTCCTTCCGTGCATTGCCTAGCCTTGCGTTGTCGTGCCTTAGCCTTGCCTCGCCTGACAGTGCCTTGCCTTGCGTTACCCTTTCCTTGCCTTGCCGTGTATTGCCTAGCCGTGCGTTGCCGTGCCTTAGCCTTGTTTCCCCTTGCCGTGCCGTTCCTTCCGTTACCCTTGCCTTGCCTTGCTTTCCCTTGCCTTCCTTGCCTTCCGTTACTCTTTGCTTGCCTTCCGTGCATTGCCTAGCCTTGCGTTGTCGTGCCTTAGCCTTGCCTCGCGTAACGGTGCCTTGCCTTGCGTTACCCTTTCCTTTCCTTGCCGTGCATTGGTTAGCCCTGCGTTGTCGTGCCTTAGACTTGTTTCCCCTTACCGTGCCGTTCCTTCCGTTACCGTTGCCTTCCCCTGCTTTCCCTTGCCTTCCTGGCCTTCCGTTACTCTTTGCTTGCCTTCCGTTTATTGCCTAGCCTTGCGTTGTCGTGCCTTAGCCTTGCCGCGCCTTACCGTGCCTTGCCTTGCGTTACCCTTTCATTGCCTTGCCGTGCATTGCCTAGCCTTGCGTTGTCGTGCCTTAGCCTTGCCTCGCCTGACCGTGCCTTGCCTTGCGTTACCCTTTCCTTGCCTTGCCGTACATTGCCTAGCCGTGCGTTGTCGTGCATCAGCCTTGCCTTGCCTCACCGTGCCTTGCCTTGCGTTACCCTTTCCTTGGCTGGCCGTGCATTGCGTAGCCGTGCGTTGCCGTTCCTTAGCCTTGTTTCCCCTTGCCGTGCCTTGCCTTTTGTTACAGTTGCCTTGCCTTGCTTTGCCTTGCCTTCCTTTCCTTCCGTTACTCTTTCCTTGCCTAGCCGTGCACTGCCTAGCCTTGCGTTGTCGTGCATTAGCTTTGCCTCCCCAAACCGTGCCTTGCCTTGCGTTACCATTTCCTTGCCTTGCCCTGCATTGCCTAGCCCTGTGTTGTCGTGCTTTAGTCTTGTTTGCCCTTACCGTGCCGTTCCTTCCGTTACCCTTGCCTTTCCCTGCTTTCCCTAGCCTCCCTTGCCTTCCGTTCCTCTTTGCTTGCCTTCCGTGCATTGCCTAGCCTTGCGTTGTCGTGCCTTAGCCTTGCCTCGCCTGACAGTGCCTTGCCTTGCGTTACTCTTTCCTTGCCTTGCCCTGCATTGCCTAGCCGTGCGTTGCCGTGCCTTAGCCTTGTTTCCCCTTGCCGTGCCGTTCCTTCCGTTACCCTTGCCTTTCCCTGCTTTCCCTTGCCTTCCTTGCCTTCCGTTACTCTTTGCTTGCCTTCCGTTTATTGCCTAGCCTTGCGTTGTCGTGCCTTAGCCTTGCCGCGCCTTACCGTGCCTTGCCTTGCGTTACCCTTTCCTTGCCTTGCCGTGCATTGCCTAGCCTTGCGTTGTCGTGCCTTAGCCTTGCCTCGCCTGACCGTGCCTTGCCTTGCGTTACCCTTTCCTTGCCTTGCCCTGCATTGCCTAGCCCTGTGTTGTCGTGCCTTAGCCTTGTTTCCCCTTACCGTGCCGTTCCTTTCGTTACACTTGCCTTCCCCTGCTTTCCCTTGCCTTCCTTGCCTTCCGTTACTCTTTGCTTGCCTTCCGTGCATTGCCTAGCCTTGCGTTGTCGTGCCTTAGCCTTGCCTCGCCTGACCGTGCCTTGCCTTGAGTTACCCTTTCCTTGCCTTGCCGTGCATTGCCTAGCCGTGCGTTGTCGTGCATTTACCTTGTCTTGCCTCACCGTGCTTTGCCTTGCGTTATCCTTTCCTTGCCTTGCCGTGCATTGCCTAGCCCTGCATTGTCGTGCCTTAGCTTTGTTTCCCCTTACCGTGCCGTTCCTTTCGTTGCCCTTGCCTTCCCTTGCTTTCCCTTGCCTTCCTTGCCTTCCGTTATTCTTTGCTTGCCTTCCGTTCATTGCCTAACCTTGCGTTGTCGTGCCTTAGCCTTGCCTCGCCTGACCGTGCCTTGCCTTGCGTTACCCTTTCCTTGCCTTGCCGTGCATTGCCTAGCCGTGCGTTGTCGTGCATTTGCCTTGCCTTCCCTCACCGTGCCTTGCCTTGCGTTACCCTTTCCTTGCCTGGCCGTGCATTGCCTAGCCGTGCGTTGTCATGCATTAGCCTTGTCTTGCCTTACCGTGCCTTGCCTTGCGTTACCCTTTCCTTCCCTGGCCGTGCATTGCGTAGCCGTGCGTTGCCGTTCCTTAGCCTTGTTTCCCCTTGCCGTGCCTTGCCTTTTGTTACACTTGCCTTGCCTTGATTTGCCTTGCCTTCCTTTCCTTCCGTTACTCTTTCCTTGCCTAGCCGTGCACTGCCTAGCCTTGCGTTGTCGTGCATTAGCTTTGCCTCCCCAAACCGTGCCTTGCCTTGCGTTACCATTTCCTTGCCTTGCCCTGCATTGCCTAGCCCTGTGTTGTCCTGCCTTAGTCTTGTTTGCCCTTACCGTGCCGTTTCTTCCGTTACCCTTGCCTTTCCCTGCTTTCCCTAGCCTTCCTTGCCTTCCGTTATTCTTTGCTTGCCTTCCGTTCATTGCCTAGCCTTGCGTTGTCGTGCCTTAGCCTTGCCTCGCCTGACCGTGCCTTGCCTTGCGTTACCCTTTCCTTGCCTTGCCGTGCATTGCCTAGCCGTGCGTTGTCATGCATTTGCCTTGCCTTGCCTCACCGTGCCTTGCCTTGCGTTACCCTTTCCTTGCCTGGCCGTGCATTGCCTAGCCGTGCATTGTCGTGCATTAGCCTTGTCTTGCCTTACCGTGCCTTGCCTTGCGTTACCCTTTCCTTGCCTGGCCGTGCATTGCGTAGCCGTGCGTTGCCGTTCCTTAGCCTTGTTTCCCCTTGCCGTGCCTTGCCTTTTGTTACACTTGCCTTGCCTTGCTTTGCCTTGCCTTCCTTTCCTTCCGTTACTCTTTCCTTGCCTAGCCGTGCACTGCCTAGCCTTGCGTTGTCGTGCATTAGCTTTGCCTCCCCAAACCGTGCCTTGCCTTGAGTTACCATTTCCTTGCCTTGCCCTGCATTGCCTAGCCCTGTGTTGTCGTGCCTTAGTCTTGTTTGCCCTTACCGTGCCGTTCCTTCCGTTACCCTTGCCTTTCCCTGCTTTCCCTAGCCTTCCTTGCCTTCCGTTCCTCTTTGCTTGCCTTCCGTGCATTGCCTAGCCTTGCGTTGTCGTGCCTTAGCCTTGCCTCGCCTGACCGTGCCTTGCCTTGCGTTACCCTTTCCTTGCCAGGCCGTGCATTGCCTAGCCGTGCATTGTCGTGCATCAGCCTTGCCTTGCCTCACCGTGCCTTGCCTTGCGTTACCCTTACCTTGCTTTGCTTTCCCTTACTTTCATTGCCTTCCGTTACTCTTTGCTTTCCTTCCGTGCATTGCCTAGCCTTGCGTTGTCGTGCCTTAGCCTTGCCTCGCCTGACAGTGCCTTGCCTTGCGTTACCCTTTCCTTGCCTTGCCGTGTATTGCCTAGCCGTGCGTTGCCGTGCCTTAGCCTTGTTTCCCCTTGCCGTGCCGTTCCTTCCGTTACCCTTGCCTTGCCTTGCTTTCCCTTGCCTTTCTTGCCTTCCGTTACTCTTTGCTTGCCTCCCGTGCATTGCCTAGCCTTGCGTTGTCGTGCCTTAGCCTTGCCTCGCGTAACGGTGCCTTGCCTTGCGTTACCCTTTCCTTTCCTTGCCGTGCATTGGCTAGCCCTGCGTTGTCGTGCCTTAGCCTTGTTTCCCCTTACCGTACCGTTCCTTCCGTTACCGTTGCCTTCCCCTGCTTTCCCTTGCGTTCCTTGCCTTCCGTTACTCTTTGCTTGCCTTCCGTTTATTGCCTAGCCTTGCGTTGTCGTGCCTTAGCCTTGCCGCGCCTCACCGTGCCTTGCCTTGCGTTACCCTTTCCTTGCCTTGCCGTGCATTGCCTAGCCTTGCGTTGTCGTGCCTTAGCCTTGCCTCGCCTGACCGTGCCTTGCCTTGCGTTACCCTTTCCTTGCCTTGCCGTGCATTGCCTAGCCGTGCGTTGTCCTGCATCAGCCTTGCCCTGCCTCACCGTGCCTTGCCTTGCGTTACCCTTTCCTTGCCTTGCCGTGCATTGCCCAGCGGTGCGTTGCCGTGCCTTAGCCTTGTTTCCCCTTGCCGTGCCGTTCCTTCCGTTACCCTTGCCTTGCCTTGCTTTCCCTTGCCTTCCTTGCCTTCCGTTACTCTTTGCTTGCCTTCCGTGCATTGCCTAGCCTTGCGTTTTCGTGCCTTAGCCTTGCCTCGCGTAACGGTGCCTTGCCTTGCGTTACCCTTTCCTTTCCTTGCCGTGCATTGGCTAACCCTGCATTGTCGTGCCTTAGCCTTGTTTCCCCTTACCGTGCCGTTCCTTCCGTTACCCTTGCCTTTCCCTGCTTTCCCTTGCCTTCCTTGCCTTCCGTTACTCTTTGCTTGCCTTCCGTTTATTGCCTAGCCTTGCGATGTCGTGCCTTAGCCTTGCCGCGCCTTACCTTGCCTTGCCTTGCGTTACCCTTTCCTTGCCTTGCCGTGCATTGCCTAGCCTTGCGTTGTCGTACCTTAGCCTTGCCTCGCCTGACCGTGCCTTGCCTTGCGTTACCCTTTCCTTGCCTTGCCGTGCATTGCCTAGCCGTGCGTTGCCGTGCCTTAGCCTTGTTTCCCCTTGCCGTGCCGTTCCTTCCTTTACCCTTGCCTTGCCTTGCTTTCCCTTCCCTTCCTTGCCTTCCGTTACTCTTTGCTTGCCTTCCGTGCATTGCCTAGCCTTGCGTTGTCGTGCATTCGCCTTCCTCCCCAAACCGTGCCTTGCCTTGCGTTACCCTTTCCTTGCCTTGCCCTGCATTGCCTAGCCCTGTGTTGTCGTGCCTTAGCCTTGTTTCCCCTTACCGTGCCGTTCCTTTCGTTACACTTGCCTTCCCCTGCTTTCCCTTGCCTTCCTTGCCTTCCGTAACTCTTTGCTTGCCTTCCGTGCATTGCCTAGCCTTGCGTTGTCGTGCCTTAGCCTTGCCTCGCCTGACCGTGCCTTGCCTTGAGTTACCCTTTCCTTCCCTTGCCGTGCATAGCCTAGCCGTGCGTTGTCGTGCATTTGCCTTGTCTTGCCTCACCGTGCTTTGCCTTGCGTTACCCTTTCCTTGCCTTGCCGTGCATTGCCTAGCCGTGCGTTGTCGTGCATTTGCCTTGTCTTGCCTCACCGTGCTTTGCCTTGCGTTACCCTTTCCTTGCCTTGCCGTGCATTGCCTAGCCCTGCATTGTCGTGCCTTAGCTTTGTTTCCCCTTACCGTGCCGTTCCTTTCGTTGCCCTTGCCTTCCCTTGCTTTACCTTGACTTCCTTGCCTTCCGTTACTCTTTGCTTGCCTTCCGTTCATTGCCTAGCCTTGCGTTGTCGTGCCTTAGCCTTGCCTCGCCTGACCGTGCCTTGCCTTGCGTTACCCTTTCCTTGCCTTGCCGTGCATTGCCTAGCCATGCGTTGTCGTGCATTTGCCTTGCCTTGCCTCACGGTGCCTTGCCTTGCGTTACCCTTTCCATGCCTCGCCGTGCATTGCCTAGCCGTGCGTTGTCGTGCATTAGCCTTGTCTTGCCTTACCGTGCCTTGCCTTGCGTTACCCTTTCCTTGCCTGGCCGTGCATTGCCTAGCCGTGCGTTGCCGTGCCTTAGCCTTGTTTCCCCTTGCCGTGCCGTTCCTTCCGTTACCCTAGCCTTGCCTTGCTTTCCCTTGCCTTCCTTGCCTTCCGTTACTCTTTGCTTGCCTTCCGTGCATTGCCTAGCCTTCCGTTGTCGTGCCTTAGCCTTGCCTCGCGTAACGGTGCCTTGCCTTGCGTTACCCTTTCCTTTCCTTGCCGTGCATTGGCTAGCCCTGCGTTGTCGTGCCTTAGCCTTGTTTCCCCTTACCGTGCCGTTCCTTCCGTTACCCTTGCCTTCCCCTGCTTTCCCTTGCCTTCCTTGCCTTCCGTTACTCTTTGCTTGCCTTCCGTTTATTGCCTAGCCTTGCGTTGTCGTGCCTTAGCCTTGCCGCGCCTTACCGTGCCTTGCCTTGCGTTACCCTTTCCTTGCCTTGCCGTGCATTGCCTAGCCTTGCGTTGTCGTGCCTTAGCCTTGCCTCGCCTGACCGTGCCTTGCCTTGCGTTACCCTTTCCTTGCCTTGCCGTGCATTGCCTAGCCGTGCGTTGTCGTGCATCAGCCTTGCCTTGCTTCACCGTTCCTTGCCTTGCGTTACCCTTTCGTTGCCTGGCCGTGCATTGCCTAGCCGTGCGTTGTCGTGCATTAGCCTTGTCTTGCCTTACCGTGCCTTGCCTTGCGTTACCCTTTCCTTGCCTGGCCGTGCATTGCGTAGCCGTGCGTTGCCGTTCCTTAGCCTTGTTTCCCCTTGCCGTGCCTTGCCTTTTGTTACACTTGCCTTGCCTTGCTTTGCCTTGCCTTCCTTTCCTTCCGTTACTCTTTCCTTGCCTAGCCGTGCACTGCCTAGCCTTGCGTTGTCGTGCATTAGCTTTGCCTCCCCAAACCGTGCCTTGCCTTGCGTTACCATTTCCTTGCCTTGCCCTGCATTGCCTAGCCCTGTGTTGTCGTGCCTTAGTCTTGTTTGCCCTTACCGTGCCGTTCCTTCCGTTACCCTTGCCTTTCCCTGCTTTCCCTAGCCTTCCTTGCCTTCCGTTCCTCTTTGCTTGCCTTCCCTGCATTGCCTAGCCTTGCGTTGTCGTGCCTTAGCCTTGCCTCGCCTGACCGTTCCTTGCCTTGCGTTACCCTTTCCTTGCCTTGCCGTGAATTGCCTAGCCGTGCGTTGTCGTGCATAAGCCTTGCCTTGCCTCACCGTGCCTTGCCTTGCGTTACCCTTAACTTGCCTTGCTTTCCCTTCCTTTCATTGCCTTCCGTTACTCTTTGCTTTCCTTCCGTGCATTGCCTAGCCTTGCGTTTTCGTGCCTTAGCCTTGCCTCGCCTGACAGTGCCTTGCCTTGCGTTACCCTTTCCTTGCCTTGCCGTGCATTGCCTAGCCGTGCGTTGCCGTGCCTTAGCCTTGTTTCCCCTTGCCGTGCCGTTCCTTCCGTTACCCTTGCCTTGCCTTGCTTTCCCTTGCCTTCCTTGCCTTCCGTTACTCTTTGCTTGCCTTCCGTGCATTGCCTAGCCTTGCGTTGTCGTGCCCTAGCCTTGCCTCGCGTAACGGTGCCTTGCCTTGCGTTACCCTTTCCTTTCCTTGCCGTGCATTGCCTAGCCGTGCGTTGTCGTGCATCAGCCTTGCCTTGCCTCACCGTGCCTTGCCTTGCGTTACCCTTTCCTTGCCTTGCCGTGCATTGCCTAGCCTTGCGTTGTCGTGCCTTAGCCTTGCCTCGCGTAACGGTGCCTTGCATTGCGTTACCCTTTCCTTGCCTTGCCGTGAATTGCCTAGCCGTGCGTTGTCGTCCATCAGCCTTGCCTTGCCTCACCGTGCCTTGCCTTGCGTTACCCTTACCTTGCCTTGCTTTCCCTTCCTTTCATTGCCTTCCGTTACTCTTTGCTTTCCTTCCGTGCATTGCCTAACCTTGCGTTGTCGTGCCTTAGCCTTGCCTCGCCTGACAGTGCCTTGCCTTGCGTTACCCTTTCCTTGCCTTGCCGTGCATTGCCTAGCCGTGCGTTGCCGTGCCTTAGCCTTGTTTCCCCTTGCCGTGCCGTTCCTTCCGTTACCCTTGCCTTGCCTTGCTTTCCCTTGCCTTCCTTGCCTTCCGTTACTCTTTGCTTGCCTTCCGTGCATTGCCTAGCCTTGCGTTGTCGTGCCCTAGCCTTGCCTCGCGTAACGGTGCCTTGCCTTGCGTTACCCTTTCCTTTCCTTGCCGTGCATTGCCTAGCCGTGCGTTGTCGTGCATCAGCCTTGCCTTGCCTCACCGTGCCTTGCCTTGCGTTACCCTTTCCTTGCCTTGCCGTGCATTGCCTAGCCGTGCGTTGCCGTGCCTTAGCCTTGTTTCCCCTTGCCGTGCCGTTCCTTCTGTTACCCTTGCCTTGCCTTGCTTTCCCTTGCCTTCCTTGCCTTCCGTTACTCTTTGCTTGCCTTCCGTGCATTGCCTAGCCTTGCGTTGTCGTGCATTCGCCTTCCTCCCCAAACCGTGCCTTGCCTTGCGTTACCCTTTCCTTGCCTTGCCCTGCATTGCCTAGCCCTGTGTTGTCGTGCCTTAGCCTTGTTTCCCCTTACCGTGCCGTTCCTTTCGTTACCCTTGCCTTCCCCTGCTTTCCCTTGCCTTCCTTGCCTTCCGTTACTCTTTGCTTGCCTTCCGTGCATTGCCTAGCCTTGCGTTGTCGTGCCTTAGCCTTGCCTCGCCTGACCGTGCCTTGCCTTGAGTTACCCTTTCCTTGCCTTGCCGTGCATTGCCTAGCCGTGCGTTGTCTTGCATTTGCCTTGTCTTGCCTCACGGTGCTTTGCCTCGCGTTACCCTTTCCTTGCCTTGCCGTGCATTGCCTAGCCCTGCATTGTCTTGCCTTAGCTTTGTTTCCCCTTACCGTGCCGTTCCTTTCGTTGCCCTTGCCTTCCCTTGCTTTCCCTTGCCTTCCTTGACTTCCGTTACTCTTTGCTTGCCTTCCGTTCATTGTCTAGCCTTGCATTGTCGTGCCTTAGCCTTGCCTCGCCTGACCGTGCCTTGCCTTGCGTTACCCTTTCCTTGCCTTGCCGTGCATTGCCTAGCCGTGCGTTGTCGTGCATTTGCCTTGCCTTGCCTCACGGTGCCTTGCCTTGCGTTACCCTTTCCTTGCCTCGCCGTGCATTGCCTAGCCGTGCGTTGTCGTGCATTAGCCTTGTCTTGCCTTACCGTGCCTTGCCTTGCGTTACCCTTTCCTTGCCTGGCCGTGCATTGCCTAGCCGTGCGTTGCCGTGCCTTAGCCTTGTTTCCCCTTGCCGTGCCGTTCCTTCCGTTACGCTAGCCTTGCCTTGCTTTCCCTTGCCTTCGTTGCCTTCCGTTACTCTTTGCTTGCCTTCCGTGCATTGCCTAGCCTTGCGTTGTCGTGCCTTAGCCTTGCCTCGCGTAACGGTGCCTTGCCTTGTGTTACCCTTTCCTTTCCTTGCCGTGAATTGGCTAGCCCTGCGTTGTCGTGCCTTAGCCTTGTTTTCCCTTACCGTGCCGTTCCTTCCGTTACCCTTGCCTTCCCCTGCTTTCCCTTGCCTTCCTTGCCTTCCGTTACTCTTTGCTTGCCTTCCGTTTATTGCCTAGCCTTGCGTTGTCGTGCCTTAGCCTTGCCGCGCCTTACCGTGCCTTGCCTTGCGTTAACCTTTCCTTGCCTTGCCGTGCATTGCCTAGCCTTGCGTTGTCGTGCCTTAGCCTTGCCTCGCCTGACCGTGCCTTGCCTTGCGTTACCCTTTCCTTGCCTTGCCGTGCATTGCCTAGCCGTGCGTTGTCGTGCATCAGCCTTGCCTTGCTTCACCGTGCCTTGCCTTGCGTTACCCTTTCCTTGCCTTGCCGTGCATTGCCTAGCCCTGTGTTGTCGTGCCTTAGCCTTGTTTCCCCTTACCGTGCCGTTCCTTTCGTTACCCTTGCCTTCCCCTGCTTTCCCTTGCCTTCCTTGCCTTCCGTTACTCGTTGCTTGCCTTCCGTTTACTGCCTAGCCTTGCGTTGTCGTGGCCTTAGCCTTGCCGCGCCTTACCGTGCCTTGCCTTCCGTTACCCTTTCCTTGCCTTGCCGTGCATTGCCTAGCCTTGCGTTGTCGTGCCTTAGCCTTGCCTCGCCTGACCGTGCCTTGCCTTGCATTACCCTTTCCTTGCCTTGCCGTGCATTGCCTAGCCGTGCGTTGTCGTGCATTTGCCTTGCCTTGCCTCACGGTGCCTTGCCTTGCGTTACCCTTTCCTTGCCTCGCCGTGCATTGCCTAGCCGTGCGTTGTCGTGCATTAGCCTTGTCTTGCCTTACCGTGCCTTGCCTTGCGTTAACCTTTCCTTGCCTGGCCGTGCATTGCGTAGCCGTGCGTTGCCGTTCCTTAGCCTTGTTTCCCCTTGCCGTGCCTTGCCTTTTGTTACGCTTGCCTTGCCTTGCTTTGCCTTGCCTTCCTTTCCTTCCGTTACTCTTTCCTTGCCTAGCCGTGCACTGCCTAGCCTTGCGTTGTCGTGCATTAGCTTTGCCTCCCCAAACCGTGCCTTGCCTTGCGTTACCCTTTCCTTGCCTTGCCCTGCATTGCCTAGCCCTGTGTTGTCGTGCCTTAGTCTTGTTTGCCCTTACCGTGCCGTTCCTTCCGTTACCCTTGCCTTTCCCTGCTTTCCCTAGCCTTCCTTGCCTTCCGTTCCTCTTTGCTTGCCTTCCGTGCATTGCCTAGCCTTGCGTTGTCGTGCCTTAGCCTTGCCTCGCCTGACCGTGCCTTGCCTTGCGTTACCCTTTCCTTGCCTTGCCGTGAATTGCCTAGCCGTGCGTTGTCGTGCATCAGCCTTGCCTTGCCTCACCGTGCCTTGCCTTGCGTTACCCTTACCTTGCCTTGCTTTCCCTTCCTTTCATTGCCTTCCGTTACTCTTTGCTTTCCTTCCGTGCATTGCCTAGCCTTGCGTTCTCGTGCCTTAGCCTTGCCTCGCCTGACAGTGCCTTGCCTTGCGTTACCCTTTCCTTGACTTGCCGTGCATTGCCTAGCCGTGCGTTGCCGTGCCTTAGCCTTGTTTCCCCTTGCCGTGCCGTTCCTTCCGTTACCCTTGCCTTGCCTTGCTTTCCCTTGCCTTCCTTGCCTTCCGTTACTCTTTGCTTGCCTTCCGTGCATTGCCTAGCCTTGCGTTGTCGTGCCCTAGCCTTGCCTCGCGTAACGGTGCCTTGCCTTGCGTTACCCTTTCCTTTCCTTGCCGTGCATTGCCTAACCGTGCGTTGTCGTGCATCAGTCTTGCCTTGCATCACCGTGCCTTGCCTTGCGTTACCCTTTCCTTGCCTTGCCGTGCATTGCCTAGCCGTGCGTTCACGTGCCTTAGCCTTGTTTCCCCTTGCCGTGCCGTTCTTTCTGTTACCCTTGCCTTGCCTTGCTTTCTCTTGCCTTCCTTGCCTTCCGTTACTCTTTGCTTGCCTTCCGTGCATTGCCTAGCCTTGCGTTGTCGTGCATTCGCCTTCCTCCCCAAACCGTGCCTTGCCTTGCGTTACCCTTTCCTTGCCTTGCCCTGCATTGCCTAGCCCTGTGTTGTCGTGCCTTAGCCTTGTTTCCCCTTACCGTGCCGTTCCTTTCGTTACCCTTGCCTTCCCCTGCTTTCCCTTGCCTACCTTGCCTTCCGTTACTCTTTGCTTGCCTTCCGTGCATTGCCTAGCCTTGCGTTGTCGTGCCTTAGCCTTGCCTCGCCTGACCGTGCCTTGCCTTGAGTTACCCTTTCCTTGCCTTGCCGTGCATTGCCTAGCCGTGCGTTGCCGTGCATTTGCCTTGTCTTGCCTCACCGTGCTTTGCCTTGCGTTACCCTTTCCTTGCCTTGCCGTGCATTGCCTAGCCCTGCATTGTCGTGCCTTAGCTTTGTTTCCCCTTACCGTGCCGTTCCTTTCGTTGCCCTTGCCTTCCCTTGCTTTCCCTTGCCTTCCTTGCCTTCCGTTACTCTTTGCTTGCCTTCCGTTCATTGCCTAGCCTTGCGTTGTCGTGCCTTAGCCTTTCCTCGCCTGACCGTGCTTTGCCTTGCGTTACCCTTTCCTTGCCTTGCCGTGCATTGCCTAGCCGTGCGTTGTCGTGCATTTGCCTTGCCTTGCCTCACCGTGCCTTGCCTTGCGTTACCCTTTCCTTGCCTGGCCGTGCATTGCCTAGCCGTGCGTTGTCGTGCATTAGCCTTGTCTTGCCTTACCGTGCCTTGCTTTGCGTTACCCTTTCCTTGCCTGGCCGTGCATTGCGTAGCCGTGCGTTGCCGTTCCTTAGCCTTGTTTCCCCTTGCCGTGCCTTGCCTTTTGTTACACTTGCCTTGCCTTGCTTTGCCTTGCCTTCCTTTCCTTCCGTTACTCTTTCCTTGCCTAGCCGTGCACTGCCTAGCCTTGCGTTGTCGTGCATTAGCTTTGCCTCCCCAAACCGTGCCTTGCCTTGAGTTACCATTTCCTTGCCTTGCCCTGCATTGCCTAGCCCTGTGTTGTCGTGCCTTAGTCTTGTTTGCCCTTACCGTGCCGTTCCTTCCGTTACCCTTGCCTTTCCCTGCTTTCCCTAGGCTTCCTTGCCTTCCGTTCCTCTTTGCTTGCCTTCCGTGCATTGCCTAGCCTTGCGTTGTCGTGCCTTAGCCTTGCCTCGCCTGACCGTGCCTTGCCTTGCGTTACCCTTTCCTTGCCTGGCCGTGCATTGCCTAGCCGTGCATTGTCGTGCATCAGCCTTGCCTTGCCTCACCGTGCCTTGCATTGCGTTACCCTTACCTTGCTTTGCTTTCCCTTACTTTCATTGCCTTCCGTTACTCTTTGCTTTCCATCCGTGCATTGCCTAGCCTTGCGTTGTCGTGCCTTAGCCTTGCCTCGCCTGACAGTGCCTTGCCTTGCGTTACCCTTTCCTTGCCTTGCCGTGTATTGCCTAGCCGTGCGTTGCCGTGCCTTAGCCTTGTTTCCCCTTGCCGTGCCGTTCCTTCCGTTACCCTTGCCTTGCCTTGCTTTCCCTTGCCTTCCTTGCCTTCCGTTACTCTTTGCTTGCCTTCCGTGCATTGCCTAGCCTTGCGTTGTCGTGCCTTAGCCTTGCCTCGCGTAACGGTGCCTTGCCTTGCGTTACCCTTTCCTTTCCTTGCCGTGCATTGGCTAGCCCTGCGTTGTCGTGCCTTAGCCTTGTTTCCCCTTACCGTGCCGTTCCTTCCGTTACCCTTGCCTTCCCCTGCTTTCCCTTGCCTTCCTTGCCTTCCGTTACTCTTTCCTTGCCTTCCGTTTATTGCCTAGCCTTGCGTTGTCGTGCCTTAGCCTTGCCGCGCCTTACCGTGCCTTCCCTTGCGTTACCCTTTCCTTGCCTTGCCGTGCATTGCCTAGCCTTGCGTTGTCGTGCCTTAGCCTTGCCTCGCCTGACCGTGCCTTGCCTTGCGTTACCCTTTCCTTGCCTTGCCGTGCATTGCCTAGCCGTGCGTTGCCGTGCCTTAACCTTGTTTGCCCTTGCCGTGCCGTTCCTTCTGTTACCCTTGCCTTGCCTTGCTTTCCCTTGCCTTCCTTGCCTTCCGTTACTCTTTGCTTGCCTTCCGTGCATTGCCTAGCCTTGAGATGTCGTGCATTCGCCTTCCTCCCCAAACCGTGCCTTGCCTTGCGTTACCCTTTCCTTGCCTTGCCCTGCATTGCCTAGCCCTGTGTTGTCGTGCCTTAGCCTTGTTTCCCCTTACCGTGCCGTTCCTTTCGTTACCCTTGCCTTCCCCTGCTTTCCCTTGCCTTCCTTGCCTTCCGTTACTCTTTGCTTGCCTTCCGTGCATTGCCTATCCTTGCGTTGTCGTGCCTTAGCCTTGCCTCGCCTGACCGTGCCTTGCCTTGTGTTACCCTTTCCTTGCCTTGCCGTGCATTGCCTAGCCGTGCGTTGTCGTGCATTTGCCTTGTCTTGCCTCACCGTGCTTTGCCTTGCGTTACCCTTTCCTTGCCTTGCCGTGCATTGCCTAGCCCTGCATTGTCGTGCCTTAGCTTTGTTTCCCCTTACCGTGCCGTTCCTTTCGTTGCCCTTGCCTTCCCTTGCTTTCCCTTGCCTTCCTTGCCTTCCGTTACTCTTTGCTTGCCTTCCTTTCATTGCCTAGCCTTGCGTTGTCGTGCCTTAGCCTTGCCTCGCCTGACCGTGCCTTGCCTTGCGTTACCCTTTCCTTGCCTTGCCGTGCATTGCCTAGCCGTGCGTTGTCGTGCATTTGCCTTGCCTTGCCTCACCGTGCCTTGCCTTGCGTTACCCTTTCCTTGCCTGGCCGTGCATTGCCTAGCCGTGCGTTGTCGTGCATTAGCCTTGTCTTGCCTTACCGTGCCTTGCCTTGCGTTACCCTTTCCTTGCCTGGCCGTGCATTGCGTAGCCGTGCGTTGCCGTTCCTTAGCCTTGTTTCCCCTTGCCGTGCCTTGCCTTTTGTTACACTTGCCTTGCCTTGCTTTGCCTTGCCTTCCTTTCCTTCCGTTACTCTTTCCTTGCCTAGCCGTGCACTGCCTAGCCTTGCGTTGTCGTGCATTAGGTTTGCCTCCCCAAACCGTGCCTTGCCTTGCGTTACCATTTCCTTGCCTTGCCCTGCATTGCCTAGCCCTGTGTTGTCGTGCCTTAGTCTTCTTTGCCCTTACCGTGCCGTTCCTTCCGTTACCTTTGCCTTTCCCTGCTTTCCCTAGCCTTCCTTGCCTTCCGTTCCTCTTTGCTTGCCTTCCGTGCATTGCCTAGCCTTGCGTTGTCGTGCCTTAGCCTTGCCTCGCCTGACCGTGCCTTTCCTTGCGTTACCCTTTCCTTGCCTTGCCGTGAATTGCCTAGCCGTGCGTTGTCGTGCATCAGCCTTGCCTTGCCTCACCGTGCCTTGCCTTGCGTTACCCTTACCTTGCCTTGCTTTCCCTTCCTTTCATTGCCTTCCGTTACTCTTTGCTTTCCTTCCGTGCATTTCCTAGCCTTGCGTTGTCGTGCCTTAGCCTTGCCTCGCCTGACAGTGCCTTGCCTTGCGTTACCCTTTCCTTGCCTTGGCGTGCATTGCCTAGCCGTGCGTTGCCGTGCCTTAGCCTTGTTTCCCCTTGCCGTGCCGTTCCTTCCGTTACCCTTGCCTTGCCTTGCTTTCCCTTGCCTTCCTTTCCTTCCGTTACTCTTTGCTTGCCTTCCGTGCATTGCCTAGCCTTGCGTTGTCGTGCCTTAGCCTTGCCTCGCGTAACGGGGCCTTGCCTTGCGTTACCTTTTCCTTTCCTTGCCGTGCATTGGCTAGCCCTGCGTTGTCGTGCCTTAGCCTTGTTTCCCCTTACCGTGCCGTTCCTTCCGTTACCCTTGCGTTCCCCTGCTTTCCCTGGGCTTCCTTGCCTTCCGTTACTCTTTGCTTGCCTTCCGTTTATTGCCTAGCCTTGCGTTGTCGTGCCTTAGCCTTGCCGCGCCTTACCGTGCCTTGCCTTGCGTTACCCTTTCCTTGCCTTGCCGTGCATTGCCTAGCCTTGCGTTGTCGAGCCTTAGCCTTGCCTCGCCTGACCGTGCCTTGCCTTGCGTTACCCTTTCCTTGCCTTGCCGTGCATTGCCTAGCCGTGCGTTGTCGTGCATCAGCCTTGCCTTGCCTCACCGTGCCTTGCCTTGCGTTACCCTTTCCTTGCCTTTCCGTTCATTGCCTAGCCGTGCGTTGCCGTGCCTTAGCCTTGTTTCCCCTTGCCGTGCCGTTCCTTCTGTTACCCTTGCCTTGCCTTGCTTTCCCTTGCCTTCCTTGCCTTCCGTTACAGTTTGCTTGCCTTCCGTGCATTGCCTAGCCTTGCGTTGTCGTGCATTCGCCTTCCTCACCAAACCGTGCCTTGCCTTGCGTTACCCTTTCCTTGCCTTGCCCTGCATTGCCTAGCCCTGTGTTGTCGTGCCTTAGCCTTGTTTCCCCTTACCGTGCCGTTCCTTTCGTTACCCTTGCCTTCCCCTGCTTTCCCTTGCCTTCCTTGCCTTCCGTTACTCTTTGCTTGCCTTCCGTGCATTGCCTAGCCTTGCGTTGTCGTGCCTTAGCCTTGCCTCGCCTGACCGTGCCTTGCCTTGAGTTACCCTTTCCTTGCCTTGCCGTGCATTGCCTAGCCGTGCGTTGTCGTGCATTTGCCTTGTCTTGCCTCACCGTGCTTTGCCTTGCGTTACCCTTTCCTTGCCTTGCCGTGCATTGCCTAGCCCTGCATTGTCGTGCCTTAGCTTTGTTTCCCCTTACCGTGCCGTTCCTTTCGTTACCCTTGCCTTCCCTTGCTTTCCCTTGCCTTCCTTGCCTTCCGTTACTCTTTGCTTGCCTTCCGTTCATTGCCTAGCCTTGCGTTGTCGTGCCTTAGCCTTGCCTCGCGTAACGGTGCCTTGCCTTGCGTTACCCTTTCCTTTCCTTGCCGTGCATTGGCTAGCCCTGCGTTGTCGTGCCTTAGCCTTGCCTCGCGTAACGGTGCCTTGCCTTGCGTTACCCTTTCCTTTCCTTGCCGTGCATTGGCTAGCCCTGCGTTGTCGTGCCTTAGCCTTGTTTCCCCTTACCGTGCCGTTCCTTCCGTTACCCTTGCCTTCCCCTGCTTTCCCTTGCCTTCCTTGCCTTCCGTTACTCTTTGCTTGCCTTCCGTTTATTGCCTAGCCTTGCGTTGTCGTGCCTTAGCCTTGCCGCGCCTTACCGTGCCTTGCCTTGCGTTACCCTTTCCTTGCCTTGCCGTGCGTTGCGTAGCCTTGCGTTGTCGTGCCTTAGCCTTGCCGCGCCTTACCGTGCCTTGCCTTGCGTTACCCTTTCCTTGCCTTGCCGGGCATTGCCTAGCCGTGCGTTGTCGTGCATTAGCCTTGCCTCGCCTCACCGTGCCTTGCCTTGCGTTACCCTTTCCTTGCCTTGCCGTGCATTGCCTAGCCATGCATTGTCGTGCCTTAGCTTTGTTTCCCCTTACCGTGCCGTTCCTTTCGTTACCCTTGCCTTCCCTTGCTTTCCCTTGCCTTCCTTGCCTTCCGTTACTCTTTGCTTGCCTTCCGTTCATTGCCTAGCCTTGCGTTGTCGTGCCTTAGCCTTGCCTCGCCTGACCGTGCCTTGCCTTGCGTTACCCTTTCCTTGCCTTGCCGTGCATTGCCTAGCCGTGCGTTGTCGTGCATTTGCCTTGCCTTGCCTCACCGTGCCTTGCCTTGCGTTACCCTTTCCTTGCCTGGCCGTGCATTGCCTAGCCGCGCATTGTCGTGCATTAGCCTTGTCTTGCCTTACCGTGCCTTGCCTTGCGTTACCCTTTCCTTGCCTGGCCGTGCATTGCGTAGCCGTGCGTTGCCGTTCCTTAGCCTTGTTTCCCGTTGCCGTGCCTTGCCTTTTGTTACACTTGCCTTGCCTTGCTTTGCCTTGCCTTCCTTTCCTTCCGTTACTCTTTCCTTGCCTAGCCGTGCACTGCCTAGCCTTGCGTTGTCGTGCCTTAGCCCTCTTTCCCCTTACCGTGCCGTTCCTTTCGTTACCCTTGCCTTCCCCTGCTTTCCCTTGCCTTCCTTGCCTTCCGTTACTCTTTCCTTGCCTAGCCGTGCACTGCCTTGCCTTGCGTTACCCTTTCCTTGCCTTGCCGTGAATTGCCTAGCCGTGCGTTGTCGTGCATCAGCCTTGCCTTGCCTCACCGTGCCTTGCCTTGCGTTACCCTTACCTTGCCTTGCTTTCCCTTCCTTTCATTGCCTTCCGTTACTCTTTGCTTTCCTTCCGTGCATTGCCTAGCCTTGCGTTGTCGTGCCTTAGCCTTGCCTCGCCTGACCGTGCCTTGCCTTGCGTTACCCTTTCCTTGCCTTGCCGTGCATTGCCTAGCCGTGCGTTGCCGTGCCTTAGCCTGGTTTCCCCTTGCCGTGCCGTTCCTTCCGTTACCCTTGCCTTGCCTTGCTTTCCCTTGCCTTCCTTGCCTTCCGTTACTCTTTGCTTGCCTTCCGTGCATTGCCTAGCCTTGCGTTGTCGTGCCCTAGCCTTGCCTCGCGTAACGGTGCCTTGCCTTGCGTTACCCTTTCCTTGCCTTGCCGTGCATTGCCTAGCCGTGCGTTGTCAGCCTTGTTTCCCCTTACCGTGCCTTCCTTCCGTTACCCTTGCCTTCCCCTGCTTTCCCTTGCCTTCCTTGCCTTCCGTTACTCTTTGCTTGCCTTCCGTTTATTGCCTAGCCTTGCGTTGTCGTGCCTTAGCCTTGCCGCGCCTTACCGTGCCTTGCCTTGCGTTACCCTTTCCTTGCCTTGCCGTGCATTGCCTAGCCTTGCGTTGTCGTGCCTTAGCCTTGCCTCGCCTGACCGTGCCTTGCCTTGCGTTACCCTTTCCTTGCCTTGCCGTGCATTGCCTAGCCGTGCGTTGTCGTGCATCAGCCTTGCCTTGCCTCACCGTGCCTTGCCTTGCGTTAGCCTTTCCTTGCCTTGCCGTGCATTGCCTACCCGTGCGTTGCCGTGCCTTAGCCTTGTTTGTCCTTGCCGTGCCGTTCCTTCTGTTACCCTTGCCTTGCCTTGCTTTCCCTTGCCTTCCTTGCCTTCCGTTACTCTTTGCTTGCCTTCCGTGCATTGCCTAGCCTTGCGATGTCGTGCATTCGCCTTCCTCCCCAAACCGTGCCTTGCCTTGCGTTACCCTTTCCTTGCCTTGCCGTGCATTGCCTAGCCGTGCGTTGTCGTGCATTTGCCTTGTCTTGCCTCACCGTGCTTTGCCTTGCGTTACCCTTTCCTTGCATTACCGTGCATTGCCTGGCCCTGCATTGTCGTGCCTTAGCTTTGTTTCCCCTTACCGTGCCGTTCCTTTCGTTGCCCTTGCCTTCCCTTGCTTTCCCTTGCCTTCCTTGCCTTCCGTTACTCTTTGCTTGCCTTCCGTTCATTGCCTAGCCTTGCGTTGTCGTGCCTTAGCCTTGCCTCGCCTGACCGTGCCTTGCCTTGCGTTACCCTTTCCTTGCCTTGCCGTGCATTGCCTAGCCGTGCGTTGTCGTGCATTTGCCTTGCCTTGCCTCACCGTGCCTTGCCTTGCGTTACCCTTTCCTTGCCTGGCCGTGCATTGCCTTGCCGTGCGTTGTCGTGCATTAGCCTTGTCTTGCCTTACCGTGCCTTGCCTTGCGTTACCCTTTCCTTGCCTGGCCGTGCATTGCGTAGCCGTGCGTTGCCGTTCCTTAGCCTTGTTTCCCCTTGCCGTGCCTTGCCTTTTGTTACACTTGCCTTGCCTTGCTTTGCCTTGCCTTCCTTTCCTTCCGTTACTCTTTCCTTGCCTAGCCGTGCACTGCCTAGCCTTGCGTTGTCGTGCATTAGCTTTGCCTCCCCAAACCGTGCCTTGCCTTGCGTTACGATTTCCTTGCCTTGCCCTGCATTGCCTAGCCCTGTGTTGTCGTGCCTTAGTCTTGTTTGCCCTTACCGTGCCGTTCCTTCCGTTACCTTTGCCTTGCCTTGCTTTCCCTTCCTTTCATTGCCTTCCGTTACTCTTTGCTTTCCTTCCGTGCATTGCCTAGCCTTGCGTTGTCGTGCCTTAGCCTTGCCTCGCCTGACCGTGCCTTGCCTTGCGTTACCCTTTCCTTGCCTTGCCGTGAATTGCCTAGCCGTGCGTTGTCATGCATCAGCCTTGCCTTGCCTCACCGTGCCTTGCCTTGCGTTACCCTTACCTTGCCTTGCTTTCCCTTCCTTTCATTGCCTTCCGTTACTCTTTGCTTTCCTTCCGTGCATTGCCTAGCCTTGCGTTGTCGTGCCTTAGCCTTGCCTCGCGTAACGGTGCCTTGCCTTGCGTTACCTTTTCCTTTCCTTGCCGTGCATTGGCTAGCCCTGCCTTGTCGTTCCTTAGCCTTGTTTCCCCTTACCGTGCCGTTCCTTCCGTTACCCTTGCCTTCCCCTGCTTTCCCTTGCCTTCCTTGCCTTCCGTTACTCTTTGCTTGCCTTCCGTTTATTGCCTAGCCTTGCGTTGTCGTGCCTTAGCCTTGCCGCGCCTTACCGTGCCTTGCCTTGCGTTACCCTTTCCTTGCCTTGCCGTGCATTGCCTAGCCTTGCGTTGTCGTGCCTTAGCCTTGCCTCGCCTGACCGTGCCTTGCCTTGCGTTACCCTTTCCTTGCCTTGCCGTGCATTGCCTAGCCGTGCGTTGTCGTGCATCAGCCTTGCCTTGCCTCACCGTGCCTTGCCTTGCGTTACCCTTTCCTTGCCTTTCCGTTCATTGCCTAGCCGTGCGTTGCCGTGCCTTAGCCTTGTTTCCCCTTGCCGTGCCGTTCCTTCTGTTACCCTTGCCTTGCCTTGCTTTCCCTTGCCTTCCTTGCCTTCCGTTACTCTTTGCTTGCCTTCCGTGCATTGCCTAGCCTTGCGTTGTCGTGCATTCGCCTTCCTCCCCAAACCGTGCCTTGCCTTGCGTTACCCTTTCCTTGCCTTGCCCTGCATTGCCTAGCCCTGTGTTGTCGTGCCTTAGCCTTGTTTCCCCTTACCGTACCGTTCCTGTCGTTACCCTTGCCTTCCCCTGCTTTCCCTTGCCTTCCTTGCCTTCCGTTACTCTTTGCTTGCCTTCCGTGCATTGCCTAGCCTTGCGTTGTCGTGCCTTAGCCTTGCCTCGCCTGACCGTGCCTTGCCTTGCGTTACCCTTTCCTTGCCTTGCCGTGCATTGCCTAGCCGTGCGTTGTCGTGCATTAGCCTTGCCTTGCCTCACGGTGCCTTGCCTTGCGTTACCCTTTCCTTGCCTCGCCGTGCATTGCCTAGCCGTGCGTTGTCGTGCATTAGCCTTGTCTTGCCTTACCGTGCCTTGCCTTGCGTTACCCTTTCCTTGCCTGGCCGTGCATTGCCTAACCGTGCGTTGTCGTGCCTTAGCCTTGTTTCCCCTTGCCGTGTCTTCCTTCCGTTACCCTTGCCTTCCCTCGCTTTCCCTTGCCTTCCTTGCATTCCGTTACTCTTTTCTTGCCTTCCGTGCATTACCTAGCCTTCCGTTGTCGTGCCTTAGCTTTGCCTCGCCTGACCGTGCCTTGCCTTGCGTTACCCTTTCCTTGCCTTGCCGTGCATTGCCTAGCCCTGCGTTGTCGTGCCTTAGCCTTGTTTCCCCTTGCCGTGCCGTTCCTTCCGTTACCCTTGCCTTCCCTTGCTTTCCCTTGCCTTCCTTGCCTTCCGTTACTCTTTGCTTGCCTTCCGTGCATTGCCTAGCCTTGCGTTGTCGTGCCTTAGCCTTGCCTCGCCTGACCGTGCCTTGCCTTGAGTTACCCTTTCCTTGCCTTGCCGGGCATTGCCTAGCCGTGCGTTGTCGTGCATTTGCCTTGTCTTGCCTCACCGTGCTTTGCCTCGCGTTACCCTTTCCTTGCCTTGCCGTGCATTGCCTAGCCCTGCATTGTCGTGCCTTAGCTTTGTTTCCCCTTACCGTGCCGCTCCTTTCGTTGCCCTTGCCTTCCCTTGCTTTCCCTTGCCTTCCTTGCCTTCCGTTACTCTTTGCTTGCCTTCCGTTCATTGCCTAGCCTTGCGTTGTCGTGCCTTAGCCTTGCCTCGCCTGACCGTGCCTTGCCTTGCGTTACCCTTTCCTTGCCTTGCCGTGCATTGCCTAGCCGTGCGTTGTCGTGCATTTGCCTTGCCTTGCCTCACCTTGCCTTGCCTTGCGTTACCCTTTCCTTGCCTGGCCGTGCATTGCCTAGCCGTGCGTTGTCGTGCATTAGCCTTGTCTTGCCTTACCGTGCCTTGCCTTGCGTTACCCTTTCCTTGCCTGGCCGTGCATTGCGTAGCCGTGCGTTGCCGTTCCTTAGCCTTGTTTCCCCTTGCCGTGCCTTGCCTTTTGTTACACTTGCCTTGCCTTGCTTTGCCTTGCCTTCCTTTCCTTCCGTTACTCTTTCCTTGCCTAGCCGTGCACTGCCTAGCCTTGCGTTGTCGTGCATTAGCTTTGCCTCCCCAAACCGTGCCTTGCCTTGCGTTACCATTTCCTTGCCTTGCCCTGCATTGCCTAGCCCTGTGTTGTCGTGCCTTAGTCTTGTTTGCCCTTACCGTGCCGTTCCTTCCGTTACCCTTGCCTTTCCCTGCTTTCCCTAGCCTTCCTTGCCTTCCGTTCCTCTTTGCTTGCCTTCCGTGCATTGCCTAGCCTTGCGTTGTCGTGCCTTAGCCTTGCCTCGCCTGACAGTGCCTTGTCTTGCGTTACCCTTTCCTTGCCTTGCCGTGCATTACCTAGCCGTGCGTTGCCGTGCCTTTGCCTTGTTTCCCCTTGCCGTGCCGTTCCTTCCGTTACCCTTGCCTTGCCTTGCTTTCCCTTGCCTTCCTTGCCTTCCGTTACTCTTTGCTTGCCTTCCGTGCATTGCCTAGCCTTGCGTTGTCGTGCCTTAGCCTTGCCTCGCGTAACGGTGCCTTGCCTTGCGTTACCCTTTCCTTTCCTTGCCGTGCATTGGCTAGCCCTGCGTTGTCGTGCCTTAGCCTTGTTTCCCCTGACCGTGCCGTTCCTTCCGTTACCCTTGCCTTTCCCTGCTTTCCCTTGCCTTCCTTGCCTTCCGTTACTCTTTGCTTGCCTTCCGTTTATTGCCTAGCCTTGCGTTGTCGTGCCTTAGACTTGCCGCGCCTTACCGTGCCTTGCCTTGCGTTACCCTTTCCTTGCCTTGCCGTGCATTGCCTAGCCTTGCGTTGTCGTGCCTTAGCCTTGCCTCGCCTGACCGTGCCTTGCCTTGCGTTACCCTTTCCTTGCCTTTCCGTGTATTGCCTAGCCGTGCGTTGCCGTGCCTTAGCCTTGTTTCCCCTTGCCGTGCCGTTCCTTCCGTTACCCTTGCCTTGCCTTGCTTTCCCTTGCCTTCCTTGCCTTCCGTTACTCTTTGCTTGCCTTCCGTGCATTGCCTAGCCTTGCGTTGTCGTGCATTCGCCTTCCTCCCCAAACCGTGCCTTGCCTTGCGTTACCCTTTCCTTGCCTTGCCCTGCATTGCCTAGCCCTGTGTTGTCGTGCCTTAGCCTTGTTTCCCCTTACCGTGCCGTTCCTTCCGTTACCCTTGCCTTGCCTTGCTTTCCCTTGCCTTCCTTGCCTTCCGTTACTCTTTGCTTGCCTTCCGTGCATTGCCTAGCCTTGCGTTGTCGTGCCTTAGCCTTGCCTCGCCTGACCGTGCCTTGCCTTGAGTTACCCTTTCCTTGCCTTGCCGTGCATTGCCTAGCCGTGCGTTGTCGTGCATTTGCCTTGTCTTGCCTCACCGTGCTTTGCCTTGCGTTACCCTTTCCTTGCCTTGCCGTGCATTGCCTAGCCCTGCATTGTCGTGCCTTAGCTTTGTTTCCCCTTACCGTGCCGTTCCTTTCGTTGCCCTTGCCTTCCCTTGCTTTCCCTTGCCTTCCTTGCCTTCCGTTACTCTTTGCTTGCCTTCCGTTCATTGCCTAGCCTTGCGTTGTCGTGCCTTAGCCTTGCCTCGCCTGACCGTGCCTTGCCTTGCGTTACCCTTTCCTTGCCTTGCCGTGCATTGCCTAGCCGTGCGTTGTCGTGCATTTGCCTTGCCTTGCCTCCCCGTGCCTTGCCTTGCGTTACCCTTTCCTTGCCTGGCCGTGCATTGCCTAGCCGTGCATTGTCGTGCATTAGCCTTTTCTTGCCTTACCGTGCCTTGCCTTGCGTTACCCTTTCCTTGCCTGGCCGTGCATTGCGTAGCCGTGCGTTGCCGTTCCTTAGCCTTGTTTCCCCTTGCCGTGCCTTGCCTTTTGTTACACTTGCCTTGCCTTGCTTTGCCTTGCCTTCCTTTCCTTCCGTTACTCTTTCCTTGCCTAGCCGTGCACTGCCTAGCCTTGCGTTGTCGTGCATTAGCTTTGCCTCCCCAAACCGTGCCTTGCCTTGAGTTACCATTTCCTTGCCTTGCCCTGCATTGCCTAGCCCTGTGTTGTCGTGCCTTAGTCTTGTTTGCCCTTACCGTGCCGTTCCTTCCGTTACCCTTGCCTTTCCCTGCTTTCCCTAGCCTTCCTTGCCTTCCGTTCCTCTTTGCTTGCCTTCCGTGCATTGCCTAGCCTTGCGTTGTCGTGCCTTAGCCTTGCCTCGCCTGACCGTGCCTTGCCTTGCGTTACCCTTTCCTTGCCTGGCCGTGCATTGCCTAGCCGTGCATTGTCGTGCATCAGCCTTGCCTTGCCTCACCGTGCCTTGACTTGCGTTACCCTTACCTTGCTTTGCTTTCCCTTACTTTCATTGCCTTACGTTACTCTTTGCTTTCCTTCCGTGCATTGCCTAGCCTTGCGTTGTCGTGCCTTAGCCTTGCCTCGCCTGACAGTGCCTTGCCTTGCGTTACCCTTTCCTTGCCTTGCCGTGTATTGCCTAGCCGTGCGTTGCCGTGCCTTAGCCTTGTTTCCCCTTGCCGTGCCGTTCCTTCCGTTACCCTTGCCTTGCCTTGCTTTCCCTTGCCTTCCTTGCCTTCCGTTACTCTTTGCTTGCCTTCCGTGCATTGCCTAGCCTTGCGTTGTCGTGCCTTAGCCTTGCCTCGCGTAACGGTGCCTTGCCTTGCGTTACCCTTTCCTTTCCTTGCCGTGCATTGGTTAGCCCTGCGTTGTCGTGCCTTAGCCTTGTTTCCCCTTACCGTGCCGTTCCTTCCGTTACCGTTGCCTTCCCCTGCTTTCCCTTGCCTTCCTGGCCTTCCGTTACTCTTTGCTTGCCTTCCGTTTATTGCCTAGCCTTGCGTTGTCGTGCCTTAGCCTTGCCGCGCCTTACCGTGCCTTGCCTTGCGTTACCCTTTCATTGCCTTGCCGTGCATTGCCTAGCCTTGCGTTGTCGTGCCTTAGCCTTGCCTCGCCTGACCGTGCCTTGCCTTGCGTTACCCTTTCCTTGCCTTGCCGTACATTGCCTAGCCGTGCGTTGTCGTGCATCAGCCTTGCCTTGCCTCACCGTGCCTTGCCTTGCGTTACCCTTTCCTTGGCTGGCCGTGCATTGCGTAGCCGTGCGTTGCCGTTCCTTAGCCTTGTTTCCCCTTGCCGTGCCTTGCCTTTTGTTACAGTTGCCTTGCCTTGCTTTGCCTTGCCTTCCTTTCCTTCCGTTACTCTTTCCTTGCCTAGCCGTGCACTGCCTAGCCTTGCGTTGTCGTGCATTAGCTTTGCCTCCCCAAACCGTGCCTTGCCTTGCGTTACCATTTCCTTGCCTTGCCCTGCATTGCCTAGCCCTGTGTTGTCGTGCTTTAGTCTTGTTTGCCCTTACCGTGCCGTTCCTTCCGTTACCCTTGCCTTTCCCTGCTTTCCCTAGCCTCCCTTGCCTTCCGTTCCTCTTTGCTTGCCTTCCGTGCATTGCCTAGCCTTGCGTTGTCGTGCCTTAGCCTTGCCTCGCCTGACAGTGCCTTGCCTTGCGTTACTCTTTCCTTGCCTTGCCCTGCATTGCCTAGCCGTGCGTTGCCGTGCCTTAGCCTTGTTTCCCCTTGCCGTGCCGTTCCTTCCGTTACCCTTGCCTTTCCCTGCTTTCCCTTGCCTTCCTTGCCTTCCGTTACTCTTTGCTTGCCTTCCGTTTATTGCCTAGCCTTGCGTTGTCGTGCCTTAGCCTTGCCGCGCCTTACCGTGCCTTGCCTTGCGTTACCCTTTCCTTGCCTTGCCGTGCATTGCCTAGCCTTGCGTTGTCGTGCCTTAGCCTTGCCTCGCCTGACCGTGCCTTGCCTTGCGTTACCCTTTCCTTGCCTTGCCCTGCATTGCCTAGCCCTGTGTTGTCGTGCCTTAGCCTTGTTTCCCCTTACCGTGCCGTTCCTTTCGTTACACTTGCCTTCCCCTGCTTTCCCTTGCCTTCCTTGCCTTCCGTTACTCTTTGCTTGCCTTCCGTGCATTGCCTAGCCTTGCGTTGTCGTGCCTTAGCCTTGCCTCGCCTGACCGTGCCTTGCCTTGAGTTACCCTTTCCTTGCCTTGCCGTGCATTGCCTAGCCGTGCGTTGTCGTGCATTTACCTTGTCTTGCCTCACCGTGCTTTGCCTTGCGTTATCCTTTCCTTGCCTTGCCGTGCATTGCCTAGCCCTGCATTGTCGTGCCTTAGCTTTGTTTCCCCTTACCGTGCCGTTCCTTTCGTTGCCCTTGCCTTCCCTTGCTTTCCCTTGCCTTCCTTGCCTTCCGTTATTCTTTGCTTGCCTTCCGTTCATTGCCTAACCTTGCGTTGTCGTGCCTTAGCCTTGCCTCGCCTGACCGTGCCTTGCCTTGCGTTACCCTTTCCTTGCCTTGCCGTGCATTGCCTAGCCGTGCGTTGTCGTGCATTTGCCTTGCCTTCCCTCACCGTGCCTTGCCTTGCGTTACCCTTTCCTTGCCTGGCCGTGCATTGCCTAGCCGTGCGTTGTCATGCATTAGCCTTGTCTTGCCTTACCGTGCCTTGCCTTGCGTTACCCTTTCCTTCCCTGGCCGTGCATTGCGTAGCCGTGCGTTGCCGTTCCTTAGCCTTGTTTCCCCTTGCCGTGCCTTGCCTTTTGTTACACTTGCCTTGCCTTGATTTGCCTTGCCTTCCTTTCCTTCCGTTACTCTTTCCTTGCCTAGCCGTGCACTGCCTAGCCTTGCGTTGTCGTGCATTAGCTTTGCCTCCCCAAACCGTGCCTTGCCTTGCGTTACCATTTCCTTGCCTTGCCCTGCATTGCCTAGCCCTGTGTTGTCCTGCCTTAGTCTTGTTTGCCCTTACCGTGCCGTTTCTTCCGTTACCCTTGCCTTTCCCTGCTTTCCCTAGCCTTCCTTGCCTTCCGTTATTCTTTGCTTGCCTTCCGTTCATTGCCTAGCCTTGCGTTGTCGTGCCTTAGCCTTGCCTCGCCTGACCGTGCCTTGCCTTGCGTTACCCTTTCCTTGCCTTGCCGTGCATTGCCTAGCCGTGCGTTGTCATGCATTTGCCTTGCCTTGCCTCACCGTGCCTTGCCTTGCGTTACCCTTTCCTTGCCTGGCCGTGCATTGCCTAGCCGTGCATTGTCGTGCATTAGCCTTGTCTTGCCTTACCGTGCCTTGCCTTGCGTTACCCTTTCCTTGCCTGGCCGTGCATTGCGTAGCCGTGCGTTGCCGTTCCTTAGCCTTGTTTCCCCTTGCCGTGCCTTGCCTTTTGTTACACTTGCCTTGCCTTGCTTTGCCTTGCCTTCCTTTCCTTCCGTTACTCTTTCCTTGCCTAGCCGTGCACTGCCTAGCCTTGCGTTGTCGTGCATTAGCTTTGCCTCCCCAAACCGTGCCTTGCCTTGAGTTACCATTTCCTTGCCTTGCCCTGCATTGCCTAGCCCTGTGTTGTCGTGCCTTAGTCTTGTTTGCCCTTACCGTGCCGTTCCTTCCGTTACCCTTGCCTTTCCCTGCTTTCCCTAGCCTTCCTTGCCTTCCGTTCCTCTTTGCTTGCCTTCCGTGCATTGCCTAGCCTTGCGTTGTCGTGCCTTAGCCTTGCCTCGCCTGACCGTGCCTTGCCTTGCGTTACCCTTTCCTTGCCAGGCCGTGCATTGCCTAGCCGTGCATTGTCGTGCATCAGCCTTGCCTTGCCTCACCGTGCCTTGCCTTGCGTTACCCTTACCTTGCTTTGCTTTCCCTTACTTTCATTGCCTTCCGTTACTCTTTGCTTTCCTTCCGTGCATTGCCTAGCCTTGCGTTGTCGTGCCTTAGCCTTGCCTCGCCTGACAGTGCCTTGCCTTGCGTTACCCTTTCCTTGCCTTGCCGTGTATTGCCTAGCCGTGCGTTGCCGTGCCTTAGCCTTGTTTCCCCTTGCCGTGCCGTTCCTTCCGTTACCCTTGCCTTGCCTTGCTTTCCCTTGCCTTTCTTGCCTTCCGTTACTCTTTGCTTGCCTCCCGTGCATTGCCTAGCCTTGCGTTGTCGTGCCTTAGCCTTGCCTCGCGTAACGGTGCCTTGCCTTGCGTTACCCTTTCCTTTCCTTGCCGTGCATTGGCTAGCCCTGCGTTGTCGTGCCTTAGCCTTGTTTCCCCTTACCGTACCGTTCCTTCCGTTACCGTTGCCTTCCCCTGCTTTCCCTTGCGTTCCTTGCCTTCCGTTACTCTTTGCTTGCCTTCCGTTTATTGCCTAGCCTTGCGTTGTCGTGCCTTAGCCTTGCCGCGCCTCACCGTGCCTTGCCTTGCGTTACCCTTTCCTTGCCTTGCCGTGCATTGCCTAGCCTTGCGTTGTCGTGCCTTAGCCTTGCCTCGCCTGACCGTGCCTTGCCTTGCGTTACCCTTTCCTTGCCTTGCCGTGCATTGCCTAGCCGTGCGTTGTCCTGCATCAGCCTTGCCCTGCCTCACCGTGCCTTGCCTTGCGTTACCCTTTCCTTGCCTTGCCGTGCATTGCCCAGCGGTGCGTTGCCGTGCCTTAGCCTTGTTTCCCCTTGCCGTGCCGTTCCTTCCGTTACCCTTGCCTTGCCTTGCTTTCCCTTGCCTTCCTTGCCTTCCGTTACTCTTTGCTTGCCTTCCGTGCATTGCCTAGCCTTGCGTTTTCGTGCCTTAGCCTTGCCTCGCGTAACGGTGCCTTGCCTTGCGTTACCCTTTCCTTTCCTTGCCGTGCATTGGCTAACCCTGCATTGTCGTGCCTTAGCCTTGTTTCCCCTTACCGTGCCGTTCCTTCCGTTACCCTTGCCTTTCCCTGCTTTCCCTTGCCTTCCTTGCCTTCCGTTACTCTTTGCTTGCCTTCCGTTTATTGCCTAGCCTTGCGATGTCGTGCCTTAGCCTTGCCGCGCCTTACCTTGCCTTGCCTTGCGTTACCCTTTCCTTGCCTTGCCGTGCATTGCCTAGCCTTGCGTTGTCGTACCTTAGCCTTGCCTCGCCTGACCGTGCCTTGCCTTGCGTTACCCTTTCCTTGCCTTGCCGTGCATTGCCTAGCCGTGCGTTGCCGTGCCTTAGCCTTGTTTCCCCTTGCCGTGCCGTTCCTTCCTTTACCCTTGCCTTGCCTTGCTTTCCCTTCCCTTCCTTGCCTTCCGTTACTCTTTGCTTGCCTTCCGTGCATTGCCTAGCCTTGCGTTGTCGTGCATTCGCCTTCCTCCCCAAACCGTGCCTTGCCTTGCGTTACCCTTTCCTTGCCTTGCCCTGCATTGCCTAGCCCTGTGTTGTCGTGCCTTAGCCTTGTTTCCCCTTACCGTGCCGTTCCTTTCGTTACACTTGCCTTCCCCTGCTTTCCCTTGCCTTCCTTGCCTTCCGTAACTCTTTGCTTGCCTTCCGTGCATTGCCTAGCCTTGCGTTGTCGTGCCTTAGCCTTGCCTCGCCTGACCGTGCCTTGCCTTGAGTTACCCTTTCCTTCCCTTGCCGTGCATAGCCTAGCCGTGCGTTGTCGTGCATTTGCCTTGTCTTGCCTCACCGTGCTTTGCCTTGCGTTACCCTTTCCTTGCCTTGCCGTGCATTGCCTAGCCGTGCATTGTTTTGCCTTGTCTTGCCTCACCGTGCTTTGCCTTGCGTTACCCTTTCCTTGCCTTGCCGTGCATTGCCTAGCCCTGCATTGTTTTGCCTTAGCTTTGTTTCCCCTTACCGTGCCGTTCCTTTCGTTGCCCTTGCCTTCCCTTGCTTTCCCTTGACTTCCTTGCCTTCCGTTACTCTTTGCTTGCCTTCCGTTCATTGCCTAGCCTTGCGTTGTCGTGCCTTAGCCTTGCCTCGCCTGACCGTGCCTTGCCTTGCGTTACCCTTTCCTTGCCTTGCCGTGCATTGCCTAGCCATGCGTTGTCGTGCATTTGCCTTGCCTTGCCTCACGGTGCCTTGCCTTGCGTTACCCTTTCCATGCCTCGCCGTGCATTGCCTAGCCGTGCGTTGTCGTGCATTAGCCTTGTCTTGCCTTACCGTGCCTTGCCTTGCGTTACCCTTTCCTTGCCTGGCCGTGCATTGCCTAGCCGTGCGTTGCCGTGCCTTAGCCTTGTTTCCCCTTGCCGTGCCGTTCCTTCCGTTACCCTAGCCTTGCCTTGCTTTCCCTTGCCTTCCTTGCCTTCCGTTACTCTTTGCTTGCCTTCCGTGCATTGCCTAGCCTTCCGTTGTCGTGCCTTAGCCTTGCCTCGCGTAACGGTGCCTTGCCTTGCGTTACCCTTTCCTTTCCTTGCCGTGCATTGGCTAGCCCTGCGTTGTCGTGCCTTAGCCTTGTTTCCCCTTACCGTGCCGTTCCTTCCGTTACCCTTGCCTTCCCCTGCTTTCCCTTGCCTTCCTTGCCTTCCGTTACTCTTTGCTTGCCTTCCGTTTATTGCCTAGCCTTGCGTTGTCGTGCCTTAGCCTTGCCGCGCCTTACCGTGCCTTGCCTTGCGTTACCCTTTCCTTGCCTTGCCGTGCATTGCCTAGCCTTGCGTTGTCGTGCCTTAGCCTTGCCTCGCCTGACCGTGCCTTGCCTTGCGTTACCCTTTCCTTGCCTTGCCGTGCATTGCCTAGCCGTGCGTTGTCGTGCATCAGCCTTGCCTTGCTTCACCGTTCCTTGCCTTGCGTTACCCTTTCGTTGCCTGGCCGTGCATTGCCTAGCCGTGCGTTGTCGTGCATTAGCCTTGTCTTGCCTTACCGTGCCTTGCCTTGCGTTACCCTTTCCTTGCCTGGCCGTGCATTGCGTAGCCGTGCGTTGCCGTTCCTTAGCCTTGTTTCCCCTTGCCGTGCCTTGCCTTTTGTTACACTTGCCTTGCCTTGCTTTGCCTTGCCTTCCTTTCCTTCCGTTACTCTTTCCTTGCCTAGCCGTGCACTGCCTAGCCTTGCGTTGTCGTGCATTAGCTTTGCCTCCCCAAACCGTGCCTTGCCTTGCGTTACCATTTCCTTGCCTTGCCCTGCATTGCCTAGCCCTGTGTTGTCGTGCCTTAGTCTTGTTTGCCCTTACCGTGCCGTTCCTTCCGTTACCCTTGCCTTTCCCTGCTTTCCCTAGCCTTCCTTGCCTTCCGTTCCTCTTTGCTTGCCTTCCCTGCATTGCCTAGCCTTGCGTTGTCGTGCCTTAGCCTTGCCTCGCCTGACCGTTCCTTGCCTTGCGTTACCCTTTCCTTGCCTTGCCGTGAATTGCCTAGCCGTGCGTTGTCGTGCATAAGCCTTGCCTTGCCTCACCGTGCCTTGCCTTGCGTTACCCTTAACTTGCCTTGCTTTCCCTTCCTTTCATTGCCTTCCGTTACTCTTTGCTTTCCTTCCGTGCATTGCCTAGCCTTGCGTTTTCGTGCCTTAGCCTTGCCTCGCCTGACAGTGCCTTGCCTTGCGTTACCCTTTCCTTGCCTTGCCGTGCATTGCCTAGCCGTGCGTTGCCGTGCCTTAGCCTTGTTTCCCCTTGCCGTGCCGTTCCTTCCGTTACCCTTGCCTTGCCTTGCTTTCCCTTGCCTTCCTTGCCTTCCGTTACTCTTTGCTTGCCTTCCGTGCATTGCCTAGCCTTGCGTTGTCGTGCCCTAGCCTTGCCTCGCGTAACGGTGCCTTGCCTTGCGTTACCCTTTCCTTTCCTTGCCGTGCATTGCCTAGCCGTGCGTTGTCGTGCATCAGCCTTGCCTTGCCTCACCGTGCCTTGCCTTGCGTTACCCTTTCCTTGCCTTCCGTGCATTGCCTAGCCTTGCGTTGTCGTGCCTTAGCCTTGCCTCGCGTAACGGTGCCTTGCCTTGCGTTACCCTTTCCTTTCCTTGCCGTGAATTGCCTAGCCGTGCGTTGTCGTGCATCAGCCTTGCCTTGCCTCACCGTGCCTTGCCTTGCGTTACCCTTACCTTGCCTTGCTTTCCCTTCCTTTCATTGCCTTCCGTTACTCTTTGCTTTCCTTCCGTGCATTGCCTAACCTTGCGTTGTCGTGCCTTAGCCTTGCCTCGCCTGACAGTGCCTTGCCTTGCGTTACCCTTTCCTTGCCTTGCCGTGCATTGCCTAGCCGTGCGTTGCCGTGCCTTAGCCTTGTTTCCCCTTGCCGTGCCGTTCCTTCCGTTCCCCTTGCCTTGCCTTGCTTTCCCTTGCCTTCCTTGCCTTCCGTTACTCTTTGCTTGCCTTCCGTGCATTGCCTAGCCTTGCGTTGTCGTGCCTTAGCCTTGCCTTCCCTGACCGTGCCTTGCCTTGCGTTACCCTTTCCTTTCCTTGCCGTGCATTGCCTAGCCGTGCGTTGTCGTGCATCAGCCTTGCCTTGCCTCACCGTGCCTTGCCTTGCGTTACCCTTTCCTTGCCTTGCCGTGCATTGCCTAGCCGTGCGTTGCCGTGCCTTAGCCTTGTTTCCCCTTGCCGTGCCGTTCCTTCTGTTACCCTTGCCTTGCCTTGCTTTCCCTTGCCTTCCTTGCCTTCCGTTACTCTTTGCTTGCCTTCCGTGCATTGCCTAGCCTTGCGTTGTCGTGCATTCGCCTTCCTCCCCAAACCGTGCCTTGCCTTGCGTTACCCTTTCCTTGCCTTGCCCTGCATTGCCTAGCCCTGTGTTGTCGTGCCTTAGCCTTGTTTCCCCTTACCGTGCCGTTCCTTTCGTTACCCTTGCCTTCCCCTGCTTTCCCTTGCCTTCCTTGCCTTCCGTTACTCTTTGCTTGCCTTCCGTGCATTGCCTAGCCTTGCGTTGTCGTGCCTTAGCCTTGCCTCGCCTGACCGTGCCTTGCCTTGAGTTACCCTTTCCTTGCCTTGCCGTGCATTGCCTAGCCGTGCGTTGTCGTGCATTTGCCTTGTCTTGCCTCACCGTGCTTTGCCTTGCGTTACCCTTTCCTTGCCTTGCCGTGCATTGCCTAGCCCTGCATTGTCGTGCCTTAGCTTTGTTTCCCCTTACCGTGCCGTTCCTTTCGTTGCCCTTGCCTTCCCTTGCTTTCCCTTGCCTTCCTTGCCTTCCGTTACTCTTTGCTTGCCTTCCGTTCATTGCCTAGCCTTGCGTTGTCGTGCCTTAGCCTTGCCTCGCCTGACCGTGCCTTGCCTTGAGTTACCCTTTCCTTGCCTTGCCGTGCATTGCCTAGCCGTGCGTTGTCTTGCATTTGCCTTGTCTTGCCTCACGGTGCTTTGCCTCGCGTTACCCTTTCCTTGCCTTGCCGTGCATTGCCTAGCCCTGCATTGTCTTGCCTTAGCTTTGTTTCCCCTTACCGTGCCGTTCCTTTCGTTGCCCTTGCCTTCCCTTGCTTTCCCTTGCCTTCCTTGACTTCCGTTACTCTTTGCTTGCCTTCCGTTCATTGTCTAGCCTTGCATTGTCGTGCCTTAGCCTTGCCTCGCCTGACCGTGCCTTGCCTTGCGTTACCCTTTCCTTGCCTTGCCGTGCATTGCCTAGCCGTGCGTTGTCGTGCATTTGCCTTGCCTTGCCTCACGGTGCCTTGCCTTGCGTTACCCTTTCCTTGCCTCGCCGTGCATTGCCTAGCCGTGCGTTGTCGTGCATTAGCCTTGTCTTGCCTTACCGTGCCTTGCCTTGCGTTACCCTTTCCTTGCCTGGCCGTGCATTGCCTAGCCGTGCGTTGCCGTGCCTTAGCCTTGTTTCCCCTTGCCGTGCCGTTCCTTCCGTTACGCTAGCCTTGCCTTGCTTTCCCTTGCCTTCCTTGCCTTCCGTTACTCTTTGCTTGCCTTCCGTGCATTGCCTAGCCTTGCGTTGTCGTGCCTTAGCCTTGCCTCGCGTAACGGTGCCTTGCCTTGCGTTACCCTTTCCTTTCCTTGCCGTGAATTGGCTAGCCCTGCGTTGTCGTGCCTTAGCCTTGTTTTCCCTTACCGTGCCGTTCCTTCCGTTACCCTTGCCTTCCCCTGCTTTCCCTTGCCTTCCTTGCCTTCCGTTACTCTTTGCTTGCCTTCCGTTTATTGCCTAGCCTTGCGTTGTCGTGCCTTAGCCTTGCCGCGCCTTACCGTGCCTTGCCTTGCGTTAACCTTTCCTTGCCTTGCCGTGCATTGCCTAGCCTTGCGTTGTCGTGCCTTAGCCTTGCCTCGCCTGACCGTGCCTTGCCTTGCGTTACCCTTTCCTTGCCTTGCCGTGCATTGCCTAGCCGTGCGTTGTCGTGCATCAGCCTTGCCTTGCTTCACCGTGCCTTGCCTTGCGTTACCCTTTCCTTGCCTTGCCGTGCATTGCCTAGCCCTGTGTTGTCGTGCCTTAGCCTTGTTTCCCCTTACCGTGCCGTTCCTTTCGTTACCCTTGCCTTCCCCTGCTTTCCCTTGCCTTCCTTGCCTTCCGTTACTCGTTGCTTGCCTTCCGTTTACTGCCTAGCCTTGCGTTGTCGTGGCCTTAGCCTTGCCGCGCCTTACCGTGCCTTGCCTTCCGTTACCCTTTCCTTGCCTTGCCGTGCATTGCCTAGCCTTGCGTTTTGCCTTAGCCTTGCCTCGCCTTGCCGTGCCTTGCCTTACCTTAGCCTTTCCTTGCCTTGCCGTGCATTGCCTAGCCGTGCGTTGTCGTGCATTTGCCTTGCCTTGCCTCACGGTGCCTTGCCTTGCGTTACCCTTTCCTTGCCTCGCCGTGCATTGCCTAGCCGTGCGTTGTCGTGCATTAGCCTTGTCTTGCCTTACCGTGCCTTGCCTTGCGTTACCCTTTCCTTGCCTGGCCGTGCATTGCGTAGCCGTGCGTTGCCGTTCCTTAGCCTTGTTTCCCCTTGCCGTGCCTTGCCTTTTGTTACGCTTGCCTTGCCTTGCTTTGCCTTGCCTTCCTTTCCTTCCGTTACTCTTTCCTTGCCTAGCCGTGCACTGCCTAGCCTTGCGTTGTCGTGCATTAGCTTTGCCTCCCCAAACCGTGCCTTGCCTTGCGTTACCATTTCCTTGCCTTGCCCTGCATTGCCTAGCCCTGTGTTGTCGTGCCTTAGTCTTGTTTGCCCTTACCGTGCCGTTCCTTCCGTTACCCTTGCCTTTCCCTGCTTTCCCTAGCCTTCCTTGCCTTCCGTTCCTCTTTGCTTGCCTTCCGTGCATTGCCTAGCCTTGCGTTGTCGTGCCTTAGCCTTGCCTCGCCTGACCGTGCCTTGCCTTGCGTTACCCTTTCCTTGCCTTGCCGTGAATTGCCTAGCCGTGCGTTGTCGTGCATCAGCCTTGCCTTGCCTCACCGTGCCTTGCCTTGCGTTACCCTTACCTTGCCTTGCTTTCCCTTCCTTTCATTGCCTTCCGTTACTCTTTGCTTTCCTTCCGTGCATTGCCTAGCCTTGCGTTCTCGTGCCTTAGCCTTGCCTTGCCTCACCGTGCCTTGCCTTGCGTTACCCTTTCCTTGCCTTGCCGTGCATTGCCTAGCCGTGCGTTGCCGTGCCTTAGCCTTGTTTCCCCTTGCCGTGCCGTTCCTTCCGTTACCCTTGCCTTGCCTTGCTTTCCCTTGCCTTCCTTGCCTTCCGTTACTCTTTGCTTGCCTTCCGTGCATTGCCTAGCCTTGCGTTGTCGTGCCCTAGCCTTGCCTCGCGTAACGGTGCCTTGCCTTGCGTTACCCTTTCCTTTCCTTGCCGTGCATTGCCTAACCGTGCGTTGTCGTGCATCAGTCTTGCCTTGCATCACCGTGCCTTGCCTTGCGTTACCCTTTCCTTGCCTTGCCGTGCATTGCCTAGCCGTGCGTTCACGTGCCTTAGCCTTGTTTCCCCTTGCCGTGCCGTTCTTTCTGTTACCCTTGCCTTGCCTTGCTTTCTCTTGCCTTCCTTGCCTTCCGTTACTCTTTGCTTGCCTTCCGTGCATTGCCTAGCCTTGCGTTGTCGTGCATTCGCCTTCCTCCCCAAACCGTGCCTTGCCTTGCGTTACCCTTTCCTTGCCTTGCCCTGCATTGCCTAGCCCTGTGTTGTCGTGCCTTAGCCTTGTTTCCCCTTACCGTGCCGTTCCTTTCGTTACCCTTGCCTTCCCCTGCTTTCCCTTGCCTACCTTGCCTTCCGTTACTCTTTGCTTGCCTTCCGTGCATTGCCTAGCCTTGCGTTGTCGTGCCTTAGCCTTGCCTCGCCTGACCGTGCCTTGCCTTGAGTTACCCTTTCCTTGCCTTGCCGTGCATTGCCTAGCCGTGCGTTGCCGTGCATTTGCCTTGTCTTGCCTCACCGTGCTTTGCCTTGCGTTACCCTTTCCTTGCCTTGCCGTGCATTGCCTAGCCCTGCATTGTCGTGCCTTAGCTTTGTTTCCCCTTACCGTGCCGTTCCTTTCGTTGCCCTTGCCTTCCCTTGCTTTCCCTTGCCTTCCTTGCCTTCCGTTACTCTTTGCTTGCCTTCCGTTCATTGCCTAGCCTTGCGTTGTCGTGCCTTAGCCTTTCCTCGCCTGACCGTGCTTTGCCTTGCGTTACCCTTTCCTTGCCTTGCCGTGCATTGCCTAGCCGTGCGTTGTCGTGCATTTGCCTTGCCTTGCCTCACCGTGCCTTGCCTTGCGTTACCCTTTCCTTGCCTGGCCGTGCATTGCCTAGCCGTGCGTTGTCGTGCATTAGCCTTGTCTTGCCTTACCGTGCCTTGCCTTGCGTTACCCTTTCCTTGCCTGGCCGTGCATTGCGTAGCCGTGCGTTGCCGTTCCTTAGCCTTGTTTCCCCTTGCCGTGCCTTGCCTTTTGTTACACTTGCCTTGCCTTGCTTTGCCTTGCCTTCCTTTCCTTCCGTTACTCTTTCCTTGCCTAGCCGTGCACTGCCTAGCCTTGCGTTGTCGTGCATTAGCTTTGCCTCCCCAAACCGTGCCTTGCCTTGAGTTACCATTTCCTTGCCTTGCCCTGCATTGCCTAGCCCTGTGTTGTCGTGCCTTAGTCTTGTTTGCCCTTACCGTGCCGTTCCTTCCGTTACCCTTGCCTTTCCCTGCTTTCCCTAGGCTTCCTTGCCTTCCGTTCCTCTTTGCTTGCCTTCCGTACATTGCCTAGCCTTGCGTTGTCGTGCCTTAGCCTTGCCTCGCCTGACCGTGCCTTGCCTTGCGTTACCCTTTCCTTGCCTGGCCGTGCATTGCCTAGCCGTGCATTGTCGTGCATCAGCCTTGCCTTGCCTCACCGTGCCTTGCATTGCGTTACCCTTACCTTGCTTTGCTTTCCCTTACTTTCATTGCCTTCCGTTACTCTTTGCTTTCCATCCGTGCATTGCCTAGCCTTGCGTTGTCGTGCCTTAGCCTTGCCTCGCCTGACAGTGCCTTGCCTTGCGTTACCCTTTCCTTGCCTTGCCGTGTATTGCCTAGCCGTGCGTTGCCGTGCCTTAGCCTTGTTTCCCCTTGCCGTGCCGTTCCTTCCGTTACCCTTGCCTTGCCTTGCTTTCCCTTGCCTTCCTTGCCTTCCGTTACTCTTTGCTTGCCTTCCGTGCATTGCCTAGCCTTGCGTTGTCGTGCCTTAGCCTTGCCTCGCGTAACGGTGCCTTGCCTTGCGTTACCCTTTCCTTTCCTTGCCGTGCATTGGCTAGCCCTGCGTTGTCGTGCCTTAGCCTTGTTTCCCCTTACCGTGCCGTTCCTTCCGTTACCCTTGCCTTCCCCTGCTTTCCCTTGCCTTCCTTGCCTTCCGTTACTCTTTCCTTGCCTTCCGTTTATTGCCTAGCCTTGCGTTGTCGTGCCTTAGCCTTGCCGCGCCTTACCGTGCCTTCCCTTGCGTTACCCTTTCCTTGCCTTGCCGTGCATTGCCTAGCCTTGCGTTGTCGTGCCTTAGCCTTGCCTCGCCTGACCGTGCCTTGCCTTGCGTTACCCTTTCCTTGCCTTGCCGTGCATTGCCTAGCCGTGCGTTGCCGTGCCTTAACCTTGTTTGCCCTTGCCGTGCCGTTCCTTCTGTTACCCTTGCCTTGCCTTGCTTTCCCTTGCCTTCCTTGCCTTCCGTTACTCTTTGCTTGCCTTCCGTGCATTGCCTAGCCTTGCGATGTCGTGCATTCGCCTTCCTCCCCAAACCGTGCCTTGCCTTGCGTTACCCTTTCCTTGCCTTGCCCTGCATTGCCTAGCCCTGTGTTGTCGTGCCTTAGCCTTGTTTCCCCTTACCGTGCCGTTCCTTTCGTTACCCTTGCCTTCCCCTGCTTTCCCTTGCCTTCCTTGCCTTCCGTTACTCTTTGCTTGCCTTCCGTGCATTGCCTATCCTTGCGTTGTCGTGCCTTAGCCTTGCCTCGCCTGACCGTGCCTTGCCTTGTGTTACCCTTTCCTTGCCTTGCCGTGCATTGCCTAGCCGTGCGTTGTCGTGCATTTGCCTTGTCTTGCCTCACCGTGCTTTGCCTTGCGTTACCCTTTCCTTGCCTTGCCGTGCATTGCCTAGCCCTGCATTGTCGTGCCTTAGCTTTGTTTCCCCTTACCGTGCCGTTCCTTTCGTTGCCCTTGCCTTCCCTTGCTTTCCCTTGCCTTCCTTGCCTTCCGTTACTCTTTGCTTGCCTTCCTTTCATTGCCTAGCCTTGCGTTGTCGTGCCTTAGCCTTGCCTCGCCTGACCGTGCCTTGCCTTGCGTTACCCTTTCCTTGCCTTGCCGTGCATTGCCTAGCCGTGCGTTGTCGTGCATTTGCCTTGCCTTGCCTCACCGTGCCTTGCCTTGCGTTACCCTTTCCTTGCCTGGCCGTGCATTGCCTAGCCGTGCGTTGTCGTGCATTAGCCTTGTCTTGCCTTACCGTGCCTTGCCTTGCGTTACCCTTTCCTTGCCTGGCCGTGCATTGCGTAGCCGTGCGTTGCCGTTCCTTAGCCTTGTTTCCCCTTGCCGTGCCTTGCCTTTTGTTACACTTGCCTTGCCTTGCTTTGCCTTGCCTTCCTTTCCTTCCGTTACTCTTTCCTTGCCTAGCCGTGCACTGCCTAGCCTTGCGTTGTCGTGCATTAGGTTTGCCTCCCCAAACCGTGCCTTGCCTTGCGTTACCATTTCCTTGCCTTGCCCTGCATTGCCTAGCCCTGTGTTGTCGTGCCTTAGTCTTCTTTGCCCTTACCGTGCCGTTCCTTCCGTTACCTTTGCCTTTCCCTGCTTTCCCTAGCCTTCCTTGCCTTCCGTTCCTCTTTGCTTGCCTTCCGTGCATTGCCTAGCCTTGCGTTGTCGTGCCTTAGCCTTGCCTCGCCTGACCGTGCCTTTCCTTGCGTTACCCTTTCCTTGCCTTGCCGTGAATTGCCTAGCCGTGCGTTGTCGTGCATCAGCCTTGCCTTGCCTCACCGTGCCTTGCCTTGCGTTACCCTTACCTTGCCTTGCTTTCCCTTCCTTTCATTGCCTTCCGTTACTCTTTGCTTTCCTTCCGTGCATTTCCTAGCCTTGCGTTGTCGTGCCTTAGCCTTGCCTCGCCTGACAGTGCCTTGCCTTGCGTTACCCTTTCCTTGCCTTGGCGTGCATTGCCTAGCCGTGCGTTGCCGTGCCTTAGCCTTGTTTCCCCTTGCCGTGCCGTTCCTTCCGTTACCCTTGCCTTGCCTTGCTTTCCCTTGCCTTCCTTTCCTTCCGTTACTCTTTGCTTGCCTTCCGTGCATTGCCTAGCCTTGCGTTGTCGTGCCTTAGCCTTGCCTCGCGTAACGGGGCCTTGCCTTGCGTTACCTTTTCCTTTCCTTGCCGTGCATTGGCTAGCCCTGCGTTGTCGTGCCTTAGCCTTGTTTCCCCTTACCGTGCCGTTCCTTCCGTTACCCTTGCGTTCCCCTGCTTTCCCTGGCCTTCCTTGCCTTCCGTTACTCTTTGCTTGCCTTCCGTTTATTGCCTAGCCTTGCGTTGTCGTGCCTTAGCCTTGCCGCGCCTTACCGTGCCTTGCCTTGCGTTACCCTTTCCTTGCCTTGCCGTGCATTGCCTAGCCTTGCGTTGTCGTGCCTTAGCCTTGCCTCGCCTGACCGTGCCTTGCCTTGCGTTACCCTTTCCTTGCCTTGCCGTGCATTGCCTAGCCGTGCGTTGTCGTGCATCAGCCTTGCCTTGCCTCACCGTGCCTTGCCTTGCGTTACCCTTTCCTTGCCTTTCCGTTCATTGCCTAGCCGTGCGTTGCCGTGCCTTAGCCTTGTTTCCCCTTGCCGTGCCGTTCCTTCTGTTACCCTTGCCTTGCCTTGCTTTCCCTTGCCTTCCTTGCCTTCCGTTACAGTTTGCTTGCCTTCCGTGCATTGCCTAGCCTTGCGTTGTCGTGCATTCGCCTTCCTCACCAAACCGTGCCTTGCCTTGCGTTACCCTTTCCTTGCCTTGCCCTGCATTGCCTAGCCCTGTGTTGTCGTGCCTTAGCCTTGTTTCCCCTTACCGTGCCGTTCCTTTCGTTACCCTTGCCTTCCCCTGCTTTCCCTTGCCTTCCTTGCCTTCCGTTACTCTTTGCTTGCCTTCCGTGCATTGCCTAGCCTTGCGTTGTCGTGCCTTAGCCTTGTTTCCCCTCGCCTGACCGTGCCTTGCCTTGCGTTACCCTTTCCTTGCCTTGCCGTGCATTGCCTAGCCGTGCGTTGTCGTGCATTTGCTTTGTCTTGCCTCACCGTGCTTTGCCTTGCGTTACCCTTTCCTTGCCTTGCCGTGCATTGCCTAGCCCTGCATTGTCGTGCCTTAGCTTTGTTTCCCCTTACCGTGCCGTTCCTTTCGTTACCCTTGCCTTCCCTTGCTTTCCCTTGCCTTCCTTGCCTTCCGTTACTCTTTGCTTGCCTTCCGTTCATTGCCTAGCCTTGCGTTGTCGTGCCTTAGCCTTGCCTCGCGTAACGGTGCCTTGCCTTGCGTTACTCTTTCCTTTCCTTGCCGTGCATTGGCTAGCCCTGCGTTGTCGTGCCTTAGCCTTGCCTCGCGTAACGGTGCCTTGCCTTGCGTTACCCTTTCCTTTCCTTGCCGTGCATTGGCTAGCCCTGCGTTGTCGTGCCTTAGCCTTGTTTCCCCTTACCGTGCCGTTCCTTCCGTTACCCTTGCCTTCCCCTGCTTTCCCTTGCCTTCCTTGCCTTCCGTTACTCTTTGCTTGCCTTCCGTTTATTGCCTAGCCTTGCGTTGTCGTGCCTTAGCCTTGCCGCGCCTTACCGTGCCTTGCCTTGCGTTACCCTTTCCTTGCCTTGCCGTGCGTTGCGTAGCCTTGCGTTGTCGTGCCTTAGCCTTGCCGCGCCTTACCGTGCCTTGCCTTGCGTTACCCTTTCCTTGCCTTGCCGGGCATTGCCTAGCCGTGCGTTGTCGTGCATTTGCCTTGTCTTGCCTCACCGTGCTTTGCCTTGCGTTACCCTTTCCTTGCCTTGCCGTGCATTGCCTAGCCCTGCATTGTCGTGCCTTAGCTTTGTTTCCCCTTACCGTGCCGTTCCTTTCGTTACCCTTGCCTTCCCTTGCTTTCCCTTGCCTTCCTTGCCTTCCGTTACTCTTTGCTTGCCTTCCGTTCATTGCCTAGCCTTGCGTTGTCGTGCCTTAGCCTTGCCTCGCCTGACCGTGCCTTGCCTTGCGTTACCCTTTCCTTGCCTTGCCGTGCATTGCCTAGCCGTGCGTTGTCGTGCATTTGCCTTGCCTTGCCTCACCGTGCCTTGCCTTGCGTTACCCTTTCCTTGCCTGGCCGTGCATTGCCTAGCCGCGCATTGTCGTGCATTAGCCTTGTCTTGCCTTACCGTGCCTTGCCTTGCGTTACCCTTTCCTTGCCTGGCCGTGCATTGCGTAGCCGTGCGTTGCCGTTCCTTAGCCTTGTTTCCCGTTGCCGTGCCTTGCCTTTTGTTACACTTGCCTTGCCTTGCTTTGCCTTGCCTTCCTTTCCTTCCGTTACTCTTTCCTTGCCTAGCCGTGCACTGCCTAGCCTTGCGTTGTCGTGCCTTAGCCCTCTTTCCCCTTACCGTGCCGTTCCTTTCGTTACCCTTGCCTTCCCCTGCTTTCCCTTGCCTTCCTTGCCTTCCGTTACTCTTTCCTTGCCTAGCCGTGCACTGCCTTGCCTTGCGTTACCCTTTCCTTGCCTTGGCGTGAATTGCCTAGCCGTGCGTTGTCGTGCATCAGCCTTGCCTTGCCTCACCGTGCCTTGCCTTGCGTTACCCTTACCTTGCCTTGCTTTCCCTTCCTTTCATTGCCTTCCGTTACTCTTTGCTTTCCTTCCGTGCATTGCCTAGCCTTGCGTTGTCGTGCCTTAGCCTTGCCTCGCCTGACAGTGCCTTGCCTTGCGTTACCCTTTCCTTGCCTTGCCGTGCATTGCCTAGCCGTGCGTTTCCGTGCCTTAGCCTTGTTTCCCCTTGCCGTGCCGTTCCTTCCGTTACCCTTGCCTTGCCTTGCTTTCCCTTGCCTTCCTTGCCTTCCGTTACTCTTTGCTTGCCTTCCGTGCATTGCCTAGCCTTGCGTTGTCGTGCCCTAGCCTTGCCTCGCGTAACGGTGCCTTGCCTTGCGTTACCCTTTCCTTTCCTTGCCGTGCATTGGCTAGCCCTGCGTTGTCGTGCCTTAGCCTTGTTTCCCCTTACCGTGCCTTCCTTCCGTTACCCTTGCCTTCCCCTGCTTTCCCTTGCCTTCCTTGCCTTCCGTTACTCTTTGCTTGCCTTCCGTTTATTGCCTAGCCTTGCGTTGTCGTGCCTTAGCCTTGCCTCGCCTGACCGTGCCTTGCCTTGCGTTACCCTTTCCATGCCTTGCCGTGCATTGCCTAGCCTTGCGTTGTCGTGCCTTAGCCTTGCCTCGCCTGACCGTGCCTTGCCTTGCGTTACCCTTTCCTTGCCTTGCCGTGCATTGCCTAGCCGTGCGTTGTCGTGCATTAGCCTTGCCTTGCCTCACCGTGCCTTGCCTTGCGTTAGCCTTTCCTTGCCTTGCCGTGCATTGCCTAGCCGTGCGTTGTCGTGCCTTAGCCTTGTTTCCCCTTGCCGTGCCGTGCCTTCTGTTACCCTTGCCTTGCCTTGCTTTCCCTTGCCTTCCTTGCCTTCCGTTACTCTTTGCTTGCCTTCCGTGCATTGCCTAGCCTTGCGATGTCGTGCATTCGCCTTCCTCCCCAAACCGTGCCTTGCCTTGCGTTACCCTTTCCTTGCCTTGCCGTGCATTGCCTAGCCGTGCGTTGTCGTGCATTTGCCTTGTCTTGCCTCACCGTGCTTTGCCTTGCGTTACCCTTTCCTTGCATTACCGTGCATTGCCTGGCCCTGCATTGTCGTGCCTTAGCTTTGTTTCCCCTTACCGTGCCGTTCCTTTCGTTGCCCTTGCCTTCCCTTGCTTTCCCTTGCCTTCCTTGCCTTCCGTTACTCTTTGCTTGCCTTCCGTTCATTGCCTAGCCTTGCGTTGTCGTGCCTTAGCCTTGCCTCGCCTGACCGTGCCTTGCCTTGCGTTACCCTTTCCTTGCCTTGCCGTGCATTGCCTAGCCGTGCGTTGTCGTGCATTTGCCTTGCCTTGCCTCACCGTGCCTTGCCTTGCGTTACCCTTTCCTTGCCTGGCCGTGCATTGCCTTGCCGTGCGTTGTCGTGCATTAGCCTTGTCTTGCCTTACCGTGCCTTGCCTTGCGTTACCCTTTCCTTGCCTGGCCGTGCATTGCGTAGCCGTGCGTTGCCGTTCCTTAGCCTTGTTTCCCCTTGCCGTGCCTTGCCTTTTGTTACACTTGCCTTGCCTTGCTTTGCCTTGCCTTCCTTTCCTTCCGTTACTCTTTCCTTGCCTAGCCGTGCACTGCCTAGCCTTGCGTTGTCGTGCATTAGCTTTGCCTCCCCAAACCGTGCCTTGCCTTGCGTTACCATTTCCTTGCCTTGCCCTGCATTGCCTAGCCCTGTGTTGTCGTGCCTTAGTCTTGTTTGCCCTTACCGTGCCGTTCCTTCCGTTACCTTTGCCTTGCCTTGCTTTCCCTTCCTTTCATTGACTTCCGTTACTCTTTGCTTTCCTTCCGTGCATTGCCTAGCCTTGCGTTGTCGTGCCTTAGCCTTGCCTCGCCTGACCGTGCCTTGCCTTGCGTTACCCTTTCCTTGCCTTGCCGTGCATTGCCTAGCCGTGCGTTGTCATGCATCAGCCTTGCCTTGCCTCACCGTGCCTTGCCTTGCGTTACCCTTACCTTGCCTTGCTTTCCCTTCCTTTCATTGCCTTCCGTTACTCTTTGCTTTCCTTCCGTGCATTGCCTAGCCTTGCGTTGTCGTGCCTTAGCCTTGCCTCGCGTAACGGTGCCTTGCCTTGCGTTACCTTTTCCTTTCCTTGCCGTGCATTGGCTAGCCCTGCCTTGTCGTTCCTTAGCCTTGTTTCCCCTTACCGTGCCGTTCCTTCCGTTACCCTTGCCTTCCCCTGCTTTCCCTTGCCTTCCTTGCCTTCCGTTACTCTTTGCTTGCCTTCCGTTTATTGCCTAGCCTTGCGTTGTCGTGCCTTAGCCTTGCCGCGCCTTACCGTGCCTTGCCTTGCGTTACCCTTTCCTTGCCTTGCCGTGCATTGCCTAGCCTTGCGTTGTCGTGCCTTAGCCTTGCCTCGCCTGACCGTGCCTTGCCTTGCGTTACCCTTTCCTTGCCTTGCCGTGCATTGCCTAGCCGTGCGTTGTCGTGCATCAGCCTTGCCTTGCCTCACCGTGCCTTGCCTTGCGTTACCCTTTCCTTGCCTTTCCGTTCATTGCCTAGCCGTGCGTTGCCGTGCCTTAGCCTTGTTTCCCCTTGCCGTGCCGTTCCTTCTGTTACCCTTGCCTTGCCTTGCTTTCCCTTGCCTTCCTTGCCTTCCGTTACTCTTTGCTTGCCTTCCGTGCATTGCCTAGCCTTGCGTTGTCGTGCATTCGCCTTCCTCCCCAAACCGTGCCTTGCCTTGCGTTACCCTTTCCTTTCCTTGCCCTGCATTGCCTAGCCCTGTGTTGTCGTGCCTTAGCCTTGTTTCCCCTTACCGTACTGTTCCTTTCGTTACCCTTGCCTTCCCCTGCTTTCCCTTGCCTTCCTTGCCTTCCGTTACTCTTTGCTTGCCTTCCGTGCATTGCCTAGCCTTGCGTTTTCGTGCCTTAGCCTTGCCTCGCCTGACCGTGCCTTGCCTTGAGTTACCCTTTCCTTGCCTTGCCGTGCATTGCCTAGCCGTGCGTTGTCGTGCATTTGCCTTGTCTTGCCTCACCGTGCTTTGCCTTGCGTTACCCTTTCCTTGCCTTGCCGTGCATTGCCTAGCCCTGCATTGTCGTGCCTTAGCTTTGTTTCCCCTTACCGTGCCGTTCCTTTCGTTGCCCTTGCCTTCCCTTGCTTTCCCTTGCCTTCCTTGCCTTCCGTTACTCTTTGCTTGCCTTCCGTTCATTGCCTAGCCTTGCGTTGTCGTGCCTTAGCCTTGCCTCGCCTGACCGTGCCTTGCCTTGCGTTACCCTTTCCTTGCCTTGCCGTGCATTGGCTAGCCCTGCGTTGTCGTGCCTTAGCCTTGCCTCGCCTAACGGTGCCTTGCCTTGCGTTACCCTTTCCTTTCCTTGCCGTGCATTGGCTAGCCCTGCGTTGTCGTGCCTTAGCCTTGTTTCCCCTTACCGTGCCGTTCCTTCCGTTACCCTTGCCTTCCCCTGCTTTCCCTTGCCTTCCTTGCCTTCCGTTACTCTTTGCTTGCCTTCCGTTTATTGCCTAGCCTTGCGTTGTCGTGCCTTAGCCTTGCCGCGCCTTACCGTGCCTTGCCTTGCGTTACCCTTTCCTTGCCTTGCCGTGCATTGCCTAGCCTTGCGTTGTCGTGCCTTAGCCTTGCCGCGCCTTACCGTGCCTTGCCTTGCGTTACCCTTTCCTTGCCTTGCCGTGCATTGCCTAGCCGTGCGTTGTCGTGCATTTGCCTTGTCTTGCCTCACCGTGCTTTGCCTTGCGTTACCCTTTCCTTGCCTTGCCGGGCATTGCCTAGCCCTGCATTGTCGTGCCTTAGCTTTGTTTCCCCTTACCGTGCCGTTCCTTTCGTTGCCCTTGCCTTCCCTTGCTTTCCCTTGCCTTCCTTGCCTTCCGTTACTCTTTGCTTGCCTTCCGTTCATTGCCTAGCCTTGCGTTGTCGTGCCTTAGCCTTGCCTCGCCTGACCGTGCCTTGCCTTGCGTTACCCTTTCCTTGCCTTGCATTGCATTGCCTAGCCGTGCGTTGTCGTGCATCAGCCTTGCCTTGCCTCACCGTGCCTTGCCTTGCGTTACCCTTTCCTTGCCTGGCCGTGCATTGCCTAGCCGTGCATTGTCGTGCATTAGCCTTGTCTTGCCTTACCGTGCCTTGCATTGCGTTACCCTTTCCTTGCCTGGCCGTGCATTGCGTAGCCGTGCGTTGCCGTTCCTTAGCCTTGTTTCCCCTTGCCGTGCCTTGCCTTTTGTTAAACTTGCCTTGCCTTGCTTTGCCTTGCCTTCCTTTCCTTCCGTTACTCTTTCCTTGCCTAGCCGTGCACTGCCTAGCCTTGCGTTGTCGTGCATTAGCTTTGCCTCCCCAAACCGTGCCTTGCCTTGCGTTACCATTTCCTTGCCTTGCCCTGCATTGCCTAGCCCTGTGTTGTCGTGCCTTAGTCTTGTTTGCCCTTACCGTGCCGTTCCTTCCGTTACCCTTGCCTTTCCCTGCTTTCCCTAGCCTTCCTTGCCTTCCGTTCCTCTTTGCTTGCCTTCCGTGCATTGCCTAGCCTTGCGTTGTCGTGCCTTAGCCTTGCCTCGCCTGACAGTGCCTTGCCTTGCGTTACCCTTTCCTTGCCTTGCCGTGCATTGCCTAGCCGTGCGTTGCCGTGCCTTAGCCATGTTTCCCCTTGCCGTGCCGTTCCTTCCGTTACCCTTGCCTTGCCTTGCTTTCCCTTGCCTTCCTTGCCTTCCGTTACTCTTTGCTTGCCTTCCGTGCATTGCCTAGCCTTGCGTTGTCGTGCCTTAGCCTTGCCTCGCGTAACGGTGCCTTGCCTTGCGTTACCCTTTCCTTTCCTTGCCGTGCATTGGCTAGCCCTGCGTTGTCGTGCCTTAGCCTTGTTTCCCCTTACCGTGCCGTTCCTTCCGTTACCCTTGCCTTCCCCTGCTTTCCCTTGCCTTCCTTGCCTTCCGTTACTCTTTGCTTGCCTTCCGTTTATTGCCTAGCCTTGCGTTGTCGTGCCTTAGCCTTGCCGCGCCTTACCGTGCCTTGCCTTGCGTTACCCTTTCCTTGCCTTGCCGTGCATTGCCTAGCCTTGCGTTGTCGTGCCTTAGCCTTGCCTCGCCTGACCGTGCCTTGCCTTGCGTTACCCTTTCCTTGCCTTGCCGTGCATTGCCTAGCCGTGCGTTGTCGTGCATCAGCCTTGCCTTGCCTCACCGTGCCTTGCCTTGCGTTACCCTTTCCTTGCCTTGCCGTGCATTGCCTAGCCGTGCGTTGCCGTGCCTTAGCCTTGTTTGCCCTTACCGTGCCGTTCCTTCCGTTACCCTTGCCTTTCCCTGCTTTCTCTAGCCTTCCTTGCCTTCCGTTCCTCTTTGCTTGCCTTCCGTGCATTGCCTAGCCTTGCGTTGTCGTGCCTTAGCCTTGCCTCGCCTGACAGTGCCTTGCCTTGCGTTACCCTTTCCTTGCCTTGCCGTGCATTGCCTAGCCGTGCGTTGTCGTGCATCAGCCTTGCCTTGCCTCACCGTGCCTTGCCTTGCGTTACCCTTTCCTTGCCTTGCCGTGCATTGCCTAGCCGTGCGTTGCCGTGCCTTAGCCTTGTTTGCCCTTGCCGTGCCGTTCCTTCTGTTACCCTTGCCTTGCCTTGCTTTCCCTTGCCTTACTTGCCTTCCGTTACTCTTTGCTTGCCTTCAGTGCATTGCCTAGCCTTGCGTTGTCGTGCATTCGCCTTGCCTCCCCAAACCGTGCCTTGCCTTGCGTTACCCTTTCCTTGCCTTGCCGTGCATTGCCTAGCCCTGTGTTGTCGTGCCTTAGCCTTGTTTCCCCTTACCGTGCCGTTCCTTTCGTTACCCTTGCCTTCCCCTGCTTTCCCTTGCCTTCCTTGCCTTCCGTTACTCTTTGCTTGCCTTCCGTGCATTGCCTAGACTTGCGTTGTCGTGCCTTAGCCTTGCCTCGCCTGACCGTGCCTTGCCTTGAGTTACCCTTTCCTTGCCTTGCCGTGCATTGCCTAGCCGTGCGTTGTCGTGCATTTGCCTTGTCTTGCCTCACCGTGCTTTGCCTTGCGTTACCCTTTCCTTGCCTTGCCGTGCATTGCCAAGCCCTGCATTGTCGTGCCTTAGCTTTGTTTCCCCTTACCGTGCCGCTCCTTTCGTTGCCCTTGCCTTCCCTTGCTTTCCCTTGCCTTCCTTGCCTTCCGTTACTCTTTGCTTGCCTTCCGTTCATTGCCTAGCCTTGCGTTGTCGTGCCTTAGCCTTGCCTCGCCTGACCGTGCCTTGCCTTGCGTTACCCTTTCCTTGCCTTGCCGTGCATTGCCTAGCCGTGCGTTGTCGTGCATTTGCCTTGCCTTGCCTCACCTTGCCTTGCCTTGCGTTACCCTTTCCTTGCCTGGCCGTGCATTGCCTAGCCGTGCGTTGTCGTGCATTAGCCTTGTCTTGCCTTACCGTGCCTTGCCTTGCGTTACCCTTTCCTTGCCTGGCCGTGCATTGCGTAGCCGTGCGTTGCCGTTCCTTAGCCTTCTTTCCCCTTGCCGTGCCTTGCCTTTTGTTACACTTGCCTTGCCTTGCTTTGCCTTACCTTCCTTTCCTTCCGTTACTCTTTCCTTGCCTAGCCGTGCACTGCCTAGCCTTGCGTTGTCGTGCATTAGCTTTGCCTCCCCAAACCGTGCCTTGCCTTGCGTTACCATTTCCTTGCCTTGCCCTGCATTGCCTAGCCCTGTGTTGTCGTGCCTTAGTCTTGTTTGCCCTTACCGTGCCGTTCCTTCCGTTACCCTTGCCTTTCCCTGCTTTCCCTAGCCTTCCTTGCCTTCCGTTCCTCTTTGCTTGCCTTCCGTGCATTGCCTAGCCTTGCGTTGTCGTGCCTTAGCCTTGCCTCGCCTGACAGTGCCTTGCCTTGCGTTACCCTTTCCTTGCCTTGCCGTGCATTGCCTAGCCGTGCGTTGCCGTGCCTTAGCCTTGTTTCCCCTTGCCGTGCCGTTCCTTCCGTTACCCTTGCCTTGCCTTGCTTTCCCTTGCCTTCCTTGCCTTCCGTTACTCTTTGCTTGCCTTCCGTTTATTGCCTAGCCTTGCGTTGTCGTGCCTTAGACTTGCCGCGCCTTACCGTGCCTTGCCTTGCGTTACCCTTTCCTTGCCTTGCCGTGCATTGCCTAGCCTTGCGTTGTCGTGCCTTAGCCTTGCCTCGCCTGACCGTGCCTTGCCTTGCGTTACCCTTTCCTTGCCTTGCCGTGCATTGCCTAGCCGTGCGTTGTCGTGCCTTAGCCTTGATTCCCCTTGCCGTGCCGTTCCTTCCGTTACCCTTGCCTTGCCTTGCTTTCCCTTGCCTTCCTTGCCTTCCGTTACTCTTTGCTTGCCTTCCGTGCATTGCCTAGCCTTGCGTTGTCGTGCATTCGCCTTCCTCCCCAAACCGTGCCTTGCCTTGCGTTACCCTTTCCTTGCCTTGCCCTGCATTGCCTAGCCCTGTGTTGTCGTGCCTTAGCCTTGTTTCCCCTTACCGTGCCGTTCCTTCCGTTACCCTTGCCTTGCCTTGCTTTCCCTTGCCTTCCTTGCCTTCCGTTACTCTTTGCTTGCCTTCCGTGCATTGCCTAGCCTTGCGTTGTCGTGCCTTAGCCTTGCCTCGCCTGACCGTGCCTTGCCTTGAGTTACCCTTTCCTTGCCTTGCCGTGCATTGCCTAGCCGTGCGTTGTCGTGCATTTGCCTTGTCTTGCCTCACCGTGCTTTGCCTTGCGTTACCCTTTCCTTGCCTTGCCGTGAATTGCCTAGCCCTGCATTGTCGTGCCTTAGCTTTGTTTCCCCTTACCGTGCCGTTCCTTCCGTTGCCCTTGCCTTCCCTTGCTTTCCCTTGCCTTCCTTGCCTTCCGTTACTCTTTGCTTGCCTTCCGTTCATTGCCTAGCCTTGCGTTGTCGTGCCTTAGCCTTGCCTCGCCTGACCGTGCCTTGCCTTGCGTTACCCTTTCCTTGCCTTGCCGTGCATTGCCTAGCCGTGCGTTGTCGTGCATTTGCCTTGCCTTGCCTCCCCGTGCCTTGCCTTGCGTTACCCTTTCCTTGCCTGGCCGTGCATTGCCTAGCCGTGCATTGTCGTGCATTAGCCTTTTCTTGCCTTACCGTGCCTTGCCTTGCGTTACCCTTTCCTTGCCTGGCCGTGCATTGCGTAGCCGTGCGTTGCCGTTCCTTAGCCTTGTTTCCCCTTGCCGTGCCTTGCCTTTTGTTACACTTGCCTTGCCTTGCTTTGCCTTGCCTTCCTTTCCTTCCGTTACTCTTTCCTTGCCTAGCCGTGCACTGCCTAGCCTTGCGTTGTCGTGCATTAGCTTTGCCTCCCCAAACCGTGCCTTGCCTTGAGTTACCATTTCCTTGCCTTGCCCTGCATTGCCTAGCCCTGTGTTGTCGTGCCTTAGTCTTGTTTGCCCTTACCGTGCCGATCCTTCCGTTACCCTTGCCTTTCCCTGCTTTCCCTAGCCTTCCTTGCCTTCCGTTCCTCTTTGCTTGCCTTCCGTGCATTGCCTAGCCTTGCGTTGTCGTGCCTTAGCCTTGCCTCGCCTGACCGTGCCTTGCCTTGCGTTACCCTTCCTTGCCTGGCCGTGCATTGCCTAGCCGTGCATTGTTGTGCATCAGCCTTGCCTTGCCTCACCGTGCCTTGCCTTGCGTTACCCTTACCTTGCTTTGCTTTCCCTTCCTTTCATTGCCTTACGTTACTCTTTGCTTTCCTTCCGTGCATTGCCTAGCCTTGCGTTGTCGTGCCTTATCCTTGCCTCGCCTGACCGTGCCTTGCCTTGCGTTACCCTTTCCTTGCCTTGCCGTGTATTGCCTAGCCGTGCGTTGTCGTGCCTTAGCCTTGTTTCCCCTTGCCGTGCCGTTCCTTCCGTTACCCTTGCCTTGCCTTGCTTTCCCTTGCCTTCCTTGCCTTCCGTTACTCTTTGCTTGCCTTCCGTGCATTGCCTAGCCTTGCGTTGTAGTGCCTTAGCCTTGCCTCGCGTAACGGTGCCTTGCCTTGCGTTACCCTTTCCTTTCCTTGCCGTGCATTGGTTAGCCCTGCGTTGTCGTGCCTTAGCCTTGTTTCCCCTTACCGTGCCGTTCCTTCCGTTACCGTTGCCTTCCCCTGCTTTCCCTTGCCTTCCTGGCCTTCCGTTACTCTTTGCTTGCCTTCCGTTTATTGCCTAGCCTTGCGTTGTCGTGCCTTAGCCTTGCCGCGCCTTACCGTGCCTTGCCTTGCGTTACCCTTTCCTTGCCTTGCCGTGCATTGCCTAGCCTTGCTTTGTCGTGCCTTAGCCTTGCCTCGCCTGACCGTGCCTTGCCTTGCGTTACCCTTTCCTTGCCTTGCCGTGCATTGCCTAGCCGTGCGTTGTCGTGCATCAGCCTTGCCTTTCCTCACCGTGCCTTGCCTTGCGTTACCCTTTCCTTGGCTGGCCGTGCATTGCGTAGCCGTGCGTTGCCGTTCCTTAGCCTTGTTTCCCCTTGCCGTGCCTTGCCTTTTGTTACACTTGCCTTGCCTTGCTTTGCCTTGCCTTCCTTTCCTTCCGTTACTCTTTCCTTGCCTAGCCGTGCACTGCCTAGCCTTGCGTTGTCGTGCATTAGCTTTGCCTCCCCAAACCGTGCCTTGCCTTGCGTTACCATTTCCTTGCCTTGCCCTGCATTGCCTAGCCCTGTGTTGTCGTGCCTTAGTCTTGTTTGCCCTTACCGTGCCGTTCCTTCCGTTACCCTTGCCTTTCCCTGCTTTCCCTAGCCTCCCTTGCCTTCCGTTCCTCTTTGCTTGCCTTCCGTGCATTGCCTAGCCTTGCGTTGTCGTGCCTTAGCCTTGCCTCGCCTGACAGTGCCTTGCCTTGCGTTACCCTTTCCTTGCCTTGCCCTGCATTGCCTAGCCGTGCGTTGCCGTGCCTTAGCCTTGTTTCCCCTTGCCGTGCCGTTCCTTCCGTTACCCTTGCCTTGCCTTGCTTTCCCTTGCCTTCCTTGCCTTCCGTTACTCTTTGCTTGCCTTCCGTGCATTGCCTAGCCTTGCGTTGTCGTGCCTTAGCCTTGCCTCGCGTAACGGTGCCTTGCCTTGCGTTACCCTTTCCTTTCCTTGCCGTGCATTGGCTAGCCCTGCGTTGTCGTGCCTTAGCCTTGTTTCCCCTTACCGTGCCGTTCCTTCCGTTACCCTTGCCTTTCCCTGCTTTCCCTTGCCTTCCTTGCCTTCCGTTACTCTTTGCTTGCCTTCCGTTTATTGCCTAGCCTTGCGTTGTCGTGCCTTAGCCTTGCCGCGCCTTACCGTGCCTTGCCTTGCGTTACCCTTTCCTTGCCTTGCCGTGCATTGCCTAGCCTTGCGTTGTCGTGCCTTAGCCTTGCCTCGCCTGACCGTGCCTTGCCTTGCGTTACCCTTTCCTTGCCTTGCCCTGCATTGCCTAGCCCTGTGTTGTCGTGCCTTAGCCTTGTTTCCCCTTACCGTGCCGTTCCTTTCGTTACACTTGCCTTCCCCTGCTTTCCCTTGCCTTCCTTGCCTTCCGTTACTCTTTGCTTGCCTTCCGTGCATTGCCTAGCCTTGCGTTGTCGTGCCTTAGCCTTGCCTCGCCTGACCGTGCCTTGCCTTGAGTTACCCTTTCCTTGCCTTGCCGTGCATTGCCTAGCCGTGCGTTGTCGTGCATTTACCTTGTCTTGCCTCACCGTGCTTTGCCTTGCGTTATCCTTTCCTTGCCTTGCCGTGCATTGCCTAGCCCTGCATTGTCGTGCCTTAGCTTTGTTTCCCCTTACCGTGCCGTTCCTTTCGTTGCCCTTGCCTTCCCTTGCTTTCCCTTGCCTTCCTTGCCTTCCGTTATTCTTTGCTTGCCTTCCGTTCATTGCCTAACCTTGCGTTGTCGTGCCTTAGCCTTGCCTCGCCTGACCGTGCCTTGCCTTGCGTTACCCTTTCCTTGCCTTGCCGTGCATTGCCTAGCCGTGCGTTGTCGTGCATTTGCCTTGCCTTCCCTCACCGTGCCTTGCCTTGCGTTACCCTTTCCTTGCCTGGCCGTGCATTGCCTAGCCGTGCGTTGTCATGCATTAGCCTTGTCTTGCCTTACCGTGCCTTGCCTTGCGTTACCCTTTCCTTGCCTGGCCGTGCATTGCGTAGCCGTGCGTTGCCGTTCCTTAGCCTTGTTTCCCCTTGCCGTGCCTTGCCTTTTGTTACACTTGCCTTGCCTTGATTTGCCTTGCCTTCCTTTCCTTCCGTTACTCTTTCCTTGCCTAGCCGTGCACTGCCTAGCCTTGCGTTGTCGTGCATTAGCTTTGCCTCCCCAAACCGTGCCTTGCCTTGCGTTACCATTTCCTTGCCTTGCCCTGCATTGCCTAGCCCTGTGTTGTCGTGCCTTAGTCTTGTTTGCCCTTACCGTGCCGTTTCTTCCGTTACCCTTGCCTTTCCCTGCTTTCCCTAGCCTTCCTTGCCTTCCGTTATTCTTTGCTTGCCTTCCGTTCATTGCCTAGCCTTGCGTTGTCGTGCCTTAGCCTTGCCTCGCCTGACCGTGCCTTGCCTTGCGTTACCCTTTCCTTGCCTTGCCGTGCATTGCCTAGCCGTGCGTTGTCATGCATTTGCCTTGCCTTGCCTCACCGTGCCTTGCCTTGCGTTACCCTTTCCTTGCCTGGCCGTGCATTGCCTAGCCGTGCATTGTCGTGCATTAGCCTTGTCTTGCCTTACCGTGCCTTGCCTTGCGTTACCCTTTCCTTGCCTGGCCGTGCATTGCGTAGCCGTGCGTTGCCGTTCCTTAGCCTTGTTTCCCCTTGCCGTGCCTTGCCTTTTGTTACACTTGCCTTGCCTTGCTTTGCCTTGCCTTCCTTTCCTTCCGTTACTCTTTCCTTGCCTAGCCGTGCACTGCCTAGCCTTGCGTTGTCGTGCATTAGCTTTGCCTCCCCAAACCGTGCCTTGCCTTGAGTTACCATTTCCTTGCCTTGCCCTGCATTGCCTAGCCCTGTGTTGTCGTGCCTTAGTCTTGTTTGCCCTTACCGTGCCGTTCCTTCCGTTACCCTTGCCTTTCCCTGCTTTCCCTAGCCTTCCTTGCCTTCCGTTCCTCTTTGCTTGCCTTCCGTGCATTGCCTAGCCTTGCGTTGTCGTGCCTTAGCCTTGCCTCGCCTGACCGTGCCTTGCCTTGCGTTACCCTTTCCTTGCCAGGCCGTGCATTGCCTAGCCGTGCATTGTCGTGCATCAGCCTTGCCTTGCCTCACCGTGCCTTGCCTTGCGTTACCCTTACCTTGCTTTGCTTTCCCTTACATTCATTGCCTTCCGTTACTCTTTGCTTTCCTTCCGTGCATTGCCTAGCCTTGCGTTGTCGTGCCTTAGCCTTGCCTCGCCTGACAGTGCCTTGCCTTGCGTTACCCTTTCCTTGCCTTGCCGTGTATTGCCTAGCCGTGCGTTGCCGTGCCTTAGCCTTGTTTCCCCTTGCCGTGCCGTTCCTTCCGTTACCCTTGCCTTGCCTTGCTTTCCCTTGCCTTTCTTGCCTTCCGTTACTCTTTGCTTGCCTCCCGTGCATTGCCTAGCCTTGCGTTGTCGTGCCTTAGCCTTGCCTCGCGTAACGGTGCCTTGCCTTGCGTTACCCTTTCCTTTCCTTGCCGTGCATTGGCTAGCCCTGCGTTGTCGGGCCTTAGCCTTGTTTCCCCTTACCGTGCCGTTCCTTCCGTTACCGTTGCCTTCCCCTGCTTTCCCTTGCGTTCCTTGCCTTCCGTTACTCTTTGCTTGCCTTCCGTTTATTGCCTAGCCTTGCGTTGTCGTGCCTTAGCCTTGCCGCGCCTCACCGTTCCTTGCCTTGCGTTACCCTTTCCTTGCCTTGCCGTGCATTGCCTAGCCTTGCGTTGTCGTGCCTTAGCCTTGCCTCGCCTGACCGTGCCTTGCCTTGCGTTACCCTGTCCTTGCCTTGCCGTGTATTGCCTAGCCGTGCGTTGTCGTGCATTAGCCTTGCCTTGCCTCACCGTGCCTTGCCTTGCATTACCCTTTCCTTGCCTTGCCGTGCCTTGCCTAGCCGTGCATTGTCGTGTCTTAGCCTTGTTTCCCCTTGTCGTGCCGTTCCTTCCGTTACCCTTGCCTTGCCTTGCTTTCCCTTGCCTTCCTTGCCTTCCGTTACTCTTTGCTTGCCTTCCGTGCATTGCCTAGCCTTGCGTTTTCGTGCCTTAGCCTTGCCTCGCGTAACGGTGCCTTGCCTTGCGTTACCCTTTCCTTTCCTTGCCGTGCATTGGCTAGCCCTGCATTGTCGTGCCTTAGCCTTGTTTCCCCTTACCGTGCCGTTCCTTCCGTTACCCTTGCCTTTCCCTGCTTTCCCTTGCCTTCCTTGCCTTCCGTTACTCTTTGCTTGCCTTCCGTTTATTGCCTAGCCTTGCGTTGTCGTGCCTTAGCCTTGCCTTGCCTGACCGTGCCTTGCCTTGCGTTACCCTTTCCTTGCCTTGCCGTGCATTGCCTAGCCTTGCGTTGTCGTGCCTTAGCCTTGCTTCGCCTGACCATGCCTTGCCTTGCGTTACCCTTTCCTTGCCTTGCCGTGTATTGCCTAGCCGTGCGTTGTCGTGCATTAGCCTTGTTTCCCCTTGCCGTGTCTTCCTTCCTTTACCCTTGCCTTGCCTTGCATTCCCTTGCCTTCCTTGCCTTCCGTTACTCTTTGCTTGCCTTCCGTGCATTGCCTAGCCTTGCGTTGTCGTGCATTCGCCTTCCTCCCCAAACCGTGCCTTGCCTTGCGTTACCCTTTCCTTGCCTTGCCCTGCATTGCCTAGCCCTGTGTTGTCGTGCCTTAGCCTTGTTTCCCCTTACCGTGCCGTTCCTTTCGTTACACTTGCCTTCCCCTGCTTTCCCTTGCCTTCCTTGCCTTCCGTTACTCTTTGCTTGCCTTCCGTGCATTGCCTAGCCTTGCGTTGTCGTGCCTTAGCCTTGCCTCGCCTGACCGTGCCTTGCCTTGAGTTACCCTTTCCTTCCCTTGCCGTGCATTGCCTAGCCGTGCGTTGTCGTGCATTTGCCTTGTCTTGCCTCACCGTGCTTTGCCTTGCGTTACCCTTTCCTTGCCTTGCCGTGCATTGCCTAGCCCTGCATTGTCGTGCCTTAGCTTTGTTTCCCCTTACCGTGCCGTTCCTTTCGTTGCCCTTGCCTTCCCTTGCTTTCCCTTGCCTTCCTTGCCTTCCGTTACTCTTTGCTTGCCTTCCGTTCATTGCCTAGCCTTGCGTTGTCGTGCCTTAGCCTTGCCTCGCCTGACCGTGCCTTGCCTTGCGTTACCCTTTCCTTGCCTTGCCGTGCATTGCCTAGCCGTGCGTTGTCGTGCATTTGCCTTGCCTTCCCTCACCGTGCCTTGCCTTGCGTTACCCTTTCCTTGCCTGGCCGTGCATTGCCTAGCCGTGCGTTGTCGTGCATTAGCCTTGTCTTGCCTTACCGTGCCTTGCCTTGCGTTACCCTTTCCTTGCCTGGCCGTGCATTGCATAGCCGTGCGTTGCCGTTCCTTAGCCTTGTTTCCCCTTGCCGTGCCTTGCCTTTTGTTACACTTGCCTTGCCTTGCTTTGCCTTGCCTTCCTTTCCTTCCGTTACTCTTTCCTTGCCTAGCCGTGCACTGCCTAGCCTTGCGTTGTCGTGCATTAGCTTTGCCTCCCCAAACCGTGCCTTGCCTTGCGTTACCATTTCCTTGCCTTGCCCTGCATTGCCTAGCCCTGTGTTGTCGTGCCTTAGTCTTGTTTGCCCTTACCGTGCCGTTCCTTCCGTTACCCTTGCCTTTCCCTGCTTTCCCTAGCCTTCCTTGCCTTCCGTTATTCTTTGCTTGCCTTCCGTTCATTGCCTAGCCTTGCGTTGTCGTGCCTTAGCCTTACCTCGCCTGACCGTGCCTTGCCTTGCGTTACCCTTTCCTTGCCTTGCCGTGCATTGCCTAGCCGTGCGTTGTCGTGCATTTGCCTTGCCTTGCCTCATCGTGCCTTGCCTTACGTTACCCTTTCCTTGCCTGGCCGTGCATTGCCTAGCCGTGCATTGTCGTGCATTAGCCTTGTCTTGCCTTACCGTGCCTTGCCTTGCGTTACCCTTTCCTTGCCTGGCCGTGCATTGCGTAGCCGTGCCTTGCCGTTCCTTAGCCTTGTTTCCCCTTGCCGTGCCTTGCCTTTTGTTACACTTGCCTTGCCTTGCTTTGCCTTGCCTTCCTTTCCTTCCGTTACTCTTTCCTTGCCTAGCCGTGCACTGACTAGCCTTGCGTTGCCGTGCATTAGCTTTGCCTCCCCAAACCGTGCCTTGCCTTGAGTTACCATTTCCTTGCCTTGCCCTGCATTGCCTAGCCCTGTGTTGTCGTGCCTTAGTCTTGTTAGCCCTTACCGTGCCGTTCCTTCCATTACCCTTGCCTTTCCCTGCTTTCCCTAGCCTTCCTTGCCTTCCGTTCCTCTTTGCTTGCCTTCCGGGCATTGCCTAGCCTTGCGTTGTCATGCCTTAGCCTTGCCTCGCCTGACCGTGCCTTGCCTTGCGTTACCCTTTCCTTGCCTGGCCGTGCATTGCCTAGCCGTGCATTGTCGTGCATCAGCCTTGCCTTGCCTCACCGTGCCTTGCCTTGCGTTACCCTTGCCTTGCCTTGCTTTACCTTACTTTCATTGCCTTCCGTTACTCTTTGCTTTCCTTCCGTGCATTGCCTAGCCTTGCGTTGACGTGCCTTAGCCTTGCCTCGCCTGACAGTGCCTTGCCTTGCGTTACCCTTTCCTTGCCTTGCCGTGTATTGCCTAGCCGTGCGTTGCCGTGCCTTAGCCTTGTTTCCCCTTGCCGTGCCGTTCCTTCCGTTACCCTTGCCTTGCCTTGCTTTCCCTTGCCTTCCTTGCCTTCCGTTACTCTTTGCTTGCCTTCCGTGCATTGCCTAGCCTTGCGTTGTCGTGCCTTAGCCTTGCCTCGCGTAACGGTGCCTTGCCTTGCGTTACCCTTTCCTTTCCTTGCCGTGCATTGGCTAGCCCTGCGTTGTCGTGCCTTAGCCTTGTTTCCCCTTACCGTGCCGTTCCTTCCGTTACCGTTGCCTTCCCCTGCTTTCCCTTGCCTTCCTTGCCTTCCGTTACTCTTTGCTTGCCTTCCGTTTATTGCCTAGCCTTACGTTGTCGTGCCTTAGCCTTGCCGCGCCTGACCGTGCCTTGCCTTGCGTTACCCTTTCCTTGCCTTGCCGTGCATTGCCTAGCCTTGCGGTGTCGTGCCTTAGCCTTGCCTCGCCTGACCGTGCCTTGCCTTGCGTTACCCTTTCCTTGCCTTGCCGTGCATTGCCTAGCCGTGCGTTGTCGTGCATCAGCCTTGCCTTGCCTCACCGTGCCTTGCCTTGCGTTACCCTTTCCTTGCCTTGCCGTGCATTGCCTAGCCGTGCGTTGCCGTGCCTTAGACTTGTTTCCCCTTGCCGTGCCGTTCCTTCTGTTACCCTTGCCTTGCCTTGCTTTCCCTTGCCTTCCTTGCCTTCCGTTACTCTTTGCTTGCCTTCCGTGCATTGCCTAGCCTTGCGTTGTCGTGCATTCGCCTTCCTCCCCAAACCGTGCCTTGCCTTGCGTTACCCTTTCCTTGCCTTGCCGTGCATTGGCTAGCCCTGCGTTGTCGTGCCTTAGCCTTGTTTCCCCTTACCGTGCCGTTCCTTCCGTTACCCTTGCCTTCCCCTGCTTTCCCTTGCCTTCCTTGCCTTCCGTTACTCTTTGCTTGCCTTCCGTTTATTGCCTAGCCTTGCGTTGTCGTGCCTTAGCCTTGCCTCGCCTTACCGTGCCTTGCCTTGCGTTACCCTTTCCTTGCCTTGCCGTGCATTGCGTAGCCGTGCGTTGCCGTTCCTTAGCCTTGTTTCCCCTTGCCGTGCCTTGCCTTTTGTTACACTTGCCTTGCCTTGCTTTGCCTTGCCTTCCTTTCCTTCCGTTACTCTTTCCTTCCCTTGCCGTGCATTGCCTAGCCTTGCGTTGTCGTGCATTAGCTTTGCCTCCCCAAACCGTGCCTTGCCTTGCGTTACCATTTCCTTGCCTTGCCCTGCATTGCCTAGCCCTGTGTTGTCGTGCCTTAGTCTTGCTTGCCCTTACCGTGCCGTTCCTTCCGTTACCCTTGCCTTTCCCTGCTTTCCCTAGCCTTCCTTGCCTTCCGTTATTCTTTGCTTGTCTTCCGTTCATTGCCTAGCCTTGCGTTGTCGTGCCTTAGCCTTGCCTCGCCTGACCGTGCCTTGCCTTGCGTTACCCTTTCCTTGCCTTGCCGTGCATTGCCTAGCCGTGCGTTGTCGTGCATTTGCCTTGCCTTGCCTCACCGTGCTTTGCCTTGCGTTACCCTTTCCTTGCCTGGCCGTGCATTGCCTAGCCGTGCGTTGTCGTGCATTAGCCTTGTCTTGCCTTACCGTGCCTTGCCTTGCGTTACCCTTTCCTTGCCTGGCCGTGCATTGCGTAGCCGTGCGTTGCCGTTCCTTAGCCTTGTTTCCCCTTGCCGTGCCTTGCCTTTTGTTACACTTGCCTTGCCTTGCTTTGCCTTGCCTTCCTTTCTTTCCGTTACTCTTTCCTTGCCTAGCCGTGCACTGCCTAGCCTTGCGTTGTCGTGCATTAGCTTTGCCTCCCCAAACCGTGCCTTGCCTTGCGTTACCATTTCCTTGCCTTGCCCTGCATTGCCTAGCCCTGTGTTGTCGTGCCTTAGTCTTGTTTGCCCTTACCGTGCCGTTCCTTCCGTTACCCTTGCCTTTCCCTGCTTTCCCTAGCCTTCCTTGCCTTCCGTTCCTCTTTGCTTGACTTCCGTGCATTGCCTAGCCTTGCGTTGTCGTGCCTTAGCCTTGCCTCGCCTGACCGTGCTTTGCCTTGCGTTACCCTTTCCTTGCCTTGCCGTGAATTGCCTAGCCGTGCGTTGTCGTGCATTAGCCTTGTCTTGCCTTACCGTGCCTTGCCTTGCGTTACCCTTACCTTGCTTTGCTTTCCCTTACTTTCATTGCTTTCCGTTACTCTTTGCTTTCCTTCCGTGCATTGCCTAGCCTTGCGTTGTCGTGTCTTAGCCTTGCCTCGCCTGACAGTGCCTTGCCTTGCGTTACCCTTTCCTTGCCTTGCCGTGCATTGCCTAGCCGTGCGTTGCCGTGCCTTAGCCTTGTTTCCCCTTGCCGTGCCGTTCCTTCCGTTACCCTTGCCTTGCCTTGCTTTCCCTTGCCTTCCTTGCCTTCCGTTACTCTTTGCTTGCCTTCCGTGCATTGCCTAGCCTTGCGTTGTCGTGCCTTAGCCTTGCCTCGCGTAACGGTGCCTTGCCTTGCGTTACCCTTTCCTTTCCTTGCCGTGCATTGGCTAGCCCTGCGTTGTCGTGCCTTAGCCTTGTTTCCCCTTACCGTGCCGCTCCTTCCGTTACCGTTGCCTTCCCCTGCTTTCCCTTGCCTTCCTTGCCTTCCGTTACTCTTTGCTTGCCTTCCGTTTATTGCCTAGCCTTGCGTTGTCGTGCCTTAGCCTTGCCGCGCCTGACCGTGCCTTGCCTTGCGTTACCCTTTCCTTGCCTTGCCGTGCATTGCCTAGCCTTGCGGTGTCGTGCCTTAGCCTTGCCTCGCCTGACCGTGCCTTGCCTTGCGTTACCCTTTCCTTGCCTTGCCGTGCATTGCCTAGCCGTGCGTTGTCGTGCATCAGCCTTGCCTTGCCTCACCGTGCCTTGCCTTGCGTTACCCTTTCCTTGCCTTGCCGTGCATTGCCTAGCGGTGCGTTGCCGTGCCTTAGACTTGTTTCCCCTTGCCGTGCCGTTCCTTCTGTTACCCTTGCCTTGCCTTTCTTTCCCTTGCCTTCCTTGCCTTCCGTTACTCTTTGCTTGCCTTCCGTGCATTGCCTAGCCTTGCGTTGTCGTGCCTTAGCCTTGCCTCGCCTGACCGTGCCTTGCCTTCCGTTACCCTTTCCTTGCCTTGCCGTGCATTGGCTAGCCTTGCGTTGTCGTGCCTTAGCCTTGTTTCCCCTTACCGTGCCGTTCCTTCCGTTACCCTTGCCTTCCCCTGCTTTCCCTTGCCTTCCTTGCCTTCCGTTACTCTTTGCTTGCCTTCCGTTTATTGCCTAGCCTTGCGTTGTCGTGCCTTAGCCTTGCCGCGCCTTACCGTGCCTTGCCTTGCGTTACCCTTTCCTTGCCTTGCCGTGCATTGCCTAGCCGTGCGTTGTCGTGCATTTGCCTTGTCTTGCCTCACCGTGCTTTGCCTTCCGTTACCCTTTCCTTGCCTTGCCGTGCATTGCCTAGCCCTGCATTGTCCTGCCTTAGCTTTGTTTCCCCTTACCGTGCCGTTCCTTTCGTTGCCCTTGCCTTCCCTTGCTTTCCCTTGCCTTCCTTGCCTTCCGTTACTCTTTGCTTGCCTTCCGTGCATTGCCTAGCCTTGCGTTGTCGTGCCTTAGCCTTGCCTCGCCTGACCGTGCCTTGCCTTGAGTTACCCTTTCCTTGCCTTGCCGTGCATTGCCTAGCCGTGCGTTGTCGTGCATTTACCTTGTCTTGCCTCACCGTGCTTTGCCTTTCGTTACCCTTTCCTTGCTTTGCCGTGCATTGCCTAGCCCTGCATTGTCGTGCCTTAGCTTTGTTTCCCCTTACCGTGCCGTTCCTTTCGTTGCCCTTGCCTTCCCTTGCTTTCCCTTGCCTTCCTTGCCTTCCGTTCCTCTTTGCTTGCCTTCCGTTCATTGCCTAGCCTTGCGTTGTCGTGCCTTAGCCTTGCCTCGCCTGACCGTGCCTTGCCTTGCGTTACCCTTTCCTTGCCTTACCGTGCATTGCCTAGCCGTGCGTTGTCGAGCATTTGCCTTGCCTTGCCTCACCGTGCCTTGCCTTGCGTTACCCTTTCCTTGCCTGGCCGTGCATTGCCGAGCCGTGCGTTGTCGTGCATTAGCCTTGTCTTGCCTTACCGTGCCTTGCCTTGCGTTACCCTTTCCTTGCCTGGCCGTGCATTGCGTAGCCGTGCGTTGCCGTTCCTTAGCCTTGTTTCCCCTTGCCGTGCTTGCCTTTTGTTACACTTGCCTTGCCTTGCTTTGCCTTGCCTTCCTTTCCTTCCGTTACTCTTTCCTTTGCTAGCCGTGCACTGCCTAGCCTTGCGTTGTCGTGCATTAGCTTTGCCTCCCCAAACCGTGCCTTGCCTTGCGTTACCATTTCCTTGCCTTGCCCTGCATTGCCTAGCCCTGTGTTGTCGTGCCTTAGTCTTGTTTGCCCTTACCGTGCCGTTCCTTCCGTTACCCTTGCCTTTCCCTGCTTTCCCTAGCCTTCCTTGCCTTCCGTTATTCTTTGCTTGTCTTCCGTTCATTGCCTAGCCTTGCGTTGTCGTGCCTTAGCCTTGCCTCGCCTGACCGTGCCTTGCCTTGCGTTACCCTTTCCTTGCCTTGCCGTGCATTGCCTAGCCGTGCGTTGTCGTGCATTTGCCTTGCCTTGCCTCACCGTGCTTTGCCTTGCGTTACCCTTTCCTTGCCTGGCCGTGCATTGCCTAGCCGTGCGTTGTCGTGCATTAGCCTTGTCTTGCCTTACCGTGCCTTGCCTTGCGTTACCCTTTCCTTGCCTGGCCGTGCATTGCGTAGCCGTGCGTTGCCGTTCCTTAGCCTTGTTTCCCCTTGCCGTGCCTTGCCTTTTGTTACACTTGCCTTGCCTTGCTTTGCCTTGCCTTCCTTTCCTTCCGTTACTCTTTCCTTGCCTAGCCGTGCACTGCCTAGCCTTGCGTTGTCGTGCATTAGCTTTGCCTCCCCAAACCGTGCCTTGCCTTGCGTTACCATTTCCTTGCCTTGCCCTGCATTGCCTAGCCCTGTGTTGTCGTGCCTTAGTCTTGTTTGCCCTTACCGTGCCGTTCCTTCCGTTACCCTTGCCTTTCCCTGCTTTCCCTAGCCTTCCTTGCCTTCCGTTCCTCTTTGCTTGACTTCCGTGCATTGCCTAGCCTTGCGTTGTCGTGCCTTAGCCTTGCCTCGCCTGACCGTGCTTTGCCTTGCGTTACCCTTTCCTTGCCTTGCCGTGCATTGCCTAGCCGTGCGTTGTCGTGCATTAGCCTTGCCTTGCCTTACCGTGCCTTGCCTTGCGTTACCCTTACCTTGCCTTGCTTTCCCTTCCTTTCATTGCTTTCCGTTACTCTTTGCTTTCCTTCCGTGCATTGCCTAGCCTTGCGTTGTCGTGCCTTAGCCTTGCCTCGCCTGACAGTGCCTTGCCTTGCGTTACCCTTTCCTTGACTTGCCGTGCATTGCCTAGCCGTTCGTTGTCGTACCTTAGCCTTGTTTCCCCTTGCCGTGCCGTTCCTTCCGTTACCCTTGCCTTGCCTTGCTTTCCCTTGCCTTCCTTGCCTTCCGTTACTCTTTGCTTGCCTTCCGTGCATTGCCTAGCCTTGCGTTGTCGTGCCTTAGCCTTGCCTCGCGTAACGGTGCCTTGCCTTGCGTTACCCTTTCCTTTCCTTGCCGTGCATTGGCTAGCCCTGCGTTGTCGTGCCTTAGCCTTGTTTCCCCTTACCATGCCGTTCCTTCCGTTACCCTTGCCTTCCCCTGCTTTCCCTTGCCTTCCTTGCCTTCCGTTACTCTTTGCTTGCCTTCCGTTTATTGCCTAGCCTTGCGTTGTCGTGCCTTAGCCTTGCCGCGCCTTACCGTGCCTTGCCTTGCGTTACCCTTTCCTTGCCTTGCCGTGCATTGCCTAGCCGTGCGTTGTCGTGCATTTGCCTTGTCTTGCCTCAAAGTGCTTTGCCTTGCGTTACCCTTTCCTTGCCTTGCCGTGCATTGCCTAGCCCTGCATTGTCCTGCCTTAGCTTTGTTTCCCCTTACCGTGCCGTTCCTTTCGTTGCCCTTGCCTTCCCTTGCTTTCCCTTGCCTTCCTTGCCTTCCGTTACTCTTTGCTTGCCTTCCGTGCATTGCCTAGCCTTGCGTTGTCGTGCCTTAGCCTTGCCTCGCCTGACCGTGCCTTGCCTTGCGTTACCCTTTCCTTGCCTTACCGTGCATTGCCTAGCCGTGCGTTGTCGAGCATTTGCCTTGCCTTGCCTCACCGTGCCTTGCCTTGCGTTACCCTTTCCTTGCCTGGCCGTGCATTGCCTAGCCGTGCGTTGTCGTGCATTAGCCTGGTCTTGCCTTACCGTGCCTTGCCTTGCGTTACCCTTTCCTTGCCTGGCCGTGCATTGCGTAGCCGTGCGTTGCCGTTCCTTAGCCTTGTTTCCCCTTGCCGTGCCTTGCCTTTTGTTACACTTGCCTTGCCTTGCTTTGCCTTGCCTTCCTTTCCTTCCGTTACTCTTTCCTTGCCTAGCCGTGCACTGCCTAGCCTTGCGTTGTGGTGCATTAGCTTTGCCTCCCCAAACCGTGCCTTGCCTTGCGTTACCATTTCCTTGCCTTGCCCTGCATTGCCTAGCCCTGTGTTGTCGTGCCTTAGTCTTGTTTGCCCTTACCGTGCCGTTCCTTCCGTTACCCTTGCCTTTCCATGCTTTCCCTAGCCTTCCTTGCCTTCCGTTCGTGTTTGCTTGCCTTCCGTGCATTGCCTAGCCTTGCGTTGTCGTGCCTTAGCCTTGCCTCGCCTGACAGTGCCTTGCCTTGCGTTACCCTTTCCTTGCCTTGCCGTGCATTGCCTAGCCGTGCGTTGCCGTGCCTTAGACTTGTTTCCCCTTGCCGTGCCGTTCCTTCCGTTACCCTTGCCTTGCCTTGCTTTCCCTTGCCTTCCTTGCCTTCCGTTACTCTTTGCTTGCCTTCCGTGCATTGCCTAGCCTTGCGTTGTCGTGCCTTAGCCTTGCCTCGCCTGACCGTGCCTTGCCTTGCGTTACCCTTTCCTTGCCTTGCCGTGCATTGCCTAGCCGTGTGTTGTCGTGCATTTGCCTTGCCTTCCCTCACCGTGCCTTGCCTTGCGTTACCCTTTCCTTGCCTGGCCGTGCATTGCCTAGCCGTGCGTTGTCGTGCATTAGCCTTGTCTTGCCTTACCGTGCCTTGCCTTGCGTTACCCTTTCCTTGCCTGGCCGTGCATTGCATAGCCGTGCGTTGCCGTTCCTTAGACTTGTTTCCCCTTGCCGTGCCTTGCCTTTTGTTACACTTGCCTTGCCTTGCTTTGCCTTGCCTTCCTTTCCTTCCGTTACTCTTTCCTTGCCTAGCCGTGCACTGCCTAGCCTTGCGTTGTCGTGCATTAGCTTTGCCTCCCCAAACCGTGCCTTGCCTTGCGTTACCATTTCCTTGCCTTGCCCTGCATTGCCTAGCCCTGTGTTGTCGTGCCTTAGTCTTGTTTGCCCTTACCGTGCCGTTCCTTCCGTTACCCTTGCCTTTCCCTGCTTTCCCTAGCCTTCCTTGCCTTCCGTTATTCTTTGCTTGCCTTCCGTTCATTGCCTAGCCTTGCGTTGTCGTGCCTTAGCCTTGCCTCGCCTGACCGTGCCTTGCCTTGCGTTACCCTTTCCTTGCCTTGCCGTGCATTGCCTAGCCGTGCGTTGTCGTGCATTTGCCTTGCCTTGCCTCACCGTGCTTTGCCTTGCGTTACCCTTTCCTTGCCTGGCCGTGCATTGCCTAGCCGTGCGTTGTCGTGCATTAGCCTTGTCTTGCCTTACCGTGCCTTGCCTTGCGTTACCCTTTCCTTGCCTGGCCGTGAATTGCCTAGCCGTGCGTTGTCGTGCATTAGCCTTGTCTTGCCTTACCGTGCCTTGCCTTGCGTTACCCTTACCTTGCTTTGCTTTCCCTTACTTTCATTGCTTTCCGTTACTCTTTGCTTTCCTTCCGTGCATTGCCTAGCCTTGCGTTGTCGTGCCTTAGCCTTGCCTCGCCTGACAGTGCCTTGCCTTGCGTTACCCTTTCCTTGCCTTGCCGTGCATTGCCTAGCCGTGCGTTGTCGTGCCTTAGCCTTGTTTCCCCTTGCCGTGCTGTTCCTTCCGTTACCCTTGCCTTGCCTTGCTTTCCCTTGCCTTCCTTGCCTTCCGTTACTCTTTGCTTGCCTTCCGTGCATTGCCTAGCCTTGCGTTGTCGTGCCTTAGCCTTGCCTCGCGTAACGGTGCCTTGTCTTGCGTTACCCTTTCCTTTCCTTGCCGTGCATTGGCTAGCCCTGCGTTGTCGTGCCTTAGCCTTGTTTCCCCTTACCATGCCGTTCCTTCCGTTACCCTTGCCTTCCCCTGCTTTCCCTTGCCTTCCTTGCCTTCCGTTACTCTTTGCTTGCCTTCCGTTTATTGCCTAGCCTTGCGTTGTCGTGCCTTAGCCTTGCCGCGCCTTACCGTGCCTTGCCTTGCGTTACCCTTTCCTTGCCTTGCCGTGCATTGCCTAGCCTTGCGTTGTCGTGCATTTGCCTTGTCTTGCCTCACAGTGCTTTGCCTTGCGTTACCCTTTCCTTGCCTTGCCGTGCATTGCCTAGCCCTGCATTGTCCTGCCTTAGCTTTGTTTCCCCTTACCGTGCCGTTCCTTTCGTTGCCCTTGCCTTCCCTTGCTTTCCCTTGCCTTCCTTGCCTTCCGTTACTCTTTGCTTGCCTTCCGTGCATTGCCTAGCCTTGCGTTGTCGTGCCTTAGCCTTGCCTCGCCTGAACGTGCCTTGCCTTGAGTTACCCTTTCCTTGCCTTGCCGTGCATTGCCTAGCCGTGCGTTGTCGTGCATTTGCCTTGTCTTCCCTCACCGTGCTTTGCCTTTCGTTACCCTTTCCTTGCTTTGCCGTGCATTGCCTAGCCCTGCATTGTCGTGCCTTAGCTTTGTTTCCCCTTACCGTGCCGTTCCTTTCGTTGCCCTTGCCTTCCCTTGCTTTCCCTTGCCTTCCTTGCCTTCCGTTACTCTTTGCTTGCCTTCCGTTCATTGCCTAGCCTTGCGTTGTCGTGCCTTAGCCTTGCCTCGCCTGACCGTGCCTTGCCTTGCGTTACCCTTTCCTTGCCTTACCGTGCATTGCCTAGCCGTGCGTTGTCGAGCATTTGCCTTGCCTTGCCTCACCGTGCCTTGCCTTGCGTTACCCTTTCCTTGCCTGGCCGTGCATTGCCGAGCCGTGCGTTGTCGTGCATTAGCCTGGTCTTGCCTTACCGTGCCTTGCCTTGCGTTACCCTTTCCTTGCCTGGCCGTGCATTGCGTAGCCGTGCGTTGCCGTTCCTTAGCCTTGTTTCCCCTTGCCGTGCCTTGCCTTTTGTTACACTTGCCTTGCCTTGCTTTGCCTTGCCTTCCTTTCCTTCCGTTACTCTTTCCTTGCCTAGCCGTGCACTGCCTAGCCTTGCGTTGTCGTGCATTAGCTTTGCCTCCCCAAACCGTGCCTTGCCTTGCGTTACCATTTCCTTGCCTTGCCCTGCATTGCCTAGCCCTGTGTTGTCGTGCCTTAGTCTTGTTTGCCCTTACCGTGCCGTTCCTTCCGTTACCCTTGCCTTTCCCTGCTTTCCCTAGCCTTCCTTGCCTTCCGTTCGTTTTTGCTTGCCTTCCGTGCATTGCCTAGCCTTGCGTTGTCGTGCCTTAGCCTTGCCTCGCCTGACAGTGCCTTGCCTTGCGTTACCCTTTCCTTGCCTTGCCGTGCATTGCCTAGCCGTGCGTTGCCGTGCCTTAGCCTTGTTTCCCCTTGCCGTGCCGTTCCTTCCGTTACCCTTGCCTTGCCTTGCTTTCCCTTGCCTTCCTTGCCTTCCGTTACTCTTTGCTTGCCTTCCGTGCATTGCCTAGCCTTGCGTTGTCGTGCCTTAGCCTTGCCTCGCCTGACCGTGCCTTGCCTTGCGTTACCCTTTCCTTGCCTTGCCGTGCATTGCCTAGCCGTGTGTTGTCGTGCATTTGCCTTGCCTTCCCTCACCGTGCCTTGCCTTGCGTTACCCTTTCCTTGCCTGGCCGTGCATTGCCTAGCCGTGCGTTGTCGTGCATTAGCCTTGTCTTGCCTTACCGTGCCTTGCCTTGCGTTACCCTTTCCTTGCCTGGCCGTGCATTGCATAGCCGTGCGTTGCCGTTCCTTAGCCTTGTTTCCCCTTGCCGTGCCTTGCCTTTTGTTACACTTGCCTTGCCTTGCTTTGCCTTGCCTTCCTTTCCTTCCGTTACTCTTTCCTTGCCTGGCCGTGCATTGCGTAGCCGTGCGTTGCCGTGCATTAGCTTTGCCTCCCCAAACCGTGCCTTGCCTTGCGTTACCATTTCCTTGCCTTGCCCTGCATTGCCTAGCCCTGTGTTGTCGTGCCTTAGTCTTGTTTGCCCTTACCGTGCCGTTCCTTCCGTTACCCTTGCCTTTCCCTGCTTTCCCTAGCCTTCCTTGCCTTCCGTTATTCTTTGCTTGCCTTCCGTTCATTGCCTAGCCTTGCGTTGTCGTGCCTTAGCCTTGCCTCGCCTGACCGTGCCTTGCCTTGCGTTACCCTTTCCTTGCCTTGCCGTGCATTGCCTAGCCGTGCGTTGTCGTGCATTTGCCTTGCCTTGCCTCACCGTGCTTTGCCTTGCGTTACCCTTTCCTTGCCTGGCCGTGCATTGCCTAGCCGTGCGTTGTCGTGCATTAGCCTTGTCTTGCCTTACCGTGCCTTGCCTTGCGTTACCCTTTCCTTGCCTGGCCGTGCATTGCGTAGCTGTGCGTTGCCGTTCCTTAGCCTTGTTTCCCCTTGCCGTGCCTTGCCTTTTGTTACACTTGCCTTGCCTTGCTTTGCCTTGCCTTCCTTTCCTTCCGTTACTCTTTCCTTGCCTAGCCGTGCACTGCCTAGCCTTGCGTTGTCGTGCATTAGCTTTGCCTCCCAAAACCGTGCCTTGCCTTGCGTTACCATTTCCTTGCCTTGCCCTGCATTGCCTAGCCCTGTGTTGTCGTGCCTTAGTCTTGTTTGCCCTTACCGTGCCGTTCCTTCCGTTACCCTTGCCTTTCCCTGCTTTCCCTAGCCTTCCTTGCCTTCCGTTCCTCTTTGCTTGACTTCCGTGCATTGCCTAGCCTTGCGTTGTCGTGCCTTAGCCTTGCCTCGCCTGACCGTGCCTTGCCTTGCGTTACCCTTTCCTTGCCTTGCCGTGAATTGCCTAGCCGTGCGTTGTCGTGCATTAACCTTGTCTTGCCTTACCGTGCCTTGCCTTGCGTTACCCTTACCTTGCTTTGCTTTCCCTTACTTTCATTGCTTTCCGTTACTCTTTGCTTTCCTTCCGTGCATTGCCTAGCCTTGCGTTGTCGTGTCTTAGCCTTGCCTCGCCTGACAGTGCCTTGCCTTGCGTTACCCTTTCCTTGCCTTGCCGTGCATTGCCTAGCCGTGCGTTGCCGTGCCTTAGCCTTGTTTCCCCTTGCTGTGCCGTTCCTTCCGTTACCCTTGCCTTGCCTTGCTTTCCCTTGCCTTCCTTGCCTTCCGTTACTCTTTGCTTGCCTTCCGTGCATTGCCTAGCCTTGCGTTGTCGTGCCTTAGCCTTGCCTCGCGTAACGGTGCCTTGCCTTGCGTTACCCTTTCCTTTCCTTGCCGTGCATTGGCTAGCCCTGCGTTGTCGTGCCTTTGCCTTGTTTCCCCTTACCGTGCCGTTCCTTCCGTTACCCTTGCCTTCCCCTGCTTTCCCTTGCCTTCCTTGCCTTCCGTTACTCTTTGCCTGCCTTCCGTTTATTGCCTAGCCTTGCGTTGTCGTGCCTTAGCCTTGCCGCGCCTTACCGTGCCTTGCCTTGCGTTACCCTTTCCTTGCCTTGCCGTGCATTGCCTAGCCGTGCGTTGTCGTGCATTTGCCTTGTCTTGCCTCACCGTGCTTTGCCTTGCGTTACCCTTTCCTTGCCTTGCCGTGCATTGCCTAGCCCTGCATTGTCCTGCCTTAGCTTTGTTTCCCCTTACCGTGACGTTCCTTTCGTTGCCCTTGCCTTCCCTTGCTTTCCCTTGCCTTCCTTGCCTTCCGTTACTCTTTGCTTGCCTTCCGTTCATTGCCTAGCCTTGCGTTGTCGTGCCTTAGCCTTGCCTCGCCTGACCGTGCCTTGCCTTGCGTTACCCTTTCCTTGCCTGGCCGTGCATTGCCTAGCCGTGCGTTGTCGTGCATTAGCCTTGTCTTGCCTTACCGTGCCTTGCCTTGCGTTACCCTTTCCTTGCCTGGCCGTGCATTGCGTAGCCGTGCGTTGCCGTTCCTTAGCCTTGTTTCCCCTTGCCGTGCCTTGCCTTTTGTTACACTTGCCTTGCCTTGCTTTGCCTTGCCTTCCTTTCCTTCCGTTACTCTTTCCTTGCCTAGCCGTGCACTGCCTAGCCTTGCGTTGTCGTGCATTAGCTTTGCCTCCCCAAACCGTACCTTGCCTTGCGTTACCATTTCCTTGCCTTGCCCTGCATTGCCTAGCCCTGTGTTGTCGTGCCTTAGTCTTGTTTGCCCTTACCGTGCCGTTCCTTCCGTTACCCTTGCCTTTCCCTGCTTTCCCTAGCCTTCCTTGCCTTCCGTTCCTCTTTGCTTGCCTTCCGTGCATTGCCTAGCCTTGCGTTGTCGTGCCTTACCCTTGCCTCGCCTGACAGTGCCTTGCCTTGCGTTACCCTTTCCTTGCCTTGCCGTGCATTGGCTAGCCCTGCGTTGTCGTGCCTTAGCCTTGTTTCCCCTTACCGTGCCGTTCCTTCCGTTACCCTTGCCTTCCCCTGCTTTCCCTTGCCTTCCTTGCCTTCCGTTACTCTTTGCTTGCCTTCCGTTTGTTGCCTAGCCTTGCGTTGTCGTGCCTTAGCCTTGCCGCGCCTTACCGTGCCTTGCCTTGCGTTACCCTTTCCTTGCCTTGCCGTGCATTGCCTAGCCGTGCGTTGTCGTGCATTAGCCTTGTTTCCCCTTTCCGTGCCGTTCCTTCCGTTCCCCTTGCCTTTCCCTGCTTTCCCTAGCCTTCCTTGCCTTCCGTTCCTCTTTGCTTGCCTTCCGTGCATTGCCTAGCCTTGCGTTGTCGTGCCTTAGCCTTGCCTCGCCTGACCGTGCCTTGCCTTGCGTTACCCTTTCCTTGCCTTGCCGTGCATTGCCTAGCCTTGCATTGTCGTGCATCAGCCTTGCCTTGCCTCACCGTGCCTTGCCTTGCGTTACCCTTACCTTGCTTTGCTTTCCCTTACTTTCATTGCCTTCCGTTACTCTTTGCTTTCCTTCCGTGCATTGCCTAGCCTTGCGTTGTCGTGCCTTAGCCTTGCCTCGCCTGACAGTGCCTTGCCTTGCGTTACCCTTTCCTTGCCTTGCCGTGTATTGCCTAGCCGTGCGTTGCCGTGCCTTAGCCTTGTTTCCCCTTGCCGTGCCGTTCCTTCCGTTACCCTTGCCTTGCCTTGCTTTCCCTTGCCTTCCTTGCCTTCCGTTACTCTTTGCTTGCCTTCCGTGCATTGCCTGGCCTTGCGTTGTCGTGCCTTAGCCTTGCCTCGCGTAACGGTGCCTTGCCTTGCGTTACCCTTTCCTTTCCTTGCCGTGCATTGGCTAGCCCTGCGTTGTCGTGCCTTAGCCTTGTTTCCCCTTACCGTGCCGTTCCTTCCGTTACCCTTGCCTTCCCCTGCTTTCCCTTCCCTTTCTTGCCTTCCGTTACTCTTTGCTTGCCTTCCGTTTATTGCCTAGCCTTGCGTTGTCGTGCCTTAGCCTTGCCGCGCCTTACCGTGCCTTGCCTTGCGTTACCCATTCCTGGCCTTGCCGTGCATTGCCTAGCCTTGCGTTGTCGTGCCTTAGCCTTGCCTCGCCTGACCGTGCCTTGCCTTGAGTTACCCTTTCCTTGCCTTGCCGTGCATTGCCTAGCCGTGCGTTGTCGTGCATTTGCCTTGTCTTGCCTCACCGTGCCTTGCCTTGCCTTACCCTTTCCTTGCCTTGCCGTGCATTGCCTAGCCGTGCGTTGCCTTGCCTTAGCCTTGCCTTGCCTTGCCGTGCCTTGCCTTCTGTTACCCTTGCCTTGCCTTGCTTTGCCTTGCCTTCCTTGCCTTCCGTTACTCTTTCCTTGCCTAGCCGTGCATTGCCTAGCCGTGCGTTGTCGTGCATTAGCCTTGCCTTGCCTCACCGTGCCTTGCCTTGCGTTACCCTTTCCTTGCCTTGCCCTTCATTGCCTAGCCCTGTGTTGTCGTGCCTTAGCCTTGTTTCCCCTTACCGTGCCGTTCCTTTCGTTACCCTTGCCTTCCCCTGCTTTCACTTGCCTTCCTTTCCTTCCGTTAGTCTTTGCTTGCCTTCCGTGCATTGCCTAGACTTGCGTTGTCGTGCCTTAGCCTTGCCTCGCCTGACCGTGCCTTGCCTTGAGTTACCCTTTCCTTGCCTTGCCGTGAATTGCCTAGCCATGCGTTGTCGTGCATCAGCCTTGTCTTGCCTCACCGTGCTTTGCCTTCCGTTACTCTTTGCTTGCCTTCCGTTCATTGCCTAGCCTTGCGTTGTCGTGCCTTAGCCTTGCTTCCCCTTACCGTGCCGTTCCTTTCGTTGCCCTTGCCTTCCCTTGCTTTCCCTTGCCTTCCTTGCCTTCCGTTACTCTTTGCTTGCCTTCCGTGCATTGCCTAGCCTTGCGTTGTCGTGCCTTAGCCTTGCCTCGCCTGACCGTGCCTTGCCTTGCGTTACCCTTTCCTTGCCTTGCCGTGCATTGCCTAGCCGTGCGTTGTCGTGCATTTGCCTTGCCTTGCCTCACCGTGCCTTGCCTTGCGTTACCCTTTCCTTGCCTGGCCGTGCATTGCCTAGCCGTGCGTTGTCGTGCATTAGCCTTGTCTTGCCTTACCGTGCCTTGCCTTGCGTTACCCTTTCCTTGCCTGGCCGTGCATTGCGTAGCCGTGCGTTGCCGTTCCTTAGCCTTGTTTCCCCTTGCCGTGC